>NC_044328.1:118245235-118551852 GCF_007399415.2 Gopherus evgoodei
GTGGCTGGAACATTAGACTGGAAGAGTTTGCAGCAAAAACAGTATACAGCATTCTGGGGTTTTGTGTACATAAGCCACGGCCTCTCCACTTTGTCACCATTGGAGATTTCACACCAATAATGTGTTGGATGGAAACTTCTATTTTCATTGTCTTTGGGGAACATGAAGTTTTTCACTTGCTGTGGCCCATGTAGTACAAAGAAGTCCCTCAAGCTACTGCTCAAGTGGGTCCACAGTCCTGGATCATCTAGACTTAAGGAACTAAACTCAGCAGCAGCTGTTTCTTGTGCCTCCACCGCACTCTTCTCTGATCTACACTTTTCTTCAGGAATGTGAATGGTTACATCCATTTGAGATGGAGATATGGATGCTGCAGTAGCTGCCAGGACACCTACACTCTGAGTAAGGAAGATCAGGTATCTCCTCACCACTTCCATCCTCACTGGGGCCAGAAGGCACACTGTGAACATTTGTGTCTATGTATCTCAGGAGAGCTCCTTCCTGCTTAGATAGAAAAGCTTCCTTTGCTTGCTTTCTTTTTCTGAATGCTGCCAATAGCAGGGTGCTGCTGCAAGGTCACACCTAATTAGCCCTGCTCAGCCAGCCCCAATCAGGGGAAATAGATTGTGGCTGGGAAGAAGCCTGGTGCCTGGCCTCTGGAACTGGCTGCACCTGTGAGCCTGCAGGATGAAGGGCCATAAAGGCTGGCTGACAGCCAGAGAACAGGGGGGGAATGGCCAGAGAAATGGGGTAGACAGAGGAATGGCTCGGGTAGACTCCCTGTAAAAGAGGAGACAGTAAGACCTGTAAAAGCTCTGTAAATAGTATCACTGGTGGTGGGAACTTTGTGTGAATAAAAGCCACGAGTGCTGCATCAAGGAGAGGCTCATAGTGCTTTATTGGGACAGCAAAGAGCTTCAGCAAGGGGAGGCCGAGGAAGGGACCTGGTTACACTGTCCCAGAGGGGTGTTTTCTTCTTTCACTCATGACTGCTGTTCTGTGCCAGCTAGAGTGACTCTCAACAATCAACTGAAGGGGACAAATAAGCAGGCTGGTAGCAGGGCCTGCTACTTCAGTTGAGTGCCTGTTCTCCTCAGGTGGGTTCAGAGAAGCAGCAGGAAACGGGAAGCTCCCTGAGAAGCTGGTGTGAATCAGTCCAGTCTCCTGGGGGTGCTAGATGTACATAAGAGGCTCCTCCTCCTCCTCCTCCTCTTCACACTCCCTGCAGCTTCTGCTGCTTTCTGTTATTCCCTCTCACCTTTTCTCCTGCCTGTTATGTCTCTTGTGCCCTCCTTCCTCCAGCACAGCACTCCACCATCTCTGTGCATCTAGAGCAGAGAGAATACATATGCACTAGCAGCAGACATGATTTTCTACACTCTGGGTCCTAGTCGTGCCCCCCCCCCCACAGTCTGGCACATGAAGCGGCTGCCTCAGTTCCCCTCATGGTAAGCCCAGCCCTGCATGTGCTCCGGTGTCATAAGGAGCACAGTATGGACACACAACAGCAGTTTCATTCCAGCATTTTAATAAAAGTGGTATATATTGTGGCACAGAAACTTGCCAGTGTAGACATACCTAGAGATCGTTGGATGATTTTAGCCCCTCTTTGTCACCATCTAACTCCACACGTACAGTGAGATTTGGTTTTGTGCATGCTCATGTGCAGGTTTGTGTATGAAATGTTATGAGCTTTACTAGTGTGAGCAGTAAAATTTCTAAAATTACTTGGTGGAATGGAATTATTCCAAAAGAGCTAGTTCAGCCATGCCAATGGAGTAGTACCCCTCACTCCCTCTTTTCTTTTTTTAATCTGCTTGATTAAAGACAGTAAATAAAGACTTGGCTGTCTTTAAAGGAGCCCCTATAATATGTGAATAATGTCCCTTTCCTCTTAATTAGTCTATCTCCTTTATTGGCTTGGCAGTTTGTTTTATAATTCTGATCTCAGATACACAGATGCACATCTCCAACTAATGCTCTTGGATGCACACACAATGCCAGACTTTTAAATAAATGCAGCAACACGTGCCCTTAATGTTATTTAAGAATAATTTCTTTTAAAAAATTCAAAATGAGCACTCAACTTTCCAGCTGTTTTCTTGCTTCATAAATAACTATTTCCACCTGCGTGCTGCACCAGTGTTGAAGGAATGTGGATTATTTTTCTTTGTTCTAATTCTTACAATGGTGATTGCTTTAATTCTGCTCTCAGTTGGTAGTTCCTGAGATATTTTTTGATGATGGAGAAGAATAAGGCAGAACTTCATACACCTCAGAGTTAAAAAAAAGGGCAGCATAAACATCTTTTGTGTTGTACCTATTCCAAATCACTTCTTTTCCCATGCAGTCAAAAAGACTTTTTACTGCTAATCAGGGCCAGATTAACTTTTTGTGGGACTGGCATCAAATATATTTGTCGGCCCCCCCCGGAGGCAATGGAGCATGGTGTGGGGAGCAAGGGGCTGGCAAGTGGCAATGACGCATGGCACGGTGGTGGCATCCCTACTCTGCCCAGCCCAGTGTGAGGGCAAACTGGCAGTTGCCAGACACACATTTGCCTGCCTGGCCCTGTGCTGCCAGTGTGCCCCTTGTAGGTTGGCTATGCCACATAGCCTCCCCACCCAACATCACACCGCAGTTCCCTATTGCCAGAGCCCACCCAGACCCACTATTCCCAGCACCCCCTCAGACCCTCCCACAAATGCACAGCACTCTGCACAACACCACCCCTGCCCAGCACCCCCCTGCCCACAGTGCTACTACAACTGCCCAGCCCCCTCCTCACAGAACCCCCATTCCCTAGTGCCCAAACACACACAGATCTTCCCCACCCCCTCACAGCTCAGCACTCCCCCAGGTTTTGCCTATGTTTAAAAAGTTCTTACAGATGTTTCACGGAGAAGGGCTAATGCCTCTGTATTCTGAAGCAAGAACTTGAAATCTAGCATGGTGGCCAGAAATGTGTCTTTTGCAGTCCCATGAAAAACCACTCGATTTTGGCCAAGTGATAAGTTAGTGAAAAAGAGACTCTTCAAACTTTGTCTGCTAAATTCTCCACATATTCCACTTGCACTGGGCAAAGTCCAGCCCAGGACTTTAGGGGGCTGAGCAAGACTTTCCCTGCAATTGCTTCTTGTAGCCAACAGGCACCGCTGTGGCACCAGCACAAGAACTAAAATCAGAGGGGTGAGAAATGAGGTGGGTTGCAGAAGCAAAGGGTGGGGGCAGTAATGGGAGGAAGAGGGCAAACAGAGGAAGACAGGAGGCAGGAGAGTGAAATGAGGGGCAAACAGAGAGGAGGCAGGAGCCAGGAAGTGTGTGTGTGTATGGGAGGGGTTGGACAGGAGCAGAGGAGAAAGACAACAGGAGCCAGGGAATGCGGGGGATTGGGTAGGAGTGGAGGGGAAGGCGGGAGCCAGGAGGATACAGAGATTCAACTGAATAAATCTAGTTACATAATTATACTAGTTTAAAACTAGTGTAAAGTGAGAAGAGAATCAGGACCTTTTTATCCAAATCATCTGAAAACAAATGCATGTCAGATTTATTTTTCCTGTGGCTATTCATTGCAGTGCACATCCAGAGGAGGATCCAGACGGTAAGGGGAGCAAGGTGCCAGTAAGAGCAGCATGCTGTTGATGTGACCAGAAGCCGGGTATGATGTCTGGGTTCAAATTTTTCCTCCTACTTCTCTGAAAATTTCTGGTTAAGCAACCCAGAGTCCAGCCTTTCAGGAGTTCCTCCCTAAGTTTTTTGTGCCCCACCTGTCAGTTCACCACAGGAGTGATCCTCATCTGCCTCTTACATTTCAATCCATGGAGAAAGCAGAGGGGGCATTTGGTTCTCATCATTGTCAGTGTTCCAGCATGGCCTCTTCTACAACACTATCAATGGTTGCTGGAACACTTTGGTGTTTGGTTTTAAATATGTCATTAACACCAAAGTGATCCTCAGACTCTGATCTCAACTAGTAAGTGAGGGAGGGGAATGGGAAATAAGCAGTATCAGCCTAAGACCACAACTTGAATTTCCATTTTAAAACATTCCATCTTTGTGGTTTTACTCTGAATACTCTTATTCTGTTTTCATCAGTTTAATGTTTCTCACACAGAGATGGACTCTCAACGATTTAGTATCATCACTCTTTCCATAAATTCCAGTTGCCACGGTAGCAGGTTCTTCCACTGACATGCAGTATGAACAATTAGCTCCTGACTGATTAAGCTTGTAGGAGCACCAAAACAGTGCAGCTGTACAAAACCAAATAGTTTCACTGATTTTTTTTAATCACAAATTTGAAATATAGCCTGTAAAGTTTGCATAGATGCATTAGAGACATGAATGACATTCTGGGCCTGATTCTCAGTCCTTGTTCCCTACCATTTGCCCTTTTTGAGGGGTTTCAGCCCCCTGAATGGTGTAAAAGGACCATAATCTGCCTGCAATTGGGGAGCAGGGGGACAGATTTTCTATTGGCATAAAAGCAGTATAGCTGGCTTCTGTACCAGCCCCCACTCTCCCCTGGCATAGGGGAGTGTTGAGGAAATGAAGTAGTCTGATGAGATGGAGACTAAGGCGAAGTACAGATTTTCTAGCAATTTGCCATATAATTATTCAGTATTTGCTGCTCAGACATGTTATGGATAGGATGCCTCTGTTTATGTTAAGATGTTTAGCCCATAGTTAAACAACTTTACATATATTTTTAAAAGTATATACGCTGTGTGAAGATGATGTAGTCTAGGAATCATAACTTTTCACTTATATTGCTGGGGATTTCCTCCTGCCAACAGTGTGGATTTCACTGTCTAACATCGAGTTCCTGTTTTTCTGTTTAAAAACTCTCTCTTCCATAAGGACAGCTGGAACTTTTTAGTCGGAGGTCTGTAACTAAGATTTCTTAGCTGCTTCACAAAAAAAGTGTTAACCCTCCAGCCAATGTACAGCCATAATGAAGCAGAAAGCAAACAAGTCAGTAAATCATTTCAATAGAAATAGCACTGAGTAGCTCCCTTGCAGTCTGCACAGCTACACTGATTTACTGTAGCTGACAATCTAGTCCCACTTGCTGAGAAGGTTCTTGTTTACTATTATGTAAACGCACTGGACTGATACCCATTCAGAGTATTATATCTTGGATTTTGTCACCCTGTTTTTGGAATGGTTTTTTAGCCATAAAGAGAAGCAAAACAAGCAGAACCCTATCAAATGAGTCAGTTCCAAAGACAACTTCATGTACCTGACAAAGGAGACAGGTGAATACTTGATTTTTGTAAGTTATCAAAATAGAATTGGCCATTGTTTATTTCTGTAGCAATCAGGTTGTTCTGTATTCCAATTATTAATTTAAAAAAAAGTAATATTGGCCACATTCTGCCCAGTAACAACTCACTCCTCAAGTAGCTATTGATTTCAGAAGAGCTGTATATGGTATAAGGTATTAGGCAACCAAATCCTGCTTGTACCTCTCATTTTGTCAAAAAGACTTTTGAAGGCTGCCCTGTCTCGCAGTCAAAACATGTCATGCACACACTCACCCACAGAAAGCAGGGAAGGCTGTAAAACCTATCTTGGAGCATGTTTGATTTCCTGGCTTCCTTATTTGTTTACAACTATGTTCTTAAAATTGTCTCTACCATCTGTGTGGCTTCTAGTTGTTGGAATGAGAATGAGATATTAAAATGCCATCCAGATGTCTAGATGCATATCAGAATTAACATATTATGCAAATTGTCACAAAGATAGGGGAAAAACCTTTTCTTAAACAAAAAAAATATTTTCAGATATAATGGAAAGAAGTAAATCTGTTAAGGCTGATGAAAGAAAGAAAGAAAGATGCACTGACTATACAGCAGTACAAAGTGTTTTTAGTTGTTTCTACTATAAATCCGTTGGAGGAAAATTGTTTGAAAAGACAAATTGAAAATAAAATAAAATATCCACAGTGAAGAGGTGAACATCACTTGGCTTGAAGATTTGGCAAAGTGAACCTGAAAAAGTTATATTTTAAAGTTGTCTCCCATATATTTTTTCTTGGATGTAACTCTTCACACACACAAGAAATCTGCAAGCTGTTGAACATCTCATTTAAAAGGAATCTTAGACCTCCTGCCTAAATTTATGCCTATGAGTAGGCCCATTGAATTCAGTTATGAAGGATCAGGCCTTCTCTCAGTGGAATTACTTTTGCATAGGGTTATTGTCATACATAGGACCAGAGAATTAAGACTAATCGGTTGTCTACAGGTTGTTATAATTAGGGATCCTGAGTCCTATAATAGAAATAGTTTTTAAGAATCTTTAAAAACAAATCAAACATAAGTTCCAATAATGGCAATATGTACTGAAGTGCTAAAAAGATGCCTGAATGTACAAACAAGAATTCATGTTGTAATTCCTTGCAGTCAGTCTCAGAGCCAGGAGGTGAGGGCAAAAAGTGGGCATCCATGGCAGCTTATGGTAGTGGTTAGATAATATGGTGATAAATGCATTAGAAATACTTATGTTCAATAGTACCTTATTCATTGAGTAATTTCACTGGTTGCAAGGGCAAAAATAGTCCTTAGAATGAGTAAAGGTATGACATTCTAACCCTGTGAGTCATTCCATAGCACAAGGATGTGAGTTGCTTATTAATATTGGGGTGAAAATTACCACATCCTGAGGAACAGCATAAGAACTATAAGCCATTTAAGTCTCAAAAAACAGTCCTACTTTAAGCCAAATGTTATGGGAGGTAAGTGGTGCTCAGGTCGTGTGTGGGTGTGGGTGTGTGTGTGTGTGTGTGTGTGTGTGGTGAATTTTACCCTTGGTATTAGAAGTTTATGCTAGCACTTTCCCCACCTTTTCATCAGCAGCACAAGGGTGAGCAGTTTCCTCTCTGTCTTTTGGCAAAATCATTTATGAATCAATTTTTCTCCTCACAGGTTCTAGCTTTCAGATACATGAATCGAGGTGGATGTTTTGCTTAAACATACATTGCTTACAGAACAGCTTTTCTCCTAAATCAATTATACTGAAATCAATATGTGGTGTGCAGCAACAGCACTTTTATGATAGCTTGAGTGACACTCTTCAGGGAGAAATAAACTAACAGTCATTGCTTCAGAACATATTCCCTTACAGTTATGCTCTATAAGCTACCTGAATGACTATCTTTAAAATTGCATTTGTTTATTACAGAGAGTGTTGTTTTTTTTAAAAAAAAAAATCAAAATGTCTGCAGTTCAGCACCTAAATCTACTTAGACATCTAAGTGGTTTGACTTTTAGAGGCATGGAGCCTCTAAAAAATGGCTACCATGGGGGCTCATAGCAAATCTTTGTATTATAACCAAAAATACTTGCTTTAAGTGGAAAAGGAGAGACACTTATTGATAAGACACATCACATCTCTGGGGATAACATTGTGTAACCCCCACTTCCACCATATGGCTTTCTGTCCCCTTCCTGTGGCTGGACCACATAGAGGGTTATGAGCCTTTGAACACAGAGAGCTGGCTCTTTTAAGTTCAAACATACTAGGTTTATACTTTTAGATCCAGAGATTTGCTACCTGCTGCTGATATCCCACCCAGGGGTTGGTGCCTCATCACTGAAATACAAGTCTAACAGTAGATGTGGTTGTAAGAAGGAAAAATAGTTTTGTGGGGAAGGGAAATTGATGTTTCAAAAGACTGCTATTTTGAAATTTGGATATTATGAAATTTCGGGGGTGGTTATTTCCCCCCTTTTCTGCTACATTTCTCCCCCGCCCAACCTTTTTCCCACTGTATGTAACAGAATGAATTATTTATTTTTACTTTTGCATTTTTCTTTCTTCCCAGCATTCATCTCAGGACCAGGGGTTGTGATAATCCCCATCTGCCAGAATGGCTCCTTGGTAGATGTGAGTGGCCAGCATAATGAGGAATGGCCTCAAAGCTGCTCTTTATAAAGCCAGGAAGGAAAGAGAGGTGCAAAGACAGCTTATAAAAGCCAAATGCCAGGATGTGATTCTTTATTAGTACTACATACACCAAATCACACAAGGCATAATTATTTTCAATTTGTTCCATTTACCTGTGTTGACTCTATTACCCCATCCATTTAAAGCATATTTAAAGTTTGTGATTTTGATCATTCCTGTATTATGCATCCATTGCATCAAAAACATTTTCAGCGTGCGGGGTGAGGAGGGAAGAGAATATACAAAAATAAGTTTTACTCCTATTAGCAGGATAATTTGTGAAGATAGATTTTCTAACTGTAATTATGCCCAAATTGCCAAAATAGCTACTTTTTTGAGTACTGTGCTATTAGCAGCAGTCTCACAGCAATAGGCTGTGGAGGACAGTTAGAAAGCATTTAAAAATTACATAATGATGTAAAAAAATTGATTGATTGATTTCAACTGAATTCAATTCAGGGGCATATGGTACATTAGTTAGAATGGGGCCTTAGTGCAAAAAGACATTTCAAAAACAGTAGCAGTTCCCCTACAACTAATGTATTAAAAAAAAAAAAGTACTGCATTTGGTACAGAGCAGGAAAAAAGACTTTAAAAGAGGTTTTCTGAAGAAGCTGCAAGTCAGCATGGATGCAGGAAAACTAAAATGTTATTGTAAAGGGATAAATAAAGATTTTATGCTGGGCATGATCAGTGTAAGAACAATAAAGAGAGAGTCCACCCAGGCTCTCCCATGGATGAATTTTAAACAAAGTGGTGCAAAATAATGCATTTTAGAAGTATGTTCTACCATATAAACATCCCAACACACTTGCTGCTCGACCAGCATGAAAGGTGTGCAATGAAACCTGAAAATCATATGGATAAATGTTTCCCAGTTTTGGGGTTTGTTTAAAGTCTAGACTCGAGACAGGTTTTGAATAAACATGGCACAATTTTTTTGTCTAGCACCAACATCATGCAATATTTTTGAAAAGAATGAGTGTTATGTATCCTGCTCTGTGCCCAATGTAGAGACAATACAAATCCAGTAGCAAGGACTTTCTTTTAGCTCAGACTGTTGCTGCTCTTGTTTGAGTTCAGGGTTCAATCTCCAGATCAAAATGATGGTTGTTACATAAGTAGATTTCACTTTGAGATTTTGGGTATCTTCCAGTGGAGAGTGAAATTTAGGCTGTAAGACCAAAAACAAATATTTGCACAACCTACTGCTGAGCAAAACTTCCAAATTTTATATAATTCCATTTGTGCACTTTTAGACCCTAGAAACAGTACAGAATTTTAATGGCCACCTTCAATGTCAACCTAACCTCACAGGATAAAAAAGAAACCTAACTGCATATTTCAATTTCTTCTGCAATTAAAGCAAGAATTCTATCCTGGGAGACAAAAAGATTGCTGCAGGAGGGACAGTTAACCATCTGTAGGATAAATCTGTTTGTGGATTATTAATTGCAAAGTAAAAGCCTATTTACAGCTCTTTATATAGGTTTGCTCTTAGTATCTGCAGCTAGAGATACATTCATTTGCAAACAAAAATGTTTTATTCTCCCCTTATTCAGTGCACACAGATTGATGTAGGGTTCATAGGAGTTATGAATAGGCATCAAAGGGGCAATAAATACACCCTCACACATTTTTAATTTTTTTTCTATCTTGCATCTTTGATGTTTTAGCACAACATATATAGAGTTCAATTAATGACTCTTAAAACAATTGGTTTCTACTTTAAAAGTTGTTGTAACTAAATAATGTAAGGCATCTTGTCAGCAAAATCTTCTAAACAATCAAAGCAGAATCTCTCAGCATACCAGTGCAATCAAAGGATAGAGCTCAGTAAACCTCAGATTTGTGTACCACAAAATATCTCAGAGGGACAAACAGAAATACAATAAATCTCTACTTACAAAGAATACAGTAGCAATCAATTGTGTTTTGTTTAGAGTCTCATCTGCTATGAAAATCCTCCCGAAGGTAGCCAGGCCTTATTTACAGCATGATATTTTTAATATTATCCCTAAACTTCATAAAGCTCTAATTATAACAAGACCCCTGAACGTCATTATAAAACTGGAGCAGAAGATGAGTGATGAGTTTTTATTCCCTGGTACCAGCAAATTGAATGTCTGCTGCTTATACAAGCCCCGAAAATATGCATGACAACAAAGGTAAATTGGTTCTAACACACATTGTCCAAGTCCTTAATGCTGCTTCTCTCATAGTCTAGGAGTTGATAGACTATCTTGTTTTAAGTGGTGTGAGGGGAATTTTGGTTGGATTTTAATTGTTTTCATTCTCCCTGCTTTTATATTTCAGTGTTGTGTAAGCTGATCAGCTGGCATTTTATCTAGGCATTAGGTGCCCATATGATTTAGCAGCAAAGAGTCCTTTGGCACCTTATAGACTAACAGACGTATTGGAGCATGAGCTTTCGTGGGTGAATACCCACTTCATCGGATGATGGTTTAGGCTTTTTCACACATTTAAGGGCTTTTCATTTTAAACTGTTTCTGGCATTTTCAAAAATGGTCAGTTGTGACTGTTGGTCCCTCACTCAAGGCCTGATTCAGAGACTACTGGCATCAATGTATCTCACTAACTTCAATGAAATTTGGATCAGACTGTTAGTGCCTGTCATGGTATAATTCTCCACTCTGAACCTTAGCGTCCAAAAGATGAGGTACCAGCATGAATTCCTCTAAGCTTAATTACCAGCTTAGAACCTGTAGCGCTGCCACCAACCAGGAATTACAGTGCCTGGTACACTCTGGTCCCAAAGCCTTGCCCGGGGACCCCAAAGACCAAGACCCTCTGGATCTTAACACAAGGAAAGTAAACCCTTTCCCCCATCATTGCCTCTCCCAGGCTTCCCCTATCTGCGTTACCCTGGAAGATTACTGTGATTCAAACTCCTTGAATGTCAAAACAGAGAGGAAAATTCACCTTCCCCTCTCCTTCTCTCTCCCCCTCCCAGACTCTCCCTGAGAGAGAAAGTAATCCTGACACAGAGATAAATTAACCTCTCTCTCCCCTTTCCCTCCTTTCTCCCCACCAATTCCCTGCTGAATCCAGACTCAGTCCCCTGGGGTCTCACCAGAATAAAAAAACAATCAGGTTCTTAAACAAGAAAAGCTTTTAATTAAAGAAAGTAAAATTATCTTTGTAAATTTAAGATGGAATATGTTACAGTGTCTTTCAGCTATAGACACTGGGAATACCCTCCCAGCCTAAGTATACAAGTACAAATTAAAGTCCTTTCAGCAAAATACAAATTTGAACTCCTTCCAGCCAAATACACATTTGCAAATAAAGAAAACAAACATAAGCCTAACTCGCCTTATCATCTAGTACTTACTATTTTGAATCTATAAGAACCTGTATCAGGGAGATTGGAGAGAAACCTGGTTGCACGTCTGGTCACTCTCAGAACCCAAAGAGAACAACAACTAAAAACTAACAGCACACCAAAGACTTCCCTCCCTCAAGATTTGAAAGTATCCTGTCCCCTGATTGGTCCTCTGGTCAGGTGACAGCCAGGCTCACTGAACTTGTTAACCCTTTACAGGCAAAATAGACATGAAGTACTTCTGTTCTATTAACTCTTAACTATCTGTTTCTGACAGTGCCTTTATTCAATGTTTGATCCAGGTTAGTTACCAGCAAAGCAGCCTCATTTTCATGGGACTAACCTTTCATGTTGTATCTCCTGGATTACCTCCATTGTTATTTTTCACTCATCTTACGCCCTCTGTACAGAATTACATCACAGGAAGTAGCGGATTGTCCATTTCTTGAGCTGCTGAGATCAAGACTTGGATGCCTTTTTGGAAAATATGCTTTAGTCAAACACAAGTTATTGGGCTTAATGCAGGGGTAACTGGTGACATTTTATGGCTTGTGTTATACAGGAGGTTAGACTAGATGATCTATTGGTCCCTTCTGAGAAGCCATGAATCTATGAATTAAAGTTGACCAAATAACAGCAATAGTATTGCAGGAATATTCAAAAATGGATTTTGATCTGATGTCCAGGAGTCCTTTATATTGGCTTTCTTCAAACACTCACAAGGTTCAGTGATAACAGCACCAATGCTCACAAATTTTAAGTATGAATATTTGCTTTGAGGCTAATTTCATATTCCACACTGTCATAATATATGTTCTCAATCTATTACATTTGTTGTTCACGTAAAACATCTGATTAAGCACAATCAAACTGCCAAGTACATTGCTTTGAAGAAATTCACAAATGATTTTTAATAATGAACACTTAAGTATCATGCAATCTGCTCATGAATGTTTCACAAAGAGAAAAGTTATGAAAATATTAATATTGAATTACTTGATCAATACAGACAAGAACAACATTTTAAACCAATTAGATTGCAGCTCTGTGAGGTAGGAGTAAAACATATGTTTATTTTTTTTCTCACCTTGTTAGGCATTATGAACAGAAATAGGTCTTACTTCTGAGATGTTAAATCATCAAGATGTCCACTGGAACATGAAGAAATAGCTCTGCCTGAGGAGAAGAGAACCACAGAGCCTACTTTGAAAGGGGATTGTTGGAATATGAGATGGATCCAAATGGCAACATCAGATTTGAACTCTCAGAAATCTCATTTGGATGCAAATCAAGATCTGAACTTCATTGCTCAGCACCATCTCTAAAGGTCTTGAACCAGATCACTCTATCCGAATAGTCCAGCACCATGGAAAAGTACAGATTCAGACTCACAACTGAAATTAAACTCCATAGTTTGCGTCCATCTCTAACTGGAATTAGCAATCATGTCACTATTCACTGATTGCAAATTGGCTAGATTGAACCTTTGTAGACACAGCTTTGTTTTGAGAACAGTGAGGAATCACTCAGCTCCAATGCCTCATGGAACTGCCCACTGTGCACTGGAGGCACGAACTGCTAGACTCCCACAGCATGGCTGGCCCTTTCAAGTGGATTGTTCATGGGGTGAGTGGTATCATGCCTCTGCTTACTTTGCTCCTATGTAACTACTCTCAAATTTGAGGTGTTGTGCTTCCCTGAAAGAGTAAGTTGGGAGCTATCTCCCAAGTGCAAGGACTGCAGTTTTGGTTGACCATTAAATAGGGTGTACAAGGCTACAGAGGAAAGGCTTTTTACTGTCTCCCCATAACCGTGTACCTGTATAAGGACTGGGCAGAACCTGGTCCTGCTGTCAAGGTGACCTCAGCTGGGATTTGTTGACTTGCTCTGATTAGTTTATTGATTTTGATTTACTACTAGCCTTTTCAGACACAATGATATCAATATGTCTCAGTTGGGTTTCCATTGATTTTAGTCACCATAAGCAAACTGACCTCTGCCTCTGAAAAAAGAGTGGATGA
Source organism: Gopherus evgoodei (assembly GCF_007399415.2). Taxonomy (NCBI): domain Eukaryota; kingdom Metazoa; phylum Chordata; order Testudines; family Testudinidae; genus Gopherus; species Gopherus evgoodei. Next base: position 118,258,553 of record NC_044328.1, read on the forward strand.
ACTGTTAGGTTTATTAATATAATCTAACCTTGACCTGGAGGAAGGGGAGACGGGGGAACGTGGCACCAATATTATTCTTTTTGGTTGCTGGCCAGAATGAAAATAAATCATGAGGGAGAGTATAATCTGTGCCCAGTGATTTTCCCAGACAATGTTTTCTCTGCTGGAAATAGGAATATAACTTTTTTTATTGTTGATTTTTAGGGACTTGAACCTTCAGCCCTTAAATGCATATATCTCATGTTGGAGCATATAGGACTTTTGAGTGTGCAAGGTCTGTAGAACTGGGCGTAGCATTTGTATCTGATATTATGTTTCTTTATTTAACCCTAATGGATAACTGTATCTTTTGCTTTTACTTTTTACTCTTCCTGTTTTCTTATGTCATTGGCTTTTAAACATGATTCTAATAAAAACATTATAAACTAGAAAAGGTAGACAGTAGGAAATTAGTCTGTTAGTATTTTGGCTACACCTCACTGAAAAATTAATAGCACAACTTCCTCCTCACACATAGACTGCAGGATTGATTAGTAAGCAGATTGTATTGCCATCCCTACAATATAATAAGAAAGTACAGATGTAAAAGGGATTAATCTTCAGGGCATTATGTAGGCTTAAATTATATTGATAAGATCAATATGAACAATTAAATGCTAGCAATATAAAATATCAAAGGCAAAAATCAAAAAAGGCATCAGAAAGCAATTTTTCAAATCCAAAAATACTAAAGCAAAAAATAAAAAATGACCTACTAACCAAGGTAACCAATTTATTAACCAAGATTTTGAGGGGAAACACTTCAGTCCCACAAGAAACAATTAGAAGATCCTATGGAAATAGTGCATTAAAAAAGATGAGTCTCAAAAGGACTGAATTGCTTTTCCTCATACTCTTTTTTATAGAATTCATATAACTGCATGTTCTCTTCCCTGTGTTTGAATTTTGCTTTCCCCATACAGTATGATTATCTGTCCTCCATTGTAAGGAGATATGAATAAGATAATACTTTCTAGGCTGCTGAAGGTATGAAGTTCTTTTAAGTATTTGTCTTTGTAGAATACAAAGAATGTAGGAGGAAAATAGCAAAATGTTGCCCTTCTCCAACACTTTTTAGAAACTTATATGGCTGACTTACTCCCAGTACAAACGTATAGCACAAAATAAACCACAGATTCATATAAATCAGTGTTTCCCAAACGTTGGAAGCTGCTTGTATAGGGAAACCCCTGGTGGGCTAGGCTGGTTTGTTTACCTGCTGTGTCCGCAGGTTCGGCCGATGGCAGCTCCCACTGCCCGCGGTTCACTGCTCCAGGCCAATGGGGGCTGTAGGAAGCAACACGGGCCAAGGGACATACAGTCCACCCTTCCAAGCTTATGCTATGAAAATAAATCCTGTGCAAGGGCAATGGTTGAAAAGGGCAGCACTGATGTGTAGCTAGGATATAGGTCAAACATTTATGAGGAAAATTCACCCCTGTGTAGGAGGTTAGCTTAAGGCCTATGTACCTTTTGCATTTTACTTAAGTCTTTTTTGGAGGGCTTAGTGAGATTTGAGTGGGGCATAGATTTTGTGCAACTCCTCTGCATATGGATGAAATTCATTCCTCTCTGTGCATCATATACCCTAGAGTTCTCAGTCTATGATTTAGAGGGTTTAACCAAACCAGCGGCCAGCTAGCACATGTGGTTTCAAAATGTATCTATCATTGGGATTTTCTAATCCCATTTACACATGGAAGCAGAAAGGCCATGTTAGATCATTGAATCCATCTTCTGTTATGTATGTGTTATTTATTTTTCTTTTGGAACGTGAGTAAGGAGATAGCAAAATGTTGCTCTTCTCTAACACATGAAACATGTTACGAATAAAGATTAGTCAGCTCTAAATTGTTTGCCTTTTCTAGAAATAATGAAAATATGTTGAGGATATTGTGATTAAAATACTAATCTATGGAATAAAAATCAGCCATAAACGTACATTTAATCTGATTAAATCATTCATTACCCTTGATACTGCCTAGATTGTAGAGTAATAGATTGGAACCAAAGCCTGCTTGAATTGATTGGAATGCTTTATCCACATGCATCGTGCTTTCACAATATAAAAATCTTTTCCCTTGATTAAAATAACAATATTAAGCACATTTACTGATGTTAAAAACTAATCCAAGATGACTAAGATTCCAAGAATCTTAGTCATCCACATTTTCCTAGTAGAGTTTTACCCTCATTGGTCTTGTCCAAAATACATTGACTGTTCCAACGGTGTGGAACCCTAATCCAAAGCATCCTGTATTTTGATTTACAAAACTGGAAAACATTGCAGTTAATAACAAAGATTGACTGCATTGATCAAATGCCTCGCAGTTTCTTTCTCTCGTATGACTGGCAAGTCAGAGCAATGAGAAAAATATTATAGTGACTGTGAGCCATCTGCCCTCACATTCAGCTAGGATGATCTTTTTGTCTGTGGTTGCTGAAATCTTCTTCCATCAACGCTCTTCCTTTCAGTGCTTTAGGATTATTCGTCTTCACTCAACTTGACTAAGTCAAGCAGGAAACAAACATTCACTGGCCTTTGCAGTGTTGTCGCCATGTTGGTTGCAGTGAATGAGAGACAAGATGGGTGAGGTAATATTATTTACTGTGTTTTGCTGTGACATGCTGAGTAAGGTTTCCAGACCTGAAGACGAGCTCTAGGTAGACTGTAAAAGCTTGTCTCTCTCACCACCAGAAGTTGGTCCAAAAACAGATGTTACCTCACTCACTTTGTCTCTCATTCACTGGCCTGTTTTTTTTAATTGATGCCGTTAAATGGCTCCATGTCACTGTAGCTATTTCTTATCCACAAGTGGCTCTTATTACATATGTTTTATATATAAGACTACACTGTCCCAGGCTCTTATACAATCTGACAAGAGGTGGTCACATGGAGTCTTTTCCTCCTTGTGTTCATCCTAACTCACAGGAGTTAGGGACACTTGAAGTCTATGGTCTTCTGGGAGCACAGAGCTTGCTCTCTCCTAGCACACACAACCTCATCTACCTTTCCTCTACCCACACTAGTTACCAAAGCTGTCAGGGCGTAGAAAGGAGGACGTAATGCACCACCCTAAGCAATTAACTAGTAGGCACAATGCCTCTTGGTGTGCTCCATGCAGACAAGGCAATCTCTCTCTTAGTTCTTCCCTGGGAAGAAACAGCACTGCACCAAACCCAGCTCAAAGCTGGACCTTTAAGACATAATTGGGCCCAAGTTAAATAAGACAAATATGGATATAGCTTATGTATTTAAAGATGGAGAAAAATCTATAGTTACAGTTTCAGAAAGGCCTAAGTGACTTAAGACCCTACATCTATTTAAAAACAGTGACTTAGGAGGCCCTTAGTTTTCAGTGGGAGTTAGGCACCTAAATATTTTTGAAGTTCTGAGCTTAAGTGCCTAAATCACAATAAAAATGGGACTTAGACTCCTAATTTTCCCCTACAGCTCAAATTCTTGTCTCTAAATAGCACGTGAAAACATCTAGTCCAGTAGAAAATCTAAGGGTAAAAAGAGTGTCAGAAGCTACTTCACTAAGTTAATTCAGTTATTATCTAAGTCATGCTGCAAGCTATAGGCTGATATTTTCCAGAATCCATTAATTGTTAATGAACATTTTAGGTACGAAATTAAATTAAACCCATTTGATCATTCAGAGTTAATGATTTCCTGCTGGGCCCTTTTTAATGTTCAGAACTGGCCTTCTGTGAAATACTATTGGCAATTTTGTCCTTTTGGGGGCCTCTGCTGAAGGTTACTTTGAAATTTTCACCTTTTCCTTTCAAACATTTATATTTATAATGGGAGCAACTCTTCTCTATTATCATGCTTCGAATTCAAGACGTTATATGAACATTATAAGTCCCAGAGCTCCGTAACAGTTGAAAAGCAGCCCCCAAGTTTGCAAACTCAGGTAAAATTAACTCGCTGATTAACTGTGTGAACTGAAATCAGTGGTTTAGTAAGCACTGCAATAAAAGCACATGACATATTGTCCAAAGCCATAGCATAAACAATAGAAGTACGTGGTGTGACACACTGAAAATACCCTGCCGTATCCTGCACGAGCCTTATGGAATAGGATAAACTTTACTGAATTCAACTAAATTAGATTTAATACCTTTGGGGTCCATTGTATTAATAACGCAATTGTATGTGTTATTGTGTCTCCTCTAGCAGAAGGCAGATGCTAATGTAATTCTTTCTTTATTAGTCTTTTGAAACCAACCGCTGGAGAGGTGTCCATCTACTAGTCCAAATTGGATTCTCTAAGGACCACTAGGCAAACAAAAGATTTGTGGATAAATAGCCTGGCTAAGGGCCTTCTTTTTGATCCAGCAAACAGACTGGACCCTGGCCCATGGAAGGACCTGGTCCTTAGGGAAGGTTTGGAAGGATGTGGTCTACTGAGGCTCCAGAAGACTGGATGCTTGTTCTAAGCAGAAGCTTTGCTGAACTTGAAACCACAAGGAAACCCCTTGGGTGGGGTTTTGAAGGACTGCTCTTATGTTAAGGTAGGAGTGATCTCTGGTAAGCTTATTAGCATGTGTGCAGGTTCTTTTATTGCTTTTAATATTTTTTTCCTGTGGTGCTTTTACCTTAAGAATAAAATACACTTGCTTAAAAAGAGCTATATGGTATCTATAACTGTGGGCAAGGACACTTAGCTGTGTCTGAAGAGAAAGCAGCCTGTCTCTGCCGGGAATAACAGTGAAAGCAGGGAACCGTGCAGCCTGGGAATACCCTGATCAGGAGGGAGAGAGACGTGGGTCTCCACCCAAGAAAGATAATGGTTGGGCAGCTGCAAGCCTGAGCAGATGCACTTGCTGAGCCACTAAGAGGAAATACAGGTGCACGTGCCCTGAACTATATAATATATAGTACCTTATGAGAGATCAGATTCCCCTTCAACATTACTGTTGTTCTTCTTTGAATCGCCCCCAGTGTCCTTTTTATGGGGGGCACAGCAGCAGTAGATATAGATAGTGCTGTACTATCATCATCACTGTAATATCAGTATTCAGTTACGCAGTGCTAATGACAGCAATATGAGAGTTAGCATTCCAATAGCAATTTCCAGGGTATCAAAGAGCTTTGCAAACATTAAGCTTGAACACTCTGGTGAGATATAATTATATAATTCACCAATGAGAAAACATAAGCACAGAGAGATTAGGAGCCTAATTGAATGCCCACTGAAGTCAATGGCAGTTATTTCTTTGCTTCACTGGCCTGTGTGATATGCAAAGGTCACACAAGATGTCTTTGGCAGAGCTGGGGCAGGGACCTAAATAATTTGGCTCCTTGTTCAGTGTCAAAAGCACAAGATTAATTTTCAAAATAATATGGTGCCTATATACTGATAGACTTCACTTAACATAACTTGGCTTAAGGATATTCCCATACTCCTACATTTTCTGTGGCTAGATTCTCCACATTAGCCGAGCTGTGTTTGGCACAGCTATGGAGGAGTGAGGCATCAATGGCTTTAAGGCACCTTTATTTTCCCCTAACTCTAGAATCACTCCCCCTGGAGCAAATCATAGCCAGCTGAAAGTGGCCTTATAATCTACTGACTGCCAAAAGCTCTAAGAAGTCATTCTGGAAGCAGGGTAGACCTAGTCACGTCCCTTACATAAGGAACACAAAGCTGCCCTACTGTGTCAAACAATCAGCTCCTCTATATCACTTTGGACGGCTTCTCTCATATCCATGCAAATTATATGGTGCACCTTTGTGCAATGTTAAGCCATTTTCCATTTCAAATAAATCTCTTCAGACTGTCTTATATAATTAAAATAAAAAAACAAAAACACTTTCTTTCTATGCAATCTTTTATTAATTCAAAGTATCCAATTTTAAGGTCCTTCCACTGGTATGGAAGCATAACCACAAATAACATCAGTTCACCTAGCTCTGAGCTTGCTATTTGAAAAGCTGTATTCACCCAGGGCCTGATCCAAAGCCCAAGGAAGGCAACAATCATCTTTCTGGACTCAGGTCTCATGTGAGGTTTTCCAAGTTCCTATATCTCTAGTACTATTCCAAGCAGTTTACTACATAGCTTCTTAACACAGTATGCATTGCCTGTGTGGCTGGAAACTTCAATATCAGAAGAGTTGAGATAAACACCAATGCTGCTATCATAATACATTTCAACAGAGGTAAGAAATATAACCTTGTATTTAAAAGATTTGATTCATGCAGGGATGAGGACTGTAATAACTTAGACACTGGATCTTTTGTGCACAAAACTGCTGGAGCATATACATGATTATTTATGGAGACAGTGTATGTGTAGTGCTAGTATTATGCATTAGCACTTACTTGATATAACAGGAATAAACATTCCGTGAAAGAACACAGAGATGTTCTGTATATCACAAACACCCTTTTATAATGAACCAATGGACTATTTACATGACAGCTTCACACAGAACATGAGAAAGCTAGCCAAATACAAACAAAAGAACCCAAGTGAAAAATAAAATTTTATTACGGTGATATAACTAAAAGGATCTTTTTAGATTTTAAGTGTGAACTATAAATTTGCTAGAAGTATCAGTTCATCTTATTACGCGATACTTGGAGGTCATTCCAAAATCACAGAATGGTAAAGCGGAAATAGGTACTTCTTCAACATGCATAATGGACTTAGGTATTTGTTCTAAACTGGCCCCAGCAAAGTGCAATGTGCAATAATGAGTGAATGGAATGAATTATTCCAAATTGCTATATAAAGTGTTTAAAGATTCTGATTAATGCAGCTAGTTAAGGTTACGGTGGAATAATATGTAAAGGAACCATTCTGCTCCTTGGAATGATAATGGCATTACAGATGTTGAGAAACTGATGAATATTGTAGTCTTGAAGTTCAAAGAATAACATCAATCAATTCTGGTCTGACAATATTCCTCAGATGATAGAAAACAGATTTTATCAAGCCACTAATATGTTTCCTGAAGGTTAAAATACAATTAAGGATCTTGCCCTGATTTTTACGGCACATGATGATTACACAGTATCAAAAACACTATCTTCAAAAGAAAATGAGAGTAGACCCTTTGGATCAATCAATATTGTCTTAGTTAAAAAAGAAGAAAGACTAAATATAAAGTTTCTCTTTTGTAGAATGAATAGGTTTGGAATTGTCATTTCTATCCCTGATATGTGCCAGGATAAAAATATCATCTGCCCAATTCCACCTGCCTTTAGTGGTACTTATACTGAATTATTATAGATCCTTAGCTTTCCTCAAATCATTTTCTGTGAAGTGTTTTTGAGCTGTTGTCTCATCTCCTTTGCATTTCCACAAGTTCCTCATATTATCATATGCCTGGTCTGTCTAAAAAAGCCCTCTCAGAAAGGAGAACTTCTTGAATATTAGCAAAATTTAGCTCAGTCATAGGAACCAGTTTGTGCTAACTCAATAAAAGGTAAATTTTAATTAGCAATGACAAAACAAATGATAGCACATGCTAATTATATACCACTAGTCAGAGATTTATACTACCATGTCCAACTGGTTTGAGACTCCACGATGCTTCTGCTGTTCCTTTTCTTATCATGACTCAAACCCACAAAAATATTTCAAAGACCAGTTAAGCTTACAATATTGCATTTATCTATCCCAATATTAAAAAAATCTATGCATCTAAAAACCAGGACATCACAAGCGTTGCCCCTCTAAAAAACTATTTTCCTCATTATTGGAAAGAAGTTCATATTTCAGTACAATGTAACATCAACTTTGACCAAAAGATTAGAGGAGATTCATGCCTTGTATTTATCAGCCGTGAGCGATGGTACAGGCTAGCTGCCTTGAGTACAAACCTGCCTGGAGGGTCCATATTTGGGGCAGCTAACCATGATTGTACTTGCTCTGGCTACACTATATTTTTAACACACTAGCTTGATGAGAACTAGTGCAAATATGTCTGTTGGAGCTCGGAATCGCACCCCCAGCTCCAAATGTAGACGTAGCCTCAGGGTCAGCTATGCTCTACCCCTACTCAAGGCAGACTGTAAGGTTACAATCTAACCCATAATAATCAGAACTATCACGCATACACTTAGAGAAAAAACTCAACATAATCAAAAAGTTTTAGGTTTATTTTAGAAGAATGATGTGAGGATGTGGGCATCAAGGGGTCAGGCTGCCGTATCATAGATACTCCCCCAGTACAAATAAATAAATACATGTTGTCATAAACAGATAGCTAAGGGTTAATGTCTCTTTCACCTGGAAAGGGGTAACAAACAACACCTGACCAGAGTACCAATCAGGAAACAAGATTTTTTCAAATCTGGGTGGAGGGAAGTTTTGGGTGTGAGTCCTTTGTTCTTGGTCTGTTCTCTTTCTCGGCTCTGAGAGTGATTTTTCTAGCTCCAGGCTTTCTAATCTTCTGTTTCCAAGTTGTAAGTACAAGGATAGTAAGACAATAGGTTTATATTGTTTTTTTGTATTTACATGTGTGTAGTTGCTGGAATGTGTTAAATTGTATTCTTTTTGGATAAGGCTGTTTATTCATTTTTTCTTTTAAGCAATTGACCCTGTATATTGTCACCTTAATACAGAGACTATTTTAATGTCTTTTTCTTTCTTTTTTTAAATAAAGCTTTCTTTTTAAGACCTGTTGGATTTTTTTTTAGTGGGGGCTCAAGGGAATTGAGTCTGCAGCTCACCAGGGAATTGGTGGGAGGAAGAAGACAGGGGGGAAGAGAGAATATCTTTGTGTTAGAGTTACTAAGCCTGACTGTGCATACCCTCTGGGTGAGGGAAGAGAGAGATTGATCTCTTGGTACTTGTGTTTCAAGGACTTGAAGCAGGGAATATCCTAAAGTACCCAGGGTGGGGAAATCTGGAAGGAGGTAAAGAGGGGGAAGGGAAGTGGGTTATTTCCCTTTGTGGTGAGACTCAGGGCATCTGAGTCTTGGGGGTTCCCCAGGGAAGGTTTTGGGGAGACCAGAGTGAGCCAGACACTGGAATTCTGGCTGGTGGCAGTGATATCAGATCCAAGCTGGTAATTAAGTTTGGAGGTTTCATGCTAGCTTCTCATGTTCTGAACTCTAAGGTTCAGATCTGAGTAGGACAGTTATGACACATGTAAGAGGTGTTACCTTCTAAAGAAGAAAGCACCACTGATCCTAGGGTAGAGAAAAAAAATGAGGTGATATCACAATTCTGACAATGCAGAATGGAAATTCAATGTTTGTTCTTGAGTTTGTGCTCTGCTTTACTTTAGGGGAATAGGAAATGTTTGATTAAAAAGGTGCCATGTACATGGGGTGCATTATTCATCCTAAAGTTCAGTCTCGTACAGCAGAATTGCCAGCTACATACTTTACCCCCTGAATCTGTCCGCTGCCTCACTTTGCTGGAACTTCACACAGATGATTTGAAATCAAACATTCAAGGGAGATACTGTAGTTAAGTATTAAACCTGACATCTTTTATGTCTTGTACAATAATTGACTTCAGGTTATGCTAACCTACTCTGCAGGTTAAAGCTGCAAGGGCAGTTTCCTATCATATACATAGCACTGGTTACTTTATTTTATTTGTGCATTTGAGATTTTAAAAGAGCACAGAGGTAATTTACATTTCTATTTTATTTTTAGGAACATTTATATGGATGGAGAATATAAGGAAGAATCTTGCATTGACAAGAGGACCAATTCAGTCTTGTAATGGCATCTGAAATGGAAATATTAAGGTCATACTTGCCATATTTCTAATATAGCTATTTAATATGCTTTCTCCACTTTGTTTTGGTGACAAGATTTGCTTTCTTGAGATTAGTAACTTTTTTCCACATTTTCACTTTTTAATTTCACCTTGTATTGATTTTTGTATACAGAATTTGCTCTGGGGATAGTTGCTCTGTTGACAGAAATTATTAGCCAGAGGACACTGCTTGATATTATTGGCTATTTGTTTGTATGTTTATTGGCTTTCTTTTTATTGGTCCATCTGATAAATATTGTTTCTTGTGAGACTGTGTTCCTCTCAGCCTCTTTGTACAAGTGTGAGTTACTTACATATCACACAGTCTGTTTCATTATTTTTTCCTTTTTATGTCAGGATTTAAAAACAACAACTCTGTTATAAGCCAAATCTCAGCTGAAATAAATTGGCACAGCTTCCTCAATAGATACTTGTCCACTGCACTGATGAAGACACCCCAGTTGTGACTTGAACCCTTAGATTCTCTTTCTTCACTGAGACTATTCCAGTTAGAGACTATGCTTACCCTCCAAGTCTTAGTAGGACTATTTATGTCCACTATCCACCTCCTCCTCCATTATTTTCTGAGAGCCTTTGCTGAGATTCTTGCTTTGGATATAGACTTGCTATTTAAAAATATAATATGCAATGTTAGCGAGTAGAAAAAAAATATGGAGTCTGATTCTCCACTGCCTTGCACCTTGTATAATCATTTACACCTGAGCAAAATGTGACATGATTGCAAATCAGAACGTCAACATTATATAGTCATTCTACACAGGTGTAAATCACTACACAAGATGCAGGAAAATAGAGACCTATCGTACACATACTTGTGGCAAAACTGTAGGAATCTGAGGAATCTTCTTTTTTAAAGGTACTTAGAGATTTCAGTGTGAGATACCTAGATTAGGGACTAAACTGAGATTCACGCAGGAAGTTAGGCACTTAACTGTAATTTCCATATCCCTATGTCCAGACCAACTCTGCTTGCATTAGTATTGGCCATAGCAGCAAGAAAAGTGTACAATAAAGAGGTTTACCAGCTATTTTACTGGACAACGCAAATTTCTTGCACCTTCAAGATATTGTGCTTTCATACAGCAAATTCTGTTGAACTACTTAGGTATACACCCTACTCATCACTTTGGAATCTGAGAATCTTATGAACTTGATATGAGGGTATTTTCTCTGAAAAGAACGCAATTACCAACAATGACTCTGAATCAATGCCCATGGAAGTCAATGGGAGTTCATCTACAATGGGCATTAAAACAGACCCAATGTGGGTAGACAGGCCAACAGTAACTACACACTTCCTCTTTGGATAGCTTTCACAAGTTATTTATGGTGAGAAATGAGTGCTGCATTTTTTTTTTTTGCACTTTCAGACTGCTGGACTGAAGAAAATGGTTATAAGTTTTCTTTTAATTCTATAATCTTATTATCCTAGCTCCAATAAAAACTGATTATGAAATCTGAGGATACTGAGAATCTGGATTTTAAATTTAACTTGATATTTTTTTCAAGCAATGTGGTACTTACTATAGTCCAAATCCTTTTAAGACTATCTAGGGAAACATAAACCCACGCAGTGAGCCATTTTCTGTCAAAATTACATCTGACTTGCATATTTTTGCAATTCTCAGATGCATTATACAGTCAGATCAGGTTGTTCCTTGACCAGTTGTTCACCCCTATCAATTGCATTAGCATTTAACCTGTCAGTTTAAATTACAAAGGTACCAAAGGTTTAGGAAGGTTACAATAGATTCAATCTCTCACAAAAGTGGGAAAGAATAATCTTAAACCATCCATCAATGTGTGTTATTTTTTCTAGTGACGTACATATACTCACCTTCTAGAAACTTGACTGTCACTGTGTGTAGCATTCTTATTGGATAGACCATATGCAATGCAGCAAAGTGCTGCAGAAGTAATAGAAATAAGAGCAGTATGTATGTGCTATTTCCATTTAGACTGCGTCTTCTTTATCTTGGTATCATTCTCCCCTCTTCTCTGTCTCTGCTTTCTATGTTAAATGTTCTCATAATTTTTCTGTATAGATTTTTATCCATTATTGCAACAGCAAAGTGATACTTCTGCTCCATATTAACAGTAGGGCCCAACCTGAAGCACCCAGAGAGGGGCTGGAGTCCCAGTGAATCCTATTGAAATAGAGGACACTAAACCCTCTACTGGAGGCACCCAGCCTCTTGTAGGATCAAGCCAATATAGTAGTTTTATGCACATGAATACACCTGAATAGTTTAGGAATAGTCAATACACATATTGTTTGTATATGTTTCACTATAAAAATATGATCAAATATGCATAATGTAAGAATGCACCATTTGGGTTTTCAATATTTCAATGATAATTTGATAGGTAGAGTCAAAGTAACAAATGTCCAGCCAAATCTACTAAATTTTCTAAATCAATCAGATACTAACTCTCCATTCTTTTTCACTGATGCAAGTAATTCCAGGACTAATGAAACAGTTCTATTCATTTTTTTATTGACCGTTTAATAGGCACGGTTAAATGTCAGATGGTCACTGGTCCTGTATGCCTGCGTAAGGGCAGGGACAAGGACATGGACAGTGCCTTCCCATTCTTTACAGCCCTGGCTATGGACCAACCACACAGTGTCTGGAAAGTGCAGGAATTATGACTTTAGCACCACTTCTAGCCTGACCATAAAGAGCGGGGTGAGCACTTGCTCAATCTACTGAAAATCACAGCAGAATTCTCATTACAGGTTGCCCAAATTCCTAGTTAGAAACAATTCCTCCTGGCACTACCCCTGAAGCATCATCCCTTCATGCCCCACCACCAGGGGTGGCTCTGGGCACCAGCTAAACAAGCAGGTGCCTAGGGCAGCAAAATTTATGGAGCAGCATAATACTGGGGCCCTAGCTCATACCTGAAGCAGCGTCCCAGGCTGGATCCTGACCACTCCAGAGGGTGGTAACAAGCCTGTTGTTCTGCCACCGAGTGCGGCAGGGCAGGGAGCCGGCTAAGTGGAGAACGTGTCCCCACCACTCTCCCACTGATAGCGGCCACCCACGACCCCTCAGGCGGGAGCCATTAGCACAGCCCTGCCCGGCTGCAGAGGACGGGCCGCTCCTTGGCTTGCAGCGGCAGGGACAAGCCAAGGAGGAGCAGTGAGTGCTCTGCAGCGGGCCAGAGCTGTGCTACCAGCTGCCTCCTGGGAGGGTGGGGGGTGGCCACTGTAGAGGACGGGGGGAACATGGCGCCCGGGCGCGCCGCTTCTACTCGGCTTGTCCCCGCCTCAGACTCCTCCTCCTCCCGTCTGCGCTGCCTCCTGCCAGGGTAGGGGAGAGGGGAGCAGAGCGGCAGCCTGGGCTGAGCCCAGCTCATGCCAGGGCCAAGGCAAAAACCAAGGATATGCAGGGCTGGGATCCAGCAGCAGCCCCAACCCCTGGCCCTGGGAGCGGCAGTGTTGGGAGATGAATCCACCTCGGGCCAGATCTGCAGCAAGGTAAGAGTTGGGCCAGGTGGGAGGGTTTTGTTAAAATTAAATGTTAAAATTACACTAGTAAGAAAGGTTTCAGAGTAGCAGCCATGTTAGTCTGTATCCGCAAAAAGAACAGGAGTACTTGTGGCACCTTAGAAACTAACACATTTATTTCAGCATAAGCTTTTGTGAGCTACAGCTCATCCAAAGAAGTGAGCTGTAGCCCACAATAGCTTATGCTGAAATAAATTTGTTAGTCTCCAAGATGCCACAAGTACTCCTGTTTTTTTTACTAGTAGGAAATTGTTTTATTTCACTAACTACAAATTCTGTTTTCATTTTTTTTATTTTAAACAGTCAAAACAAAACTGCAAAGTGTAAACGTGTAAAAACCAAAAAAAAAGAAGCCGAGGGGGCAAATTTTTTTTGTTTGGGGCAGCAAAAGACCTAGAGCTGGCCCTGCCCACCACCCCCAGACACAGGGGTATACGTTAAAGGCACAATCTAGTCTTACATATCCAATAGATAGTACCTCATGCCATGATGCCACAATACCATTGGATGAGCAAGAAAAGCCAAGTTCACTCTAAGCTATGAATGTGTAAAAGGAAGCAACATTTCCTTAAAGCCTTTTCCCATAGAAAAACTTTCCCAAATGTCTATATGAATACACGGACGGCCTCATCCTCCCTTTCCAACACTAAGTGCCCACTAGTGACAATGTGAGTGTTGCCTGCTTAGAAGCTGCGGGATCAGAATAATCAAGAGGCAGAGCCTTTTGCTGGTACACTGGGGAGGAATGTGCTATTACTGAGCTTAGGGAACCCAGTTTGCCTACACCCTGCTATGGCAATAGAGATAAATAATATATTGTTATAATTATAATAATATTGTTATAATAATATGTATTCTGAGAACAGTGAAGAGAACAAATAAAAACAGGATCTGGAAACATAAATGCATGAATATATATTGAGTTTTAGCAACAGACAAGTGCTGAAAGGAATATGTTGGTGGATAAATATTTCAGCGTATATATTCTTGTGTATTTACAAGAATATATTAACTGCACTTTGGTAGCTGTGCTATGGCGAATGTTGTTTAATAAGCAAAGGAAAAGCGTTTAATATAGATTTAGATATCCTGAGCTTGGGTCACCCCCGACAGAGTGAGGACGTGCCGACTGCACCTCCCTGATTCAACAGGGGCTGCTATCCCCTGGACTAGGGAATTCATGCTAGGGAGAGGCTGGGCAGTTTTGCATTAAAGCAGTCTAACCTGGGGATTCTCTGAGGGGTGGTCACCATTGAAATGTATTGTGGCCATCATTGCAGAGCAAATGTTTTGCTGCAAACAGCTCCACCTTTTTCCAGTGAAACCAGACATACCAGTCTATTGAAACAACCATTTAGGGAACCAAGCAGTGTGTTGTGTTTTTTTTAAATCACCATAATACAAATTTACATTCATATCTTCATAAATAGATAAGGATCATAATCAGATTTGCTGTCTATTCTCACAGGAAGTAAATCTCAATATCAGTCAGTGTGAATTTCCACTGAACATTTACTGCCATGCAGATGTCAGGAAGATAATCTTTACAGTGACAAGAACCATTCAGGCCTTATTGATGTCACTCACAATATTACCACTCTAAAGCAAAGACAGATTGCTCTTGAAGTTACATGCCAGGCTTTATTAAAAAGAGCAATGGGAATTGTCAAATTTCAAAGTCTGCTATAATATTCTGAAATTCAGAAGGTTTGTCTAAACCATGGGGAAATGCATCCTAGGGGGATGTGATTTCTAAAGTGCACTAATACGTTGCAGATTGATTGATCTGTGTAGACCCTGCTGGTGTGCACTAAAGGTTCTTTAGTGCTCTTTAACATAGTCCTGTTTCAAAGAGAACTATGTGAAAGCTCATTAGGGAGCCTTTAGTGCACCAGCACAGTCTACATGGATAAATTAACTTGCAACGTGCTAGTGCACTTTAGTAATCACATCCCGATAACATGCATTGTCCCACTGTGTAGAAAAGATCTTAGTCTGTTTTCAGTACACATGGAATATGTTTAAGAGAAAGGAACAGGAGATGAAGTGACTTTCATTCTCACTACATTATTTCAGCTCAATATATTTCAGCTAGAGATACTGCTATCACATGCAAAAAGATGGAGGATTAGTTTCTTGACCCTTTTTTCTATTTATTACAAATTCTGAAATCCCGTAATCTTGCGGGTGTTCGCTATTGATATTCAAATTTAATAAAGGCAATTGTATGAGATCCTGTAATATGTGTGTATGTGCACTGTTCATTCACATTCAAATTTATTAGAGGCAATTGCCTGAAATAATCATCACAGGTTCTTATATTTATTAGAAGCAGCCACCTGAGATAGTACTGTTTTGTCATACAGTCCAATATTTCTTTACTATCTGTCGCCAACTGCTTTCTGCCAATTGTCATACAAAGAGAAAAAAATCATACTAGAGAACTTCATAGCAGTGTCCTGTCATACTACAGATTGAAAAGAAAAGACCGTCAAAGACCTGCATGCACTGATGTGATGATGGGCACTCATAATGTAGAATTTGTCAGTCCCCAAGCCCTCTTTTTTAAGGTTGGGTCTTAAAAAGCACAACCAACATTTCTGAGACATTCTCATGGAATTTATCTCCTATCCTATTTGTTTCTTGGTCACCTCTGGGATGCTTCAGAATTTTCATCTATTTGGCCTGAAACTAACATTTGCCTGTTCAGGGAGGTAATAATTCATATGGCCTGTGCAACTCAGGCCTTAGAAGGTGGAACTGGATCAAGGAGGTTATGAGCTCCCTACCCTTCAGACATAGAGCACGATACTGTGGGGAAAAGGGTACAATTGCTTAACCACATTCTCTGAGGGTCCCATCCTGTGAGGTACTCTGCTTTG
Source organism: Gopherus evgoodei (assembly GCF_007399415.2). NCBI lineage: Eukaryota > Metazoa > Chordata > Testudines > Testudinidae > Gopherus > Gopherus evgoodei. The sequence continues at coordinate 118,274,743 of NC_044328.1, forward strand.
CCACCCTGTCAGTGCAGGAATTATGTGAGTTTATTACTGCCTTACAAACAAAGCTCCTACTGAAGTCAATTTGAGTTTTACTTGCTTAGGGGCTGAAGGATCAGGATATAAGAGAAGCAGATGGTTTTGTTGGTGCACTGGGGAGGAAGATTTCTACTACTGAGTTTAGGAAACCTTGTTTGCATACAGCCTGCTGTGCCACTAGAGAAAAATAATATATTATTTTGATATGTGTTTGAGTACAGTGAAGAGCACAAATAAACAGACTAGCAATACGAATGCATGCATATATATTGAGGTTTAGCAAGAGATAAATGCTGAAAGGAATTTGTCAGTGGAGAAATAGTTCAGCTCTTGTCTATTTACAAGAATATGTGAACTTTTCCTTCATAGTGCAGCCAACATGGTAAAGACTTTAATCTAGATGCAGACATACAGGACTTGAGAATGTGGGACTGTGAAATTTCACCTTCCTGAACCAACAGTAGCTACTGTACTGTGCAATGGGGAATTCTCCCTGAGGTGGGTCAGGAAGCATAGTCCTGGAGATTCTGCAGGAGAGGGCAACATTGAAATGTAGCCTGGATGTCATAGAGGACTCTTCAAGAGAACCTGTACATGTGATGCTCTAGATCAGTGGCTCCATTTCCATGTGAACCATCAGCCCTCATAATTCCATCAACTTTAGGAAGCATTGATTTTTATGACCAGCTTTAGGGGAGGGGCAAGATTGTGGCCAATATGTGCAATCATAACATCACCTTTAGACCTTTGGACCGCCAGGTCATCCACCATCAAACGAGTCTGAAGATCTCCCTCTCTCATATAGAGATGTATCTTGTATTATTATTTCTAAAATCATTCCAGTATGCACTAATAGGTCCATAAAATGTATTGTTCTTCCTAGAGAACATAAACAAATGTGCCATCTAATACCCCAAGAAATAAATCTCAGTATCAGTCAGTGTGAATTCCCAAAGAGTGTTTATAATGGTGTACATATCAGAGAAAGAATCTTTACAGTGACAGGAACCATTCAGGCCTTATTGATGTAACCCACAATATTACTTCTCTTGAACAAAGATTATGGTAAAGTTATATGCCAGGCTTTATTAAAGAATGCAATGGAACTGTGACACTTCTGAAGTTTGCTATAATATCTGAGCACTCAGAAGGCACTTGGGCCTCATCCTGCAATGTTTTTCTCTGTTTTCAATACATACAGGTTAAAAAAAGGAACAAGAGATGACGTGACTTTCATTTCCACTACATCGTTTCAGCTCAACACTAATTCAGTAGAAGGAGAAGCTACCACCCACACAAAGACTGAGGAGGGCCAGAGGTGAAATCAATGTAGTAGTAGTCAATGAAAAAATTGTAAGTCATTTCAATGGGGCCAGGCTTTTACCTCTGATTTTCATTTACATTAAAACTTTTTTGCAACACTCTGGAAGTCTAAATAGGCCATAAGGTGAGCATAAATGTAATTTAGACCCATTTTAAGACCTGTGTGTGGACCCATGGTGGTAAGAAGGGGTTAATTAGGGCTTGTCAACCCAACTGGCGAGGGCCTGCTATACCTGTAGGTGTCAGGAGTACAGAGGCGAGTTAAAAGAGGAGATTCAGCTCAGGTTGGGGGCTGACAAGGGAGGAGATCAGAGCTCTGGTTTTCTTTTGGTGAGGGAAGCCTGGTTTCAGACAAAAGTCTGAAACAGCTTGATGGATGAGTCTCTTGGTGGATGGTATGACCAGACCTTGGAAGACGATCTAAAAGGACTGCTACAAGAAGATAAGCCCTGAATAAACAGACAGGGTCCTGTTGAAGACTTCTCAAATGACCTTGGTTTTGAATTCATAGTATCCTCTTTTTTGGACTTTAATACCCCAGAAGGAGTGGTCTTAAATTGTGACCAAATTGGAGGGGCAACTCATGGGAACAGGCAGACCAGAGGCCTAGAGTAGCTATCAGGAGGTGCCGGTTGGTTACTAGGTCACTATGTCATACCCAGTCCCAAGGAGACACTCCAGTGGTTAGTTCATTCTTTCACAGGCTCCTTTAAACTCCCAGGTGTAAAGGGGTAGGAGAGTAAATGAGAATCAGGCAGTACATAGCACATGTCATCTATACATTGTATGGCATATTTCAACTTATGGAATTCAATACAACAGCCAGTCAAAGTCAAACCCGGTGGCTAAATAATTTCATGACCCCAGAGTTTGTAAGGACTGCATGTAAAATAAGCTAATACAGAATCTCATGCTTTGAGGCATAAATTCATCAGCTGAAGGCCCAATATATAGTAATGTATAATTGGCTAGGTGTAGTGTGATGGATCTGGTTCACCTTCCTTTGAAGTATTGCTGTTGGGTCACAGCCAGAGGATTGATGATCCTAGCCAAGATTTCCGTCCGAGATGAGTCTGGTACTATATTGCAAATCAAATGACCCTGTGTGAATCTAATTGGGCTGTTAATCAAATGGACTGGTCCAATCTAAAATAAAATATAATGAAGTCTCAGGACCAGATTATCAACAGCAATGGGGATGTCTTGTATCACATTAATAGGTCAACATGCCCTAGCATGACTTCCTTATGCTGATCCCAGTTGCACTGTTAGCCTCTTTGGGCTGTTGGTAGTCTACACAAATTAGAGGCTGCTCTAATTTACTCTGGGTGATGGCTTGTGACTGGGAGTGGGGAGGGAGGGGGGAAGGAGGGGCAGGAAGCTTCCTGCACTTCTTTCTCATCACTGGCAATTTTAAAATCAAGATTGGCTGTTTTTTCTAAAAGAAAAAAATATGCTCTAGTTCGACTAAATTAATTCAGAGAAGTCCTAAGGCCTCTGAAATACAGGAGGTCAGACTAGATTATCACAATGGACCCTTCTAGCTTGATAATCTCTACTTTACAATCCTCAGTAGCAGCTGAGAATCTGGACTTTGTCAAGTATTTATTGAAAACACTGTCATTGGCAAAATGGCCTGGAAACCTCTATTTGTTTCATGGGTGATCCTATAATCCTATGAGTTTGCTCTGATGGGTTTCAAATTTAATTAAGGCAATTGGCTGAGATCCTGTAAGTGTGTGTATGCACACACATCATATGTATACCCTATTCATTCACTGTTCAACCAGTCCAAATTCATTAGAGGAAATTGACTGAAATGAATCAAATGCATTCAAATTTATTAGAAGAACCCGCTGGAGTTAACACTGTCTTGCCATACTCACTCACATTTTTTTTTATCTTCTGTCACATAATTTCTGTTTATTATCAACAGCCAAACAACTACACCAGAGATGTGGCATACAAGCTTCTTGAAAAAAAAAAAAACAACAAAAAACTATCAAACAAAGCACATGCACACATTAAATTTGAGTACAATTCATAATTTGTCCTAGATACTTCTATGATCTGCCCAGCTGTAGCCAGGACTGTGTGCCTAGATGGGGGGAGATTCTGAGCACTCAAGCCTCTAGCCAGCTACATAGCTTTCAGCAACAAAGCAGGATTTTAGAGGGTACAAGGATTACCATGCTCATTGAGGACTTACTCCTATGATGAACTGAGTGCACCCCGTATCTTGGGGGGAGGGTCTCAGCACTTTGTGGGTGCACGCTCTGATGAGAAAACAATATATGCCTCTCTTTGGGATATGGAATTGCCAGAATACTATGTGTACATGAGTCTGAATAAGATCTCGGAAGTTCAAATGCCTGCTAACTCTGTGCCTTCCTGGTGGAGTGGAATGTATCTTTCAAATAAGGCAAAAGAAACTAGGCAATCTGAGACACATACTCAAATGGGTGCATTTTAAATCATCAAATGCATAAAAACAGACTGTATCATCTATGTAGCTGATTCTCCCTCACTTTAATTCTTTAAATCACTACTGGATGTTTTTCTAGAGGAGGTGCTTTGGTTCCATCAGAAGTTATGAGTTTGACGCAGTAATTACTGAGTGAACTTGTATGGCATATGCTATGCAAAAGTTTATAAAGGATGATTTTAATAGGCCCATTTAGCCTTAAAAATCTATGAATATTTAAATATTCTATAATGTATGAATCTGCAAGGTGCTGAGGGCCCTTAATCGAGTGACCTAAAGCCCTCTAGATTATGAACTTCTTGAACCAGGGACTTTATCATCTGTGTAGGGTCAAGCACATTGGGTGAAATCCTGGCTCCCTCCTGAAGTTAATAGGAGTCTTGCCATTGACTTCAGTGGGAACAGGATTTCACCCATTGTCAGAGTTTAAGAAATGAAAATGAAATAACTGCAATCTGTAATTGCCTTGCTACAAAAACTCAGTCTCTTCTTATACCAAGAATAATAAAGCACCAGAAAATATGCAAAATAAACAGGGCTAAAGAGCTCTCTGGACTGTAGCATCAAAGAGAACAAGTAGCTATTTGGAACTCACAGGAAATTTAAAGAAACTCCTGGACACCATCAGACTCTTGAGCTATGTAAGAGTATTTATTTTATAAATCTAGTCTTGCAGAGAGTAAATGACTTTTCTATTTGAAGTTAAAAATAGCAGCTATCCAATATTGAACTCTGACCTTTTTGTAAGGATAAAAATAACAAATGAGGATACTGCCTGACTATGACATTGAAAAATAACATAGTTCTTGGCAGGTTCTCTCTCTCTTCCCTCCATCCCCCCAATGTATAGTGTTGGCCCTCTCTCACCTAACCAATATTTAAAGAATGACCACCTACTTTATAATGCTCTTTAATATTAGTTTATTGTAAAGAAAAATGTAAAATCATAGCCCCCAGCGTACCAAATTATTTCAAGCTTTTAATGTGTGTGTGTGTGTGTGTGTGTGTGTGTGTGTGTGTGTGTGTGTGTGTGTGTGTGTGTGTGTGTGTATGTATATAAGACTGTAATAGCACATTTCATCCCTCCTCTCAAAAACCAACCAGAGACCTTTCTGTGCAAACACCGGTGCCTTTTTATTTTCATTTTTTTTCCCACCACTTTTTATATACAGTTCAATTCAATTCAGGTAGCCCCTTGGGGGACAGCTGGCTTCCACAGCTAGCTGGAAACTCCAGCCTAAGGCTCCTTCCTTTCCTGTCCCCCTGTGATAACCTATTCCCAGATTTGGACCTTAGCGTCCAAAATATGGGGATTAGCATGAAAACCTCCAAGCTTAGTTACCAGCTTGGACCTGGTAAAGCTGCCACCACCCAAAAAATTAGAGTGTTTTGGGGCACTCTGGTCCCCCCAAAAACCTTCCCTGGGGACCCCAAGACCCAAATTCCTTGAGTCTCACAACAAAGGGGAATAAACCATTTTCCTTCCCCCCTGCAGGTGTTCCCTCCCTTGGGTTCCTGGAGAGATACACAGAAGCAAGCTCCGTGAATCTAAACAGAGGGACTCCACCCTCTCCTATTTCCAGTCCTGGAAACGCAAGCACTTCCCTCTTCACCCAGAGGGTATGCAAAGTCAGGCTAGTAAATCTAACACACACAGATTTCCCCCTGACTTCTTCCTCCCACCAATTCCCTGGTGAGCTACAGACTCAATTCCCTGGAGTTCCCCACTAAAGAAAAACTCCAACAGGTCTTAAAAAGAAAGCTTTATGTGAAAAGAAAGAAAAATACATTAAAATGGTCTCTCTGTATTAAGGTGACAAATACAGGGTCAATTGCTTAAAAGAAATATGAATAAACAGCCTTATTCAAAAGAATACAATTTAACACATTCCAGCAAGTACACACATGTAAATACAAAATAAAAACCCTATATATCACTATTTTATCTTTTGTACTTACAACTGGGAAACAGAAGATTAGAAAAGCAGGAGGCAGAAAAAAATCCTCTCATAGCCCAGAGAGTACAGGCAGAACACAAGAACAAAGGACTCACACACAAACTTCCCTCCACCCAGATTTGAAAAAGTCTTGTTTCCTGATTGGTCCTCTGGTCAGGTGTTTCAGGTTACTCCTTTCCAGGTAAAAGAACATTAACCCTTAGCTATCTGTTTATGACGCCCCCTCCCCCCTTTCTATTTCTTTCTTGTGAGTTTTATACAGCCCCCAGCCCATAAAACCCTCAAGTGCTTCTTCATTAGCCTGGCAATGAGCCACACACTCTGCCAGCTCCAATTAATTCCCCTTAATGGGAGCTGGGGCTAAAAGGGGCCTGGCCAGGTCTGCTGGCCAGCACCCTGTTACATGCCTTCCCCCTTAAGATGGGCGAGGCTCAGCCTACTGCCGCCCTGTTGCCCCTCAGCCCTTTCGCTTTTTAACTAGAGGGAGTCCTTTTGGGGAAGGTTCTCCACTCCGGGCCAGGTCCACTTCAGTTGGTGGTATCCCCATTCCTCTCCCACAGAATGTACACTGCTCCAGGAGGTGGTGACCCCCTTAATTCCTCCTCTGCCAGTAGGTCATCACACCAGTCACAGCCTAGTGGACACCCCATTCCCAGCCCCTTCTGTATCTCGGATTGAGGATCTAAATTCTCCCCATTTGCAGGGGGGGCCCCTGCACCTCACTTTCCCCACTACCTCCCTGCAGGCTCGGGGCTTCCTCTACGGGGAGGGATGTTATGGGTTCCTTCCATGGATCCGTCTCCTCATCTGGCAGACCCTTCCCCACCTGCTCTCCCATATACACTTCCTATGGGTCCACCCACTCTGGGCTTTGTTGTCTAGGATTTTTTTCCCCACTGTCAACAGGACTACACCCATCTCCCCATCTTGGGATCCTTGTTTTTACGGTATTCCTCCTTGCTCCCAAGGTATCCCACTGTTACCGAAATGTCGGGTTCGCCTAGTTGAGAGCCAATGACAGCCAGACAGGGATAAGGAAAGATTCCTTTATTCTGCAGAAGAAAGGAGAGTTCTGTACCTTGGTACAAAAAAAAACCTCTACTCCATACAAAAACCAAGAATCTTTTATACACACTCACACACAGGCTACAGTCGTGTTAGCATTTGATTGGTGGTTAGCAAAACCTGCACTTCTACAATCTGCTCAGCAAAAACCAGCTTAGGACCAGCTTCAACTGCGTTAAGACTGATAAGGTAAGACAGTTCAAAAGTTCAGGCTACTGTGTCTGTGACATGTCCAATTTCACCTAATGGTTGCCAGCTATTATAAAACTACTAGCTGTTAGGGGGTAGCTGCTGACTGCCACACCACAACTTCCTGCCACGCAGCAGGCCCCAGTCCCAGCCCAACACTACCAGGTACAGTAGCTTTTCCAGTACCCCCACCCGCTTCCACTTAAAGCAACCTTTCACCTCCAGGGGTACTTGAGCTACCAGGCCAGACCTCCTGTCCCCATGTATACACCCAAGGGCCATCCTTGCCCCCATGATGAGCCAGTGCGGCTTCACCAGGGCCTTTTGCACTAGCTAGATTCTGTGTCGAACAGGCCCATTTAGGGTCTTCTCCACACCTTCACAGGCATGATGGACAAGTTTGGCCCCTTGTTTTGCCCTTTGACTTTAGTCCATCCGCAAAAGTCCACCCACCTGCACACCATATCCGGGCAATCCCGCTTCGTGTGACCTGGTCTCCCACACTGCCAGCATGTTAGCTAGACAGGCCTTTCAGGCACCCCTCATTGCTCCCCCTTCTTCTCTTGTCCTTTCCCAGCAAACTGGGTTGACTGTCTCCCCCCTCCCCGTCTCTGTCCTTCTGGGGTCAGTCCTCCCTCCGGGTTCCCTCGGCCTCTATATACTCTTGACAGTGCCTGACTGGTGTTATCTCACCCATACACATATGATCTCTGGGAGGTTCTGTAATAACTGCTGGAGGATCAGGGTATCCAGGATTTCCTTGAGGATCCGCATCTCTGGTCTCAGCCAGCATGTGGCTTAGTCTCTCGGTCTCTGGGTAAATGCCCAGGGCCATATTACTGACCGGAACTTCTGCCAGTACCACTCTGCTGACAGGCCAACCTGAGCCCTCCCCTGCTATAGGACTTACCATACATTGCAAGAGTTGCCCCTGTACTCTGGTCTGCTCGCAGATAAAATCCTGCAGGCTCCGCTGCTGTTCTGCCTGCCAGGCCAAAAAGTCCTGTCTCTCTGCTTGATGGGCCTGCTGGAGGTTCTGCAGGGCCTGCTGTGCCTGCTCCTGCTACTTGGTGAGCCATTGCAGGTATCCTCCATTGCCAGGTCACCAACCACATATGCTGGCTTCAAACTGCCAGCCAATCTCCAATGTGCAGTAGCATGCTTCACTGCTCCTCTCAAAAACCAACCGGAGACCTCTCTGTGCAAACACTGGGGCCCTTTTATTTTCAGTGTTTATTCCCGCCACCTTTTATATACAGCTCAATTCAGTTCAGGTAGCCCTTCAGGGGATAATTGGCTTCTGCAGCTAGCTAGGGACTCTAGCCTAGGGCTTCTCCTTTTCCTGTTTCCCTTTTTCTGCCTGCTTCCTGTGAGCTTTATACAGCCACCGGCCCATAAAACTCACAAATGTTTCTTCTTTAGCCTGGCAATGAGCCATACCCTGCCAGCTCCAGTTAATTCCCCTTAATGGGAGCTGGGGCTAACAGGGGCCTGGCCAGGTCTCCTGGACAGTACCCTGTTACATAAACAAATATATACATATGGTAAAAGAGATAAACCAGATTTACCAATCCATGTATATTAGGTTTACTCTGAAATCTAACGATACTCTCGTAGCTAGATGTGCATGTACCATATGTAACATGTTTAAAAGTATTTGAGTTAGTCCTATTGCATTAAGAGACCATATTCTTCTTGCAGGGACACAGCTGCTATCTAAACATGCACTTCAAATATTGAAAAAAAAATTTTTGAAGTCCATTTGTGACCTTTTTATGGTGTCTTATAACCACATGTATAAGGAGATTTTATTCACATTTTGAAATTTCAATTTTTAATTTTTTTATTCAAGTATTGATTCAGAAATTGGAAGTTTTTAAAGCTTTCAAATAACCTCCCATCCTTGTCTTTTCAATCAGCTCCAACCATAATACAATTGTTAGCTGGTATGGTGTCCCCTGCCCTTTACTGGAGAGAACAGAACAGCTCATCCATATCATAGACCCATTATGGCTAACAGTGTTGTTCCATCTTATCTGCTGAAGTTCCAATTAGCCATTGTGTTCAACACAATGACAATTACAAAGGCCTTGTTGATAACAGATTTATTACAAAATCAAAGGTACATATATTACACAAATAAAGCATCTCTGATAGAATAGCCCAACTATTTTTATTGTAGTGATGTCTCACAGCTCTTTTTATCTGCTGGTGTGCTTGCTGTATAAACATGACAACTACAGACCAGCCCAATACTGAGTCTTTGAAGTATCTTGTATCATTTATGTACACATAATACAAGTACATGGCAACAACAGCAGATTTACCCAACATTGGTATAATTGGTATGCTGAGATCATCAAAGACAGCTGGGTTTATTTCATTCAGGATATTTCATTAAAATGGCAGCCCACGCTTCTTATCCCCTTTGGACCTGAAACTGAGAAATGCTAAGCAAGAAATATGTTTTTTTTCCAAGCCAAAGAGATGACAAGAAAAAATAATTGCAACTGAACTGATTAATATTTGCAGTATCACCATTTTTGTTATCTGTCACTGTAGAAATCAGACTCTATAAGCTATTGCTAAATCTTTGAATGAAGTCCTGACCCCCATGAAGTCAAAAGCAAAACTCCTGTTGACTTAAATGAGGCCAGGATTTCAGAGAGAGAGAGAGAGAGAGAGAGAGAGAGAGTGAGTGTGTGTGTGTGTCTCTCTCTCTCTCTCCTTTCCTTCCCCTCATCATGCTAGTCCTTAAGGGAACATCCTACCTTTTCTCACAGCCTGCTCATATTTTCCTCCAAGCTGCTGAACTAAACTCATGAAAAACTTGGGTCTGGCAAAGAGGACTCTAATATTCCAAACAGAAATAATAAACTTTCTTACATATTTTGGGTTTAGATTCATCCACCCAACCGTAAAAGGGAGGGAGAGCTCAGTGGTTTGAGCATTAGCCTGCTAAATTTAGGATTGTGAGCTCAATCCTTGAGGGGGCCACTTAAGGATTTGGGGCAAAAAACTTGGTCCTGCTAGTGAAGGCAGGGGGCTGGACTTGATGAACTTTCAGATTCCCTTCCAGTTCTATGAGATAGGTATATCTCCATATATTATATTACAACCATTCAACCAGTTTTGTAAGCCCTTTGGAGCAATACTGTATCTTCCTCTGAGTTTATAGAGCATCTTGCACAACAAGGCCTTCATATAAACATTAAAATAATCAGAGTAATATTAATCAAGGCTCAGTCATGAAAGGTTCTGAATGCCCTCACCTTTCATTGGCTTTACTAATAAAATGAAATTATGGAGATCACTGCAGTGATCAGATGGTTAATGTTCTGTTCTACCTTGAGATTGTGTTTGTTGCTAAGGGCCTGATCTTCCAACATGTCTTCAGATTCCATTAGAGCTACCAAAAGTTAAGACACTCAGCTCCTCAAAAGGAAGTCTCTCATAACACTCTGAAATGATGTTTTTGACTATCCAGCATTCACAGGTTTACAATGAAGTGACAGATATGGCAATTTCATGCAATATCCTGGACAAGCCTTATTGAAATAAGTTAAGCCTGACTCAATTACTTTTGAGTATCTTAGCCATTCATTGTATTAAAAAGGAAAATATGTATTTATTATTGTGTGGAGTAGACATGACTAATGTAAACCCTAGGTAGTGCTATTGACTTTTCTAAACAATTGGCCAGACAAGAAGGAATCTTTGGGATAAACAAATTTGAGGGTATTTCCTAGAAAATACTTGGGAGGAGAGGACTGCAAATATTCATCTCCACATGCAATCTTTTGAAGCTATGCCTTGAGGAGAAATCCATTGGCTATGAATTGCCTATTCCCAGATCAAAGACTCAGGTAATGTAAAAGGGGGACTACATTTTTCATTAATATTCTTCTTCTGAGCAAAAGCTGTTGTGATATTGTAACCAAATAAAAACCCCCATGATGGGCTTGAAGGGCTATTCACCTGGCAGAGTCCTTGTTGGAGTTGTGGTGATCTCTGATAAGCTTATTAACGTGTTCAAGTTTTCATTGTTTTTAATATATTTTCTCTGTAATGCTTTTGCCATAAGAATAAATGTGCTTGCTTAGAAAGAGCAGTGTGGCAGCTTAACTATGAGTGATTTTGCTGTTTATAACCTCTGAGGAAAGAAGGCAAAGCCAGAGTGCTGAGGCAGTTTGAGTTGCTGGAGAATTCACAGTGTAATCAGGGAACTGTGCAGCCTGGAAACACCCTAGTCAGAAGGGATGAAGACATGTGTACAGTTGCCCTTAACTGTGACAGCTACATCTACGCTTTATCAGATATATATCAAGGGCACATTCTTGGAAGTGATTTCAAAATTTTCACTTTGTATGCCAGTAGAAATCTAGAGCCCAATTTTAATGGTATGTAGTTGCCTAAGAAATAGATTTTATTTATTTAGTGATGAAGAGAGGAATGAAACAAGGTTGTAAATGCCACTGACTTTATTCAACATTGATAGAAGATTCTTTGATTAAATTAATTCAAGAAACTGAAAAAGGTATTAAGATGATTGGAAAATGGGTAAATAATCTTTTGCATGCATTTGAACGCGATGTTGGCTCATTTACAAGGTCTATTGAAGTTAGTGGAGATTATACATGAGTATGGCAAGAAACGTAGTCTAAAGTAGAATGTAGACAAGACAAAAACTATGGTGGTATGCAAGGACCCTGGGAAAACATGCAGATTCCAGCAAATGATGCAGCCATACAGGAGGTGAAAAAATTACTACTACTTAGGAAGCATAATTACAGAAGATGGAAGATCAGATACTGAAGTTAGTATCAGAATAGCAAGAACCAAAGAAACAAGATGGATGAGGCAATATCTTGTTTTTGAATCCAATTCTGTTGTTGAGAAACACTTTTGAGCTTACACAGAGCTCTTCTTCATGTCCTGAAAACTTATCTCTCTCACCAATGGGAGCTGGTCCAGTAAAATATTGCCTCACTCACCTGGTCTCTACAGTATCCTGGGACCAACACAGCTACAAGAGTAGCCAAAGAGACATTCTGGAAAAATAAATTACTGAGAAGGGACATAAATCTCAAGACTAAATTCCAGTTCTTAAAAACTTACATTTGGACTGCATTAAAGTGGCTGTGAAACATTGATGATGTTTAAACAATTGATAAAAAACTAGAATCCTTCAAAATATGGTATTATAATAGAACTCTTAAAACATCATGGTTTGGCCACATAAATAACAACAAAGTTTGGAGGAGATGATCAATTTCAGTTGTACTTCAGTACCTGTAAGAAGAACAGGAGTACTTGTGGCACCTTAGAGACTAACAAATTTATTTCAGCATAAGCTTTTGTGGGCTACAGCTCACTTCTTCAAATGCATAGAATGGAACACACAGACAGGAGATATTTATACATACAGAGAACATGAAAAGGTAGAAGTATGCAGGAACCTGTCATTCAGCACCTGAGAACTTTTAAAAATCCCAGTAGATGCCTAGCTACATCTTTAGGTACCTAAATATATTTAAAAATCTGGGCCAGAGTCCTCTGCACACTGATATACTTAGATGTTCATTTCAGTTTATATCGGTAACTGTATAATGTGTCAGAGATCATATGCTTTGCTCACCTGTGGGAATTAACAAATGGAAATATTTGTTTCACTGGGTGAAAATGTAGGAAACTCTAGTGGGGGAAAAAGCAAAGCTACAATTGGCATTGTGGATGAAAAATTCTGCACTTAGTCCATACCTATCAGGATTGAAGCAGGTAAAACACATGTTGATGCCTTAACGTTTAGGAATGTTTGGTCTTTCCTTTCTTCTCTCTTTTTTTAATCATAAAAAAGAAGAAAAATAATTTTCTTTGTGTTCTTTGATCCATCCCTCAGCCAACAGATAGCAAAAGCTATCTCTGAAAAATAATATTTCCAAAGCAATACAAATTCTTGAAGAACTACTGGTATGTTTGCTTGATAAATTTTCTTCATTCCCATATTCATACAAAGTGCATGTACTTTCACGTTCCATTGAACATTGAGAGATAGTGTGAATTTCATAAAAGATTTTTTTTTTTTACACTGAGTGATGATTGCTATGACTTTTCAAAGCACAAAGTTAAAATCTCAGTAAACCTCTCATGAGCCATAATGAGTGAGGACTCCAAATTAATAAAAAAAAATGATATGCTATTAATTGGAGACATTTGCATATTTTATTTTTAATAGACAAATGTAATCACTGGAGATGTTTTTCAAACTCTTAACATGTCTCTCGAGGCCATATTCTGATGTCAGTAGCATTGGTGTAAATCTGGAGTAATTCCTCTATGTCAATGGATTTATAGCAGCGTATCTAAGATCAGAATCTGCTCTTATTTCTCCAAAGTCAAAGCCACTGCAGTCCCTTTCTTCTTATTCCATAAAATTCCCCCGCAGCCTTAGATGTAGGGTAGGGAGGCTTTGTCTGGGCCAGCAGGGGGAGAAAACTTTGGCTCCTTTAAATCCCCTATTTTTACACTCCACGTTATGTGTGTTCAGCCTCCAGTAAACTTTGAGATGGGAGGAGGGGGATTCCTAGACTGATTGTGTGTATAGAAAAATTTAGTGGAAGCCCACTATCTCTTGCAGATTCAAGAGGAGCATTGAGAGTGAATAACTGACTTTCTGGTTCAGAGGCTGAACTGAAAAACAAACAAAAACAACAAAATAGCTTTGAGTCAACTCAGATGAAAATGTTTCAGCTTTATCTTGACAAAACCAATAATTTGCTTTGGGTTTGCCTTTTAAAAGTTAAATCTAGCTAGATTTCAAAACAAAAAATATTTCAAAATAAAAAGAAAAAATGTTTCATTTAGAAAATGTCACCATGAAATATTTTGACTTCTTGGGGAATTTTTCTCCCTTTCGTGTTGGCCAAAATTATTCATCAAATTGCACCCGAATTCATGAACAGTTTTGGTCAAACTGAAACAGCATTTATTTGGAGAATACACTTTTCAATTTGTTCTCCATCCTGCTCAAGTTTATGTCCCCCTTTCCTTGGGTAGGGGGCCATTCTGTCCGCCAGAGCAACAGCAGCTGCAAGGAAGCAAGGCAGCAAAGGAGGAGCATGCAACAGTTCCAACTGCTACTGCGGTCACCCCTTTGGAGTTAGGAAATCCCAGTAACATCAAGATGACCAGTGGAAGTCTCAGCAAGGACTGGCTAGAAATCATCCAGAGGGTCCCAGCAGAGAGCACGTGCAGAAGGATGGACATTGCAGTGGGTTGGCTTCTTATCCACTGCAGGATGCAGAGCGTGATTTCCTGGCAGTGGATGATCCAAAACCCTTTTGCCCCAGGGAGAAGCAGGAAGGCATTAATGGAGTGTGGCTCTCCTCCCTTCCCTCCCTTCTCCGTGGCTAGGGGCAGTTGGATGTCTTGGCTAAACTATTTCCCCCCTATAATTCCACTGGACTAGGGTGTGGAGCTCGGAAGATCAGTGGGAGAAGACTCAGGGACTTTCCTGTGGGCTGAAATCACTGATTTGTAAGGGCCAGAAAGTCGTTTCAGAGGAACTTCGGAGGGAGGGGGAAACTTAAGTGCATGGTGTCCATAATGTTTCCTTTGGGCAGGGGTTTAGAGGCTCCTCCACACAAAGATTGGGTGCCAGAGGGGTTTCCTTTCCCCCCCAAGTTTCTTCCGGAGCTATCAGCAGCCGGCAGAGTTGACTTCAGATGCCAGCACTCCAATAGCTGTGCTACCAGACTAGGATGGGATGGTGGATTCCCTGGTTCCTATTGCCCAGAGATTAAGGGGTAGACAAATCAACCCCTACAGAGGCATCTGGATTAGTTAGAAGGTTCTTAGAGAGGTGGCTAATAGAAGGCTATTAGAGGATAAGCACGGGAGTGGTGAGATAGGGCTTTGGAGTTTAGGGATCTGTAAGGGGCGCAGAGATTAGACCCCCTGACTCAGTGTCAAAAATTGATTGAGGGTAACAAGCTGAGTCAGAGTACTACCAGTGGCTAAGCAAGGGGAGGCTAAGGCAAGGATTTTCCCTATCAGATCATTAAGCTTGCCTAGTGCAGATACCTGCTGGTGACAGCTTTTTCCTTCATGAGGAAGAAAGTTACTTCACAAAATTTCAGTTCATCGTTCAGGTAAATTTTCCTCCTGGTAAATTTGGTTCCCTTTCATTAGGATTGGGGTGGCTACATCCGCAGTACAACTGGGAACAGTGGCCAAAGGATTATAGGCTATTAGAGGGAGCATTCAAATTTATAGTCTGTCTGAGGCTGTATGTTAAAGGAAAGAGATTAGGCGTGGAACCATGTCCTTTTTCCTGCCCTCAGATGCCCATTGAAAGGTCTGGCTGGAGAGCTTCCAGGCATTCACAGGTGGACCAACCTGCTCAAGAGATGTGTAAATTGGTTGGTGGCTAAATTATGTGAGTAGGAAAGGTTGATGATTGCCCAGAATGCAACTGCATATTCAGTACCTGAGTTATTCAGGGAGATGGGATACACACCTGTCTGTGGACTGGATAGATTCTGTCTTATGTTATGGAAGGACTAACAGTCTGGGAATCTAGATAGGAGTGATGCTAGTCAGGTGCCCAGTGCATATTCTTGTTTAAGAGGGGGCCTGATTCCTTGAAAAAATGGAACAGAAATCAGGATTAGGGGAAAACATCACCTAACAAAGGTGGGAAACATGTTGCGGATTCTAATGTCTGGTACAGTGAGAGACCAACGCCTTTTCCCTATACCTTCAAACTTTCTCTGCGGGGAGGGTGCTGGAGTCCTAGCAACAAGGCTAGGATATGAGAAAAAGACTGGAAAGGATGGGGCTGAAGGCACCCCACCCTGAGGTGGTACAGGTCAAGGAAGAAAGCATGACCTGCACTGGACAAGTCATTTCCAGATAACTTATTACATATAGGAAACTAAGTTAAACCTAGTTAAACTATATTCCTGCTGCCTTGTCTGTCTTTCTGCAGTGACTGGGGACAATTAATCTGCACTTTCTATTACTAAAACAGAACGTGATCCTACAGGGATCAGCACAGTCCCTGTAAAGATTTGGCATGTGTGTGTATTTGGAGAAGACCGTTAAAACAACCAACCAACCTCAGGCCCAGCAAGAATGTAACACAAACATCTGAGGGGTTTGTTTGTGTACTTATGTGACAGTTTCATTAGAGTTGTAAAAAAAACAAATGCTGCCAAAGGTAGGAAGAAACTACGAATTTAGTAAGTAATAATTAATATACAATAAACATCAGTTGTAAGCAAGTTATCAATAACCAATCTAAGTACGCACAGCTTTTCTAATTCCTTAAAAAAAATATTCTGGATTCCCTTTCTGACTAGGTGCTGATGATTTTTAATCTCCAGCCTGTTTTCTAAAAAATCAATACAACATCGCACAGAAAGCTATCATTCTACTCACTAATAGTTTTATCCTGCATTTCCTTGCACACACAAAACTCCAGTGGTCACACTGGGATGTTCGAGCATCAGAATCTAATAGGATATCAATGGTACTGAATACCAAAAGCACCCACAATTATATTGTCTCCATACTGTACCAATACTAATACTACTAGTATTTTTTTAAAGACTTCACAGACAATGTGTAATTAAATTTTTTCAGCCTCTTCAAATAATCAAGCATTATGAAAATAGACAAGGTCATTGTTTTATCTGCAATAAAGTCATAGGATTTGCCAGAGATATAGCAATAGTATTACACATATAATTACCACACTGGTAATTTATTCAATAAAGCTCCCATTTAATTACAGGAACCCATTACACTGAATGATGTGTTAAGCATGATTTATATCTTGGTTGTAAATATTCGGAAATCGCCCCCTTTATAATGAAAGCAACTCTTCACTATTCTCCATTTGCATTAGACTTCAGAGTGCTGATACAACAGAAAGCCACCATCAATGGATCACATAGCTACTGAATATTCTATGTGACCTGTGATTTAGACACACAAAGGGGATAACTCAAACATGGCTGGCTAGAATAGCATTATACACTTAATAATTGCCCACATGTTCACAGTTTGAGGAGACAGAAAACATCAGCATATTCAAAGGAGACTAAATCCACACCCTAAAGTATCATCAGTCTGAACATGCTTGTTCCAAGATTTCAAAAGAGTATTTCCATGTGATTGTTGTCAGGGGAGGCTCTAAACATTTCGCCACCCCAAGCAGTGGAGCCGCGGGATCAGCAAACCCTTCACAGGCACGCCTGCGGGAGGTCCACCAAAGCCGCGGGACCAGCGGACCCTCCGCAAGCATGCCACTGAAGGCAGCCTGCCTGCCGCCCTCCCGGCGACCAGCAGAGCGTCCCCCGCAGCATGCCGCCCCAAGCACATGCTTGGCGTGCTGGAGCCTGGAGCCACCCCTGATTGTTGTAGATTAGAAGAAATACAGGAACCTCATAGAGGAGTGTAGCAGGGTGCTGCTGCAGAGGCAGCTAATTAGCCCCTGCTCAGCCACCCCAATCAGGTGAAATGGATTGGGGCTGGGGAGAAGCCTAGTGCCTGGCCTCTGAACAGGCTGCACTTGTGGGCCTGCAGGCTCAAGGACCATAAAGGCTGGCTGGCAGCCAGAGGAAGGAGGAGAAGAGAACAGCCAGAGGCATGGCAGTCTCCAGGCTGGGGTAGACTCCCTGTAAAGGAGGAGGAGGAGAATAAGACCTGTAAATAGAATCACTGGTGGTGGGAACTATGTGTAAATAAAAAGCCACGGGTGCTGCATCCAGGAAGCTCAGAGTGCTTTGTGGAGACAGCAAGGTGCTGCAGTAAGGGGGGCAGAGGAAGAGACCTGGTTACAAGGAGTAAATCCTTTGCACCCTATGAGGATTCCTCCTTGTGAAGAGCAGGTAGAATTTCTGTTCATCACTGGATTCCCACAAGGGGAGGAGGAAAGGGAGTGCAGCTTTATCTCCACAGGTACTCTGCTACCAGGACCTCCTGAGGGAGGCCACTGAAGTTAGGGCTTTGCTGTCCACTTGTGTCCCCTGTATGTGAAGTCACAACCATTTTGTGTTAGTGCAGCTTGGGACGCCATATATACTTTCTAATACTATGGCCCTCTGTCAACAATTCCAGACATAGACCAGCCTAAGCCAGTGGTGAATCTGAGCTATTGAATTAATATGATATACTATTCCATAAGAATGGCCCTACTGGGTCAGACCAAGGGTCCATCTAGACCAGTATCCTGTCTTCCAAGAGTGGCCAGTGCCAGGTGCCCCAGAGGGAATTAACAGAACAGATAATCATCAAGTCATCCATCCCCAGTCGCTCATTCCCAGCTTCTGGCAAACAGAGGCTAAGGACATTGTGCTCATTGTGATACTGAAAACCACTGTTAAAGCTGCTGTTCTCTGGCCACAGCAATCTTTAAAAATGTAAGCACATCCTCACCATAATGTCCATAAGCATATAATACATCTTTCATATTTATCTTATATAATAGTCTACATATGGAGAGAAACTATGAAAATATTCCTTATGTTCAAGATTCTCTCGCAGCATGAAAAAAAAGATGTAAAAAACACCCATGTATATTAGCAATTCACATTTAAATCTGTTATGAGAAACATTTTACAGGCTTTCGCTGGAAGGCAATATCAGCCAAGAGATTATATATAATGCCTAAAAATAAAACAGTCTCAGGACAAATCTTGACTACCTAGTTACCTTAACATAAATGTATTAAAGATTTTCATTTAAGTATACACTGCTTAGACCATGACACTGTGGAGGACATCATAGCACCAACGAAGGAATGAAGGAATGTCTCCGTGCACAGATTTATGCACTGCCCACTTACCAAAGTACAAACTTGATCAAAAGGTTTTAACATACATAAGCTAAGTAAGCTCTAGCCCTAAAAGTAGATGACAACGTAAGCAAAATGTCAGTCTAGTCATCCCATTTTATGACACAGGATCAATATTTATAGGTCAGACTTTGACCCTGATAGTCTTTGAAAGATGGGGAAACTTTAGAGATTGAAATTAAAAAAAAAGGTTGCTATAGTCACATATATGCTCAAGTGAAATTATTTCAGAAACCACTGCAAAAAGCAGACATCTTAATTGTTCTGCGAACAGCTTTGTCCCTAGGAATGGTCATAAAGTGGGAAACAAAACATCAACCCTACTGAGCCCATTACTGCTGGCTGCTTGAACAGGTATCACAGCAAAGTACTGCAACAATAATGTTCCTATGCTGGAACAATGGCTACTAAAAATTTGGGATGTACTTGTGGTTGAATTAAGTTTAGTGTAATAAGAGCCTTACAATCAAAACCTCAAACACCTGGCTTCCCCTTTTCACATATTTTACAAAAGCATATTACATGTAAAATGACTTGACCATGACATGTTCTCAATGCTGACCTTATTTGACCTTGAAAGCCAAAGATTTCCCATTCAGAACGTAAGTTTTCACATCAACCAATTGTTATGTTATGGTAGTGGACATGGTTCATGACACTTACATTACATCGTAATCCTGTTAATCTGTGTGCCACATAAATCTTCCCCACACTATAGTATTATCTATGTACATGCCTTATGATCTGCAACACCAAAAAACATACCTCTTGTTGGATAAATATTTTGTGAGAAATATTTTTTTAACTAATTTGACCAACCCTTCTCCAAATCCATATTCTAATAATGTATGAGTTGAGCCCATCTGACACTCCCCACAACAGTCTATTTTAGCCAACTGTAGCCAAGCTTCAGGATTATCCTTCTCACTCCATGCACTTGGACACACACACACACCCCTCCTGAGTATAGTCTTCAAGTGCAGAACTCAAACTAACTTATAAGGCAAACAGATGAGGTCCTTCCCAAGGTTCTCACATCCTGCTGTGAGAAAAAGAAAAGAGAAGCTTACTCAAAATCAAAATTTGGAGTCTCCATTCTAAGAGATTCCTACAGTAAATCACAAAGACCTCGAAGTCCCAACACCCTACCTGAAACTGAGTCTCCCAAGAACCTTTTTTCCATCCTCCACTTTCTTTTTTTACATTCTGCCCTTCAAGACAGTTTTCTTCCTATACTCCAGATATATCATTTTATCATAAATTAGCTCTGCTAATTCATAGTCATGAAAAATGAAATTAAGAATAAACTCATTCTCAACCATTATAAAAAGATTGCTTTCTTATAAAACTAATAACCACTGATAGATCAACCAACATTTACCAGATTACTTCTGAAAACTACTAAATCAGTAGTTTGTAATAGGTTACTTTGTGTTAGTAACTAAAAGATATTTGCAGATCAACACATAACATGTAACAGCTAATGGTCAGTAGGTAATATGACAAACCTTAAAAATGGATATATGGAATTAATAGGATGTCTGACACTTGAAGGTATCATTGAAGTAACCTCAGGCATTTCACATCAAAGCCAATAAAATAACACTACTGAGATCAAAGACGTTCAACAAAATTACATTTTTTGAAGTTTGCAAGTCGTAAGTTGGAGACATGTTAGTCGATTTGACCTTGCAATTTGCTGAATTCCTAAATTACAGGAACATCTGATGTTTTGATACACAAAGATCTGAAAGATGCAGAGAGACTCCAGGTTAATCCACATTGACAGGTAGGTCTGTTTTAGAATCCCATTGATTATGCTCCTTAGACTTTGTTTGTGGAATTAACTTGGATTTGCCCTCTAAAACAAAGTTTGTTCTTCTACATGTTATGATGAAGAAGGTTCATGATGTTAGCTGTGTGGGCCAAGACATATCTTTTGTCTGATATTTATGCAGAATCCAGAAGAATGGGAACAATTCCTGATGGGACCTTCTGAGTGCAAAGGTGATTGATTTGTTTAATAAATACATTCAAGTAAACCTGGGGAAATTACTTGAAAGTTGATTGTGATTTGCATCAATATCATATTAAATAAACATTTCAATATTGTTTGATCTGAACTTGCTCCTTTTGGTTTGTGCATACTCTGATTTGTTTAGATAGCACTGAGCCCATTTTTTTTTTGTGTGTTACAGTTTATGGACCTAAACCTGCAATCTTTATTTGGCATGTGTTCATTTTAAATGAAAATTGTATACAAAACAAAGGCACTCCATACTGGCCACTCAGTGTAGGGTTCTTTGATCTACCACTATACCCCCAGAAGTAGCATTGAGAACACATTCAAGTAGACAGGCCACATTTGACTTCTTCCATGGACTTCAATATGTTTTGGATGAGATGCTAAATGTAATAAGAGTAAAGTGTACTGTAGTCAACAGGAATAGGATCTGACCTTTAATATTCTTAGTTGACATCTATTGTACTTTTCTAAAGCAGCCACTATTCTGCTAATCTCTCTCCAGTTTAGTTGAACAGTGATGTCCCACACTGCCTGATGACAAATGCCTCAAGCTAACCCTGAATTTGATAAGCAATAGAAAAGGAAAAAAATATATTCTTTTTGTGTGTGCACCCTCTTCAGAATGTAACTGCAGAAAAGCTGTTTTCTGAAACTCCTCTATGATCTGATTTTATGGTATACCAGGATACTTTTTACAGACATACTGCATCTGCACATAGGATCTGAGCACAAAGAAGAGTGTACAACAGTACGGCTAGCAGCACTTTGGTTGGGAGAACACCCTTCCAGTAATACACATTTGCATGAAATAGAAGTATGGTTTTGATGCTGCTCTGAGAACCTTAGCCAAGTAATAATTCTTGCCAGCACTTGGTTTACAGATGTCAGGTCAGGCATGATGCATTGGGACAGATATATAGCTGCTTATTTACTGGTGTGTATATCCATGGACAATCAAGAATAATAGCTCTTCTCCATTTCACTAATTCTTCGTCTTCTGCATTGTGTTCCATCCACTTAGCCTTCTCAGTCTGGTTTTCCACCCTGACATCCTCGGATTTAGACTCATTACACTATTCCACACCTGGATGGCAGACCAGTTTGAGTAGAATTAGTCAGATTTGTATCTTATGACAAGTAACTTTACTACAGACTTCATTTTTTTCCTCTAACTGCCAGTGAAGGTAAAGCAACCAGAACACACGCAAGGAAACCTTAAGAAAAACTGTGCCTTCTGAGATGCAACATCTCTGCCATCCCAAAGCCATGGGAATACAAAGAATGTTACACTCCAAAGGCTTAGAAAGGCTACCCCCAACACACCTCCTTTAGAATCAAGTCATCTGTTTGCAATATTTTTAACCTATTGCTGTGGAACATGCTGTTAATCCTTTTGGGTCCGAGAGAAGACAATCTAATTGTTGGGATACAATTAAAAAAAAATAAGTAATATGTTTGTGTGTGTTGGGGAGGGAGTGGCAGAAAGCTTTCCCAACCCCTTTTGTGATACCCCACTGATACCTTGTTCTCTTCTGAATCTCTTTTCAAAATCTTTATTTAAAAAAAATGGTAGAAACTAGGTGAGATGTATTTTGACAGTGTTCCAGAAGGTATCTTTGCAAGTGCTACCTATTAACACATGGTAGAGTCAGAGCAGGTCAGTTACAGAGGCTACACATCCCAGCCAATCAACACTAGCAAAACATGATTGAGATAGAACTTCTGAAAGCAGGAAAATAAAAATTATGTTGACAGTAATGCGGAGGGGCACAGCACACCTCTTCTACATTGGGAGACCTGTAAGTCATCCCATATCGCAAACAAATATAGGTCTTCAGCTTGCAAACCAAATTGCTTATAGTTTATACGAGAGAAAACCTTTGATTTTAACAATGCACCATGTTAATCTTGTGCCTAGAAAATTGTCCTATGCAGATAAAATGATAATAAAACTTAGCATTATTCTGTAGAGCTGGGGATAACATCCTATTTCTGCACCAAAGTTCTTTTAAAACATCCTATACATAGCAATAAATCTGTTTATTTTTGTTACGGTTCCATCATCATTTTCCAACTGCTTTTGTTTTCTGTTTGAAAGCACATGATTGTTCCATTCTCTGTCTGTTTTCAGCATCATAAAAATGAAATTCACCTCACTGATCAAAAGGTGACCTCTCTCCAGTGTGACTTAGATTAGAGACAGCAGCAGGTTGCTGTCTAACTGAGAAATAATTTCATCCGCTCCTTCACTAATCCTTTTTTATTATGACTGCTTACTAAAATGTCACTGAGTGGAAAACAAATAAGAATGCATTCATCTAAATACTGGGATTTACCAAAAAAAAAAAAAATGTGTGTTAGCATATATTGCTTTAGAACTATTTTATTTTATACTTTGCAAACCAAAGTAATGTTTAGATTAATTTTATTTTTATTGATGTTAAAGAAAAAATATGGGAAATATTTTTGTCCATACAGTATGATGCTGAAAATCAGAAAAATATCTGATGCATGCAGACATGGAATTTCAACTCTGCATATTTAGGAACAGATTTTTAAATATCAGTGTTAAAGATCACTTTAGAATATATTATCACATTCTACACAGTAACATTTGTTACATATCTATAAAAAGGGATGCATAGATGAATAATCATACTCTATGACTAATCATGTTCTACTGTGAGATTTTTCAAAGCATCATTCCAGATGTTTATTCATGCTAAGTGGAAAAACTTGGCAGCATCCTATATCTCCTACCAAATGGCTTTTTTTCTGGATGGTCCCAATTTGAAAGTATCATGGCCACTGTGATATTTACTATAACATGAGCATAAATACTGTACATATTTTAGTTATATAAGGCCTAATGTTCAATATCAGTAACACCTGATATTGGACTTAGCTTCCACTGCCCTGGGAACTGCCATTTTGGCTATAATGGTTTTTTTTAAAGGACTTGCCAGACCCTGTAAGTTTTGTCAGTGTCAGTCTTATCCTTCCCTTCGTTATATTGAAAAATGAACAGGAGTACTTGTGGCACCTTAGAGACTAACAAATTTATTTGAGCATAAGCTTTCGTGGGCTACATGCTTATGCTCAAATAAATGTGTTAGTCTCTAAGGTGCCACAAGTACTCCTGTTCATTTTGCAGATACAGACTAACATGGCTGCTACTCTGAAACCTATATTGAAAAATGCGTTCTTTAGTAATAGAATGGACTCTTCCCCTTCCCCTCCCCCGCCCCCACACCCAACAAAACTTTCAGAACCTCTGTCATTAGAATAGGTTTCTGACAGCTGACCTTATTTTACCAAATAATACATCAAAGGAACACAGTTCTGATGGTATATTACACTAGTACAGATAAAGTATTGTTGCACTAATAGATCATCAAAGTAACATCACTTTGATGATATATTTGCACTAATATGAGCTATCTAGCAGAAACTCTTTCTAGTGGCACGTGCCTTTCAAGGTTTATTTAAAAGAAATTTATTTTGTGAATCCTTTCAGGACAAGGCTGGGAGAGAAAATATGTTTATTACTGTAACTGGCAGGGCGTTTGTTAAGTTCTTTCAGGGCAGGGTGGTCAAATATTTTGAGACTAGTCAAAGCCCTCACCTTCCTTGTTTTGAAGAGGAATAAATAAGTCCCCTCCTCACCATCTCCCTCTCAAGATACACTGTTTCAGAAGAGGACAATTGTCTTCCCTTCGATGAGCCTTTCCTTGATGCCTGGATGAAAGTAGAGAGCTTGATGCAGGAGGGATCCTTGGGTGGATTCAGTAGAAGGACAGAATTTTTACAGGCCACTATTGCAGCCCTGAGTGGGGAACTGATTTGTGATCCACCTAATGATGGAATGATCAGCCATTCTCCTTAGACTATCGTATCCCCATACCTCACTCTTCCAAGGTGTACTGCCTTTGGTATACTGTGTGACCACAGTGGAAAGTCTGCATCTAAGCTGTGAGTAGAGAGTAACAGCAAGACAACTAAATCCTCTGATCCTGGAATTGAAATACAGAGCAGTACTTGTTTGTCAGAAGTTTGGTCAGAGGTTACAGCAATGGACAGGAAAAGAAAGGTGCATACCAGTTCTTAGAATGGGAAAACTCTTTAAAAAGAAAGGAGACCAAATACAGTGGAATTAGACTGGGTAAGAATTAGGCCCATAATATTCATTAGTTATATCTAAGCATTCCAAATCAATAGGAGGAGGATAGCTATCAAATGACTAAAACAAGGCTATGTATGGGCAATTGTCATGTCTAAATTTAAAATTCAGACAAAATGCCTTGAAAATTCAGAGCATATTCCCAACAAAAGATGGTAATAGTTTCTTAAAGTCAGTTCCTTTTGTATAGTTACAAAATACAAAGACTTAAGCATCGAACCATAAGGCATATATCATCCAAGAATTGCCTATTTCTATTCAGGAGAAGTACAGCACAGCGTATACAACAAAGGAGTGGAAGTTGAAAGATCTTGGTCTAACCTTGGCTCTATCAAAGACTTCCTATATGACTGAAAGCAAATTGTTAAGCATCTCTCTGCCACAGCTGAAAAATTGGGATAATGATACTTCCCTACCTCTTCTGTTGTTGTAAACTGTAATTCATTAAGGTATGAAAATGCTTTGAGATAATAAGATGGTTGACTCAAGCTGACATGCAAAGTATTATTACAAATATCCTCCCTTTACTTCAGTATATTTTACCCACTTCGACTAGTGAATTTTGAAACCACAGAAATATTATAGACAGGTTGACAAACAAACATAGGCTTTTCCTCACCATAATACTACTATTGGTTGTTAACTACATTTCACATAATGAAAGTTACTGACATTTTTAAGTTATTTGATACAATGGGAATTTTAAAACAGTGATTCCATTTTCCTTACTGAAAGCTCATGGTGCATCAAGAGATAGCCTAGAAGATAAATCGTGTCACAGTTTATTTACAGTTTACATTCCTACAGTTGATGCACGTCATACAGAAATTGATCTTTACAAGAACTATTGTGGCACATTATTTTTGCAGCAGTAAAATTGATGATGCCTGAAAACACACAATTATAATGTCTTGATTAAAAATGCAGCACATTTCAACTAACTTTTCTTCTTTGTATGATTATGATACACAAGTACTAACAATAATGGTATTTTTTATATATATAATGAACCATAAAATTACAGTTGGCAGTCAAGAGCACTCTAGCAGATAAGTAAGGCAATTTTCCTCATCATTTTTCCCTTTGTTGTCAATCTTGTTGCATAGCCCATTGCCTTTTCAATGAGCTATAATGTGAATATTCAAGATCTTGCTTTTCCCTAGTGTATAAATTTTGGTTGAAACAGTTCAGTTTAATGCCACCCATTTAAATAGGTTTTTATCAAGTAAACTTTTTTTCAGGCTTTCCACTAGTGATGTACTAGAACTTGATTCCACATTGAGGGGAAAAAAAAAGAGTAATGACATCTAAATTGTCTCTGTGTAAAGCAATCAGAAAAAGTGGTTATGGAGCTTGCTGTACAAAAATAGTTTGTTTGCTTTTGTTTTGGAGGACCCCAACTTACTATTGGTATTTCCACACAGTTCAGCATCTTTTATGATTTTTAGACATATTCGAACACCTACACATGTAAAGTATGACAAGCCAATGAACTATCATTTTAGACTGAAGTTACCATGAGCATTTATTATAGTTACTGTATTAGCTTTCATACAGAGCATTTAAGCAGCAGTTGGCTAATGAGAATAATGACACTGACTTGCTTTGTAAATCACTTTGAAATCTGATGATGAAAAGTGCTAGAAGAAGATATTATCATTGGGTTTTATTTCCTGTTGGCCGGTAATTTACAACTCTCAACAACTTTCATCTTGTTAGAAGAGAGATTTTAATGTCGTGACTTTTTCCTGTGTATGATGTGAGATAACATAGGGATAAACAATTGAAATGTTATTCAGGCTTGATAGTGATAGGAAGAGGTGCATAGGTGGAATCTGGCGGGTGTATACCAGTCCAACAACTCGCTCACAGGTAGATAAAAATCACAAAAAAAGGTTAAAGTGGTCAGTATGGGCAAGACTGAAACATCAAGCCGGATACATTTTTGTTAACACTGAATTGCACTAATTTAAACACCACGTTTGTGAAGTATAACACATCCACTAAATTTTGGATTTTGCTGCAGGAACTCTAATGGAATTGTCAGAATCAAAATCACATCTACTCAGAAGTAGTTAACACTGCCTGAGTAAAAATGAAGGAGACTGTTCTCTTCCAATCCAGAATCCCTGCAGCTGATGTGGTGGTAGCAGAATTACTACTAGGGCCGTTCCCCTAATGCAGTCCTCATCATATCCAGAATTTTTGCAGGCTTGCAGTGATCTGGTGGTAGAAGAACTGTTACCAGTGCTGTTTCCGAATAAAAACTATGAGTATTATATAATGGGGAATTGAGGGTTGTTCACAACAATCCTATCCCCATTGAAATCAATGGGAGTTTTGCTACTGACCTCAATAAGACCAAGATTTCAACCTCAGAAGTTTAAAGAAATGTTGAGCCCTACATTCAGCTTAGGCGAGGGACTCTACCACATTACAGCTCACTCTCCTTTAAAGTTTCTCCTCTGTAATGCAGCTTTCAAAACTCATCATCCTCACAGTCACACACTGCAAAAAGGGAAGCCAGCAGCTATTAAAGTTGGCCACACATGGGGTTTCACACAATTCAGTATTACCTTTTGTATTCTCATAAAACAACAAGAAAAGATTTTAAAACAATTTTCTCTTAAAAAAAACCATAACTCACAGAAAAGGCAAAGACAGCAATAGGAAAACACAAAAGTGAATTCATAAATGCAATCAATGCATGTCTGTCCAGGCAAGCATTCTGATCAGTGTGGTCTGAACAGCTTAAGAATTCTAAAGATATTAAATAGTAGAGCAAGATTTCCAAAAGAGTTCATCTCAGTACATTGGAAAAAAATCTAGCCTTAACTTAAGCACCAAGGTGGGAACTCAACACTCTTGAAAATCCAACCTCTTGTATCTTCGTATTTTTCTCTCCAACATGTTTCTGTTTTATAAAAAACAAGAACACACACACACACACACTTTTTTTTTGGTAGGGGGGCAAGTCAAATGAAGGAAGTAGATTTTACATATCAACTAGAAAGCAATTGGATTTGAGGCAGTTCCAATCTCTTCCAGAGTTCCACAGTTGTGGGCTAGCTTCTGAGAAAGTTCTGCCTCTTATACATGGAGCTGCACTGTTGCTCTGCCAGCAGAATAGGTGTTGGGGGAGCGACCTGACTGCACAGGGAGAGGAGGTGCCCCGTCTAGCTTCAATGAGTATCATGGAGAGTTTGTATATGTATGGTTTATGTAGAGATGGGTGAAATTCCTTGCTTTTGATATGTATTGAGTTTGTGCCACTTCATTTTCAGTTTGAGATCAGGGTTTGAATAAACTTCCAGTTTTCTGATTTCCACTCAGGACTTCAAGCCTTCCTGGCAAATATTACTTTATTATTTGCAAAATGTGAATTCTGTGTTAGGAAGATAAAAGATGTGATCTCTGCTTTACCTAAAGATCTAGGTTTTGGCAATGAGTTTTAAGCACTCAGCAATTGCTGAGAATAACAGTTGCAAAGGTGAACAAAGAAAGCAGGCATTTTCCCACAGTTATAGAAAGAATACTCAAAGTGACAACTTTCAGTTCACAGATATTTGACCTACTGTGGAATCAGCTGTTAAGCACAATGTTCAAGCTCCCTTCTGTGTATTCCTGCCAACTTCATATTTATTCATACTCACTCTTAAATTTCACTAATTCTCAACCTATATAATTTCACCTGTTTCACACCTGCAAACAAAATTGAGAGAAAGCCCAACAATAATCACCGCCTCCTAAAGAATGCAACACCAATATTGGCGACATAAACAAGG
This sequence comes from Gopherus evgoodei, assembly GCF_007399415.2. Classification (NCBI taxonomy): domain Eukaryota; kingdom Metazoa; phylum Chordata; order Testudines; family Testudinidae; genus Gopherus; species Gopherus evgoodei. The sequence goes on from NC_044328.1 coordinate 118,303,638, forward strand.
CTGTGTAATACCAGCCTTCATTAAAAGGTTGTTTCCTCTTTTGAAGTTTTCTTTCAGAAAAATTAAGATCTGCAAGATGGTGTGGGTTAAGATAGCTGTCACGTGAATCAAAATGTAAGTAGTTAATTAAAAACTGATTTTGCTCCCCTATATGCTTTAGTCAGTGAAGACAAATCATCATTATGTCTTGTTACCTTTTTTCAGATCAGCATACACTAAGAAATAATGCACCATAAAGGGAATTGATTTATGAAACAGCAGTTCAAGATAAAGGAGATTACCCTGATTTTCATTTTGGATGTCCATCACTATATCAAGTCCATCACTATATCACTATATATATTCCTTCAGGGCCAATTTAAGTTTCCAGCAAGTTCCTAATTTAATTAATTTAGGGCCATATTCTGTGGTATTTAAATCACACTAAATTCAAATTGACTTCAATAGGAGTTTTGCTCATTTAAGGAACAAATACTTTGACCTTAAATTATTAGTGAATACTATTTGAAGATCACAGTGATCATACCAGTTCACCCACAAAGATTTGCTTGCAAAAAAAAACAGGAAAAAACAAAACAAAAACACAAACAAACAAAAAAGTTAAGATTTGTTTTCTATAAAATGAAGATGAAATATTCTCATCAGCATAGGGTTATATTTGACATACTTACTTATACATCTAGAAGCAGTATACTAGATATTTAACAGACTAATGTTTAAGAGGAACGCAAAAACCTCTCTCATTTTGGTTTTTCTCTTGATGGTTATAAACTAATGTCTTCAGTGTGGATTTTTCTATTATATGAGAAAAGTAGAGATGAGTGAGAATGTAAACCTTGAATCAAGAAACTGGTTACATTTCAAGGGGGGCATGTGTTGTACTGGAGTTTCCTGAGCTAAAGTCACTTCTATGGTTTTGGTTCTGGTTGGGACTGAAATCAGAGATCCAATGCTTAATCTTTCAATTTCTAGAAGCAAGCTAACCTCAGTTTTTACTGTAATTTGCTGCAATCTTGCAAAACTAGCTCATGAGATTTTGACATTGTCAAATTAAATCTCAGCTGAAACTAATTGTGGATATAGAGCTGAACAATGACTTTTCAAACCATTTTTTTCAAGAAAAACAACCAGTGCACTATACAATGTATCCTCATTCTGATAATTGGCAATTGCCATTAAGTTATTATTAATTACAATAGGACATATCCAAGGACAGGCTGCTATATTGTATAAGCACCACCAGAAATGGTAATGCAAATAATAAATAATAAAAATTGCACAGAAGCCTAGAAAATAAATTACAGCTGAGATGACAATCAAATGTCATCAATGTGATTAACAGCTGCGAATGATGATACACCTTCCTGCTATGAATTTTAATGTACTCAAGGAAAGCAAAAAACATGGTTAATCTAGAAGATGTTACGAGCAGTCCAGTTAAAGGACAGGTTGTTGAATAAGGGATCCCATTGTAAGGAATACAACACTGTAAATCAGCTTTTGATACTGGTTCATATCTCTCTCATACAAACAAAAGTATCTCATCTTGGCTCAGAGAACTCTGGAAAAAAAAAAGTAGGACGGAGAAATGAAGAGTGTCAGGTTTGCCATGAGCTAATGTGGCAGAAGGTCAAGGTTGACAAATCTGAACAAGGCTAATACCTTGAACATGTTCACTACAGTGTTAGCACAGAAAAGATAAATGAAGAAGCAGTCAGTCAACTCTAATCTAAACAGAGGAAGAATTTAAAGTGGAGGGAATCATAATCTGAAGCAATTTGTTTAATACTGCACAATCATTATAAAGAAGTCTCAATTTTTCTCTATCCTATGAGGTGTAAGAGTGGTTTCAGCAAAAGTTTCAATACAGCTCTGTCCCTCATACAAGAAAAATCACAAATGTAAGCAATATTTAAGGATAATGCTTAATTATCACTTCAGTTGTATAGGTGCAAGTGAGGGCAAATTTGGGCTCATATTTGAAAAATAAATGATAATACAAGTTGCCATGTCATCATCCAAACAAACAATAGTGGGTAGTTCAAACATATATTGGGGAAGCTGTGCTTGGCATTAAGTCAGAAATGCCATGTTAGTTCCAAGAAACACACCCAAATTGTTACCAATGTAATGTGCCATCTACCTCCCAGATCAATTGTTTTTGGAGACAGTACTATACCCATACTCATATGGAAGTTGTTAAATGCCCACACTAACCCTAAACAAAGTACTCTTCCAAATCATAACTTTACATTTTTCTGCCTTTTAAAACTGGTATAACTAAAAGGAAAAAATCTTTATTTCTCACAGATCTACCAACTCTGTTCTTGTACCTTATTAAAGGCATTATGAGTATCTGTTTAACACATGCTATATTGTGTGAAAGTAAAATAGCAAAAGGAAATGGGTTCTAACATATATTTCACCACATAAAAATGTAAATGTATTAAGGTGATAAAATGAATAAAATTGAAATTTAAATCTCTCACTCATTCACTCTGTAACTTACATAGTAGTTATGGGTTGCTACTGAAGAAGTTTAAGGAATCCATAATCTTATGCTGGTAGGTTTTTGTTTTTGGGGGCATTTTTTGGTCTTCCAGAGTCCATCACAGCATTAGGACAGAATTCAAGAGCATGTGTATGCCAAGTTAGAACGAAATTTAAAGTGATTTTGAGTTAACAGAGCTTTACAAAATATTACCCTGGTATGAAATTTTGATTTTTGTCTATTGTTTGTCTCTCTGTAGCCAAAGATGGAACATTAGTTCCTCTTCAGACTTTTCATCTTACACATTAGCTAGATTGAAATAATAAGTTTGTAATTATTTTTGCTATGGATAGTTCTGGGCACTGTGCAGTCCCGCTGATCCCAATTGTTCTTCCCTAAATGGTCAGTTGCAACTTAGAAAGAATTCAAAAATTCTTTTTATAGCTAGAGATCTTCCATTAACTCAACGGGGAGAGAACTATTTGTTCAGCTCTAGAAATAGGGTCTTTTTTTTTTAATTTGGGGGATATAAATATGTCCCAAGAAAATATAAATATGCCCCACAATGGATGTCTAACACTATCTAGACCCTAGGCACACCATGAACTTATGCATGTGGGTAACTTTGCACATGTGAATAGTCAGTCCAACTGAGTGCATAACTACTTGCAAGATTAGTGCCCAAAGTAGCTCTGTGTAAAGAAGTGCCTTCCTGTTTATTTACTATAGATGTAGGTTAAATCCTTAATGTCAAAATAACAAAGCTGTGTATGTCTCTACTGCATTTGGGTGGTATGACTGCAGCAGGTGTGAACATACCCAAACTTGTCTAGCTATCTTGAGTACCTATAGCAGGGAAGCTGTGGCAGCACTGGGAAGCCCGCTTGAGTCCTAGGTTCTTACTCGGCAGCTAGCCCATGTTGAGGTCCATGCTACTCACTGCTATAGGTACCTGAGCTAGCTAGATTAAAGCTAGTTTGCATATATCTACATGTGTTGCAATCACACCTCCAATTGCAGGGTAGATATTCCCTTTTGTAATGTTATTGAGAACATAAAAAGGAAAAAAAAAAAAAGTTTGACACTAACATTTGTCTTCTTTCTACAATTTGTTGACATTTCTTCCCTAGCACCATTGTGATGTTGCCAGAAGTACATTTGATACAATAATTGAAATCATACTGGTGACTTACATCCTGCAATGTTTTATTAGAGTGATTTAAGACCCTTTGAGATTGCCTGGACTGCTGTGGAGTTAACATCTCAATAGAAAGAATCACACTGAGATCAAAATGGCTTCCTCAAAGAAATGATGATCATAATGGAAGCGAATGAGGCACTCACATTTTCCACTTTCATAAGTTATTATAGCCCATTGTGTTAATGGATACTGTGCAGTTAGATGTTTTAATTCCCCAGATAACATATGCTCATTAGTTCTGTTAACTCTTTGCATGGAGTAGCTGTATTTCTAAGTGAAGTTACTTGTGGTTTATATTTAAAAATAACCCATGTTCTACCATACAAGCCTCCATAATCTCATGTTTAAAAATCCACCTTTCAAATGAAACGGACATTTTAAATAATATCTGTCACACCAGAACTCTTTGCAGAATTACAGTTTTTGAGCTCAAAGATCTGATGTATGTAGCAGGAATCTATATGTTAAAATCTGAGTAAATTATTGAAATCTCAAAAAACACCAACATTTCAATTATATGTTCCCTTCTAAAATGTAAGGATAGCTAAGGAAAATATAGTCTGTTATCAGGTAGATCAGAAGCAATATTTCCGTGGAGAAATATTTGTAGGACCTTGAGCTCCCAAAACTGGAGCCCCATTATTCTACTCAGTGTATGTATTCATAGTAAAATATAATCTCTATCCTGAAAAAATAGACAAAGGATCAGAGAAAGGAAATCTTAAGCCCATTTTACAGGTGGAGAATGGAGAGACAAAATAGTTAAGTGATTTGCCCAAGGTCAACCAGGAAGCTTGTGAGGAGCAGTGGATTTGAATAGGAGATATAGGGATGCATAATGGCAAAAGCTGTTTCCCTCCATAATAATTTTATTTTTGTTCTGCTTTTAGTTAATTTGCAACACAGTACAACAAAAATTCTATAGGAATATTTGTGTAAGTTAGGCCTACTCTTATGAGTAAGGCTGATAGGATCAAACCCCTTGCTTGAATCACTGTTGATACTTAACGACCAATAGGTCTTCTGGTCTGACCGGTGAGCCTAAGTCTCCAATACTGTCGGGTAATCAAAATCAGAACATCATTAGAACTTGAGCTAAATAAAATAATAATAATAGATAAAACCAAGCTACATCCCTTGCAGAGTGTTATTTTTAGTAAAATAATAAATTATGAAATAGACAACTATAACAGCATCACAGAGCCTCTAACTATTATGATAAGTAATGGCATTAGTCTTTATTGAAGATTTTTATTTCATCACCCCTGTGAAGTCAACAAATCTCCTCACATGCTTACAGTTATGCATATGCTTTAAATACTGTTTATGGATTGGGGCTTCTGGGCTAGGTTGTAAAAGGTATTTAAAAAGGTACAAAGATGCAGCTAGGCATTCAGTGGGATTTTCAACAGTATCCTGAACCACAATAAATCTCATAAATGGGAGTTAGACACCTATGCACTTTTGAAAATCACAGTAGGCATCTATCTGCATCTTTAGGCACCTCACGACTTTTAAAAATTTGGGTCTTAAGAGACTAAACTTTATCTCTGATTTATATAATGTGTAGCTTAGCTGAGTTTCACTCCTGAAAAGCTATATGCAGAATCAAAATCCTTTGAAATTCAGCAAGAGTCAATGCAATGAAGGAAACAAAGTGAAGACAAAGAAAACTATTCTTAAATTTAGGCTAGTTTTCTACCAGGACATAAATAAGACTGAAAACACTGGGCTAAATCCTCTGCTGGTGTAAATTGACATAGTTCTATTGACTTCAATGGAGCTATATTGATTTGCACCAGCTAAGGATCTACCCCACTGTATATAACATTTCTCAATGGAATTTAAAACCTTTAAGGTTACAGAAAATGGATTCTATAAAACTAAACCTAAAAGGTGTATTTTTTCTCAGAGGATACAATTGTAACAAGCTTTACCTGACAGCAAAAATCCAATTATCGTAGTAAAGGTTGTGCACAGTTATTTCTTGCTTTGTGTCAAGGCAAACTGTAAAATGAGGTGTATAGGAAGTCTGTTATTCTGCCTTTAACAATACACAGACTTACATTTTGTATCAATTTTTGTTAGAAAACAAAAACCAAAATGAAAAAAAGAAGGATAACAGCATCAAGTGCCTCTGAAGAACTTATATTTAAAAAAAACCACCTATAATCAATTTTTCAAAGAATAGAAAAAAGAATCTTAGTACAGACTGGATCAAATATATATTTTTTATTTCAGGGCAGAAATAAAGTTATCTTTATCTCTATTGAATTTCTTTTCCTTCTTTCAGATAGCTTGGTGTAGCTTTACATAAGCTACTATGTTGCTGTTTGCTTGGCTCATTTAAAACCCGGGAAAAAAACTACTACTCAGAACTAAGAGCTAAAGCAATTATTTTTAGCACTCTTCACTTTCAGCAATAGAACAGTAGGGGTGGTAAAGAAAGATGACTTTTCCATTCCGAAGAATCCAATTGTATCAAAAATGATACTGAGTAGAATCTGCAGCATGTTGATAAGCTATATTTTCCCTTTCCTTTTGCACATTCCTTGTTTAAGTCCTTCCTGAAGGATACTCCCCATGGAGTAGTAATTGTAAACTGTGCATCCACCACTAGACCCTTTGCTTTGGTATCCCACAAAGATCAGTTCTGTATAGGTTTATTTTCCACATGCAGGCATTAAGGAAACTCATAGATAGCACAGACCCAATTTGCCAGTAGTATGCAAATAATACACAGCTCTATTTACCCTACACTATACCATACCACCAATATAATCCAGTGCTTGGATGAAGAACAGATGATTGAAGCTGAACTTAAGTGGGACCAAGGTTAAGCTGGTGGGCAGAAGAATGCACTTTGAACAGTTTGTAGCCACAGTGCAGCCTTCTTTGCTTCAAGGTGCAACACTAGGACTTGCTGGAATTTTTCTTTTAATCAGAAAATGCTAATTCATCTAAATGTTTTGGTTTCAATAAACTTCCTTGGAAACACAGGGAGGGTTGCAGTGGAAATCTGCTTGGTTTTCTGTCAGCACGGCTGATAGGCTGCTGGAGCCCCCATGGCTTCCAGGGTCCATTGCTTTGGGGTAGCCCTACCACATGGACTGGATCAGAGTCAGGGATTCCAGGCCTTCCAGGCTCTCTGACCCTGTGGCACCAGCAGGGGATCTCAGAGTCTAGGCTCCCTGTTCTGCAGTGGAGATCCTGGAAGCCCTGGATTGAGTCCTCCAGAGTCTGGGGTGGTAACTGCTCTATTTCATTTCCAAAATATCTAAACAAACTGATCATTTTTTCTGAAATAAAAACCTTTTGGAATTTCCATTCCACAGGAAATTCCAAAATGTTTAGTTTTTGTTCCGAATCAGAATGAAAACCTGTTTGAAATGTTAGACTTTCCTATAGAATGGAAATTCAGAGTTTCAACCAATACACACCCAGAACTCTCGGTCTGTTTAGGAGGGCTCTTGGATTCCTCACTTAAACTATTGTCTTATACAGCAGCATTTGTGGATAATATTTTCTATCATCTCCGCTATGCTAAGAGACTGTCCCATCTTGGTGAAAGATGACCTGGCCTCTCTTATACATGTTGTGTTACCTCTCATCTGGTCGACAGCAAGGCACGGTACCTTGAATCAGAGCAATCAGCTCTTGGGTAATGCCAACTAGTACAGAATGCAGCAGCACATTTCCTCAGTAACACAGGCTGCTGTGAGTACATCAAACCTGTCCTCCGTTGTACACTTGCTTCCAGTATATCAGGTTAAACATTTCAGTCCTTATCTTCAAGGCGTTCAATAGCCTGGGCCCAGAACATCTAAACGTCCTAATCGCAGAACTTTTGTGATCAATGATCCACAATTCCATTCCTCAAATACAATGGAGCTTTCTACTATAAGGGTAAAGGAGATCTGCATGCAGGACACAGAGTTTTGTAGAACCAATAAAAACCTCACCATCTTTTGCCCCAAGTGTAAAGTGTGCTTCTGCAACCTGCCTTCTCTATTATCAACACATAAGGTGACCAGATATCAAGTATGAAAAATAAGGACACATTTTTTTCCTCGTTTGTGTGGGGGGGGGGAAAGGGCAAGGGGAGGTGTTATAGTTGCACATAGAAGACATAGTCCCAAACACTGGGACAGTCTAGATAATATCAGGACTTCTGGTCACCTTATAAACACATAGCAACATATAAATTAAAAAAACAATCTCTACAAAAATAAAACCCAATCAGAGTAACATTCCATGGCTCACACAATTCTCCCCCTGTGGAAAGGATCTGGGAAAAGAACAAAATTTCACATGATAGATGTTTGTCACATTGCTTAATACACAACTGGAAAGCACTCAGATATGATAATGATGACTGTATGAAAAGGACAATTTAAGAATCTAGACAGAACAGTATTCCAGCCAATTTTCTAGCTTTGTTTCTCCAGCAGAATATCCACAGAAATGGTGTTCAGGGAATCACAATATTTTAGTGGCATAACACCCACTGTATGCTTTTAGAGAAGATTTTCAGTTAGATATTATGAAAAATGGTCCACTTTTCACAATATTTGCTGTGTGCTTACTTTCCCACCCGATCCCTTCATTGGAGGTTCTATCTTATCTGAAATACCTGAGGTCCATGGAACCAGAGGTACAAATCCCACCAGAACAGATAACCCCTTCATGATTCTATGTTAACTAAGTATGGTACCATAAAATTGAAATCTGTCTTTAGAAAAGACCTTAAAAACTAGGGAACTATCACAGAACCATAGGCCTTTTCTGCTCTACCTACCAGAAGCTTTAGGCAGCAATCTGGTCCACATTTCCTTTCCCGTGAATAGGCAGTGTTTGAAACTAGACACTCAGTTGAGCAACCAACTTTGACTGATATCACTTGACATGACCTAATGAAGTGGATTTGAGGTTGATTTAGTCAGAATTAAAATAAAAAAGTAAAATAAAATAAGACAACCACCAAATAAGTCCTGTCCACTTCTGATTTGAATTGAAGTCAGATGACACTTAACGTGCACCATTATAAATTAGCTTATTCAATTAGAAGGGCATTGGTGAATCAATTACATAACCTAATTAAAAACAAGATGACCACTTTCGCCAGTCATATTCATACTCATGGAGTAAGGTACAATTTAGTGTGAAAACAGGTTAACAGAAAGGGGACCAAGATAAAGGTACATCCTGTTTTCTACAGCTGGATAGGAAATCTGAAAAAAGAGAACTAAGCACTCAAAGTCCTCTTCACAGCATGCCCTTGATGGGTTCTGCAGATAGATTCTTCAAGGGCTGTGTCCTCATCAGTTTCTCATTGTCCTTATCAGGAGCATGGAGGCAATCTTTTCTCGGTATTACAAGGGCACGTATTAGGAAGTGAATATGCCACAATAAGCTAGGCTTGAGGTTCAGGTTCTGCTTTTGCCCAGTGACTATGTGGAATCCTATCAAGGCTGAATCCCCACTCTGGCACATGGAGCGCAGAAGGTGGGGATCCGCAACGATTTTAAAAATTAATACTTGTCACTCCAGGCTTGTATTAAACTCCCAAGGTTATAGCTTCTCTCTGACCTTGGCTTGGTAAATGCTGCCACCACCTAAATGCAAAAAAAACAAAAAACAAAAAAAACACACACACCCTTTGAACTTAGGAAGGAGCACTCAGGAATTCCTCACAGTGGGGTGCCCTCAAGTCCTTTCAGACCCTCTCTCCCCCTGCCCCCCCATATATCCCCTGGGGAAGAGCTGATAAAGAAAATAAGGGAAATTAACTGTGGCTATCAGATAATCAACCAACATACAACAAACCTCCTAGGACACCAAAAATCCAATGTTTTTCTTAAAAAGGGAAACATTTATTAAAAACTAAAAGGGAAAAATTACATCTAGAACATAGGTTTTTTGCTAGAGTAACAGATTTCTGAAAGGGTTGATCTCCTAATGAGGGAGTTTTTGGTGCTGGCAACAGTGAACTAGCCAACATCTTCTAATGCAGCAGATTGTAATTATGTTTGCACTATAATGATTTCATGATGCAAACACAAAGACAACGGGAGCCTCTTGTCTAACAAGCCAATGTTTGCTTTCAGTACCAGATCCAGATATCTACCGAACACTAATTCTTTTAGGCAATAACCTTAGTACTTTTACAGGTATGACAGTCAGACTGTTGGCACAGGACTGATATTTATTTCCTGAACCCAATCATCTAACCGAAGTCAGGGCTATAAAGGGTTATATTCCATTACATAAGAGGGGTCCTTCAAAAAACTTAGTGGCTACTGTTACAGTCCTTACTTTTGCCTATTTCTCATTTACCCTAGTGGGAAATTTGTTCAAGTAATGGTGTCAGAGTTTGGCTTTAGAAGTTTAGAACAAGTTCATTCCTCAGATTGGAATTTTATAGCCCCTTATTGTCAATCCACTTTCCAGATCCATGTGACTTAATTACTGACTAGATTATTTTACTCTCTGCAGCTGTAACTATTCCACACTCCAGTTCCAGAGATTTGTTACCTAGCCTAGTAATGCAAGTAAAGGCTAGTAATGAAATATAGTAGCTTATGCTCAATATCTGCTTCCTCTGTAGCCCCAAACTCTACCACTAGGCCATTTACCTTCCACTTCATCTAGTTTACTCTGTTCTTTTATAGGTCTCTGTCACACAGCCCTGGTAAAGCTGAATCTGCTGGTTACTCACTAGGATGCTATATTTGCATCCCACCATACTGGACCTATGTGCTCTTAAGTTTCCCTTGGTCTATGTATGCTACAGCATTCTGGTTTTCCTTGGCTTTTCTGGCACACTTCCTAAGCACAGGCTGTCTGGCTGTTACCCCTTCACAGAACTGGGGTCTCACAGCCCAGCTGTAGACTCCCAGAACCAGTGCTGACCTCCCATATTCATAAGTAATTTAAGCATACCCTCTCTGAGACCTTCAACCACCCCGGCAATCTGGGATTACAGTTCACCTCTTCAGGGACATATGATAGGTACATCACATCACATCCCACACACACTACAGGCATTGCAAGGTTTCTAAATACATTTACTCTTTACTTTCAATAGCACAGAGGACACACAGTTCCAGACAAAAATAATAACATACCTATGTGCATTTGCCTGCCAGTTTCCTCACCACTCTGGAGAATTCTTTGGGCTTAGGTCAGAATCTTCTGGAATATCCTGGATTCCCTCCTCATGGGTTCTCCTCTAAATCAGGGAGTCTCTCTGACCCCTGCAGCCAGTACCCTTCTGCTCTTCCCCATAAAAGAGAAGGTAAGAGCACCTCTCTTTTATAACCTCTCATCCTCTTTGTCAGGTGACCCTTTGATCAGCCTTGGCAGGTGATTCAAGTCCCTCTCAGGTTATCTCCCTTCCCCCAGGCAACTCAGACTTGAAAAACTGCTTTACCCTAGGTGGCAATAATCTCTTTGTCTAAGGCTGCTTTATTTGAATGGACATTTGTCAAAGTTTAATAATCCTCCATTGTTAGCCCTATGCCAGGTGCAAGAATTTCTCCTGTGGGCTTTACCAAACTGTGGAGGCAGAACACAGCAGAAGAGACAAATAAACTTCACATTCAAAATGGAGTTTGCAGTCTGAAAGACAACCAGAATTCATGAGCTCTGCATAGTCAGATTCCCCAACATCATCCCAGGCTCAGTTTGTGATTGCTACCTCTGCTGAAACCCAATTATAATTTTATTTTATAGGCTTATTAGCAGCTGATTTAACACACATATAAGTATAGTGCTAACACTTCCGGATTTTCTTTAACTAAAACCCTTGGGAGACAACTCCTTTGGCAGGAAAACAAAGAGAGTGGAAAATCTACATTAAAAGCAAAACTCCATATGAAAAAGGAGAGTAGATATTAGTGACAAATGACCTCTCCAACTCACCATGTTTTCAGTATACAAACTATTGTAAATTGTATGTAGTCTAGGTTAAGTTGCAGCCTGCACTCTCACAGTATGTATATATTTTCATATTCAACATTATGAATTCCTGAGTTTGTGTTTTTTTATTATTAATTTGCTAGTAACCATATCTTCATCAGTGCTGCTGAGTGCCAGTATAATGTACTGGGAAAATGGTCACTGCTTTGGCAATTCATGTAGATAGAGAGAGAAATGTGAGGATATTAACAGATTAATCTAGGATCCTTTTCAACAACATTTTAGGTAAAATGACATGCTGAGTTTATTCCACCCAGTGTTAGATCAGTGCCCTCTACTGATCATTTGTTAGATTAAGCTATACACAAGATCTTTGTGCTCATTGAATACAGCAACTTTTTCACAATCCCAAATGCAGTCTGAGTGGGCATAACTTTAACATTAGAGAAAGAAATCTTTTTAATTTTTAACCCTGAATCTCCTTTTCTTTGGCAGAACTACAGATTACAGCGAAGTTTAGGGCCAACACTATATACGAAGATAGTTAATTAAGAAGAAGGAAAACAGCTTTTTACACATTACACATATTATGGCTGAAATGTATGGCAGCAGCAAAGGCTCTTCTGCTTGCTGCTTCATTGTTAGAAATTGCTTGTTTTTCCTTGTGAATAATCATAGTGAGAGATGCAATCTTGGCAATTAAATCAAAGCTGCAAGGTCAGCTTCTGATACCTTTGCTCACCATGAGGTGTTCCTTACTTTGCAAACAGTCCTATTTGATTACAATCGGATTACTCATGGAGTAAGGTACCATTCAAGGAGAGTATGACTGGCAAATTGAAGCCCTAAGTGAATAAATTAAAGGACAGTAATACCGGAGTCCCATATACAGGAATAAATGATCAAGAACTCAGTTAGAAGATAATTGCATGTCTCCTTTTATTCTTCACTGAAGCAAAATGTAAATTACATGCAGTGCACTTTACAGCAGTGTTTCCCAAACAGTGGGTCATGAACCAACCAGTGGGTCATGGGCACATTGTAGACAGATTACAGAAAGGGGTTGGTGAGAGAGCCTGCCCTGCAATCACCCCACAGCAGTGGCTTCTGTCCCATGGGACTGGACTCACCTCCCTGCTCCAGGTGTTTTGACCTGGTTCACAGGATTGCCGCTCCACTCACTCTGTTTTGGCCAAGCCATGCCTCTCTTATGACAGGGGGTGACTAGGCCAAACCTACAGCCCTGTGCAACACCCAAAGCAGGGAGATGGGTCCTGCCCCTTACGACAGTTGCTATTGCAGGGTGAGTTTGTTCTCTAAACTCACTCCCCCCAGTGACATTCCTCTGCACCAAGCCAAGATTCTGGCTGTGCTGCTGGGGGGAGGGTTCTGCTGTGGATGGTCTGTGCCCCTTTTGGCAGGGTGATAAGGAGGAAGCAGTCATTAGAGGAAAACACTGGCCTATGAGGTTGTGGCCCTGACCATGAATTTGGACCCTGAGAGGGTTGCAAAACAAGACAAAATGAAGCTATGGTGGGTCGCCTTATTAAAAAGTTTGGGAACCGCTGCTTTACAGGATTTATAATTTTGTACCCATCAAGTATTATTCAGCTGGTATCATTATTTGTCTTAAATATAGTGGTAACACTGGTGGAAGATTTTCTGTAGATGATATTTAGGTATCTTTACATGCTACGTCATCTAATACTTTTAGCTGAGCTATTGTCAGGCTGCATCTAAAGGTAATGTAATGCTAGGGGATGCCTGCAGAAGTTGGCCCCAATCCTGCAACTGTCAGCACATGCTGAGACCACACAGATCCCGAGTGAAGCCAACTATAGGAGCAAGGCTTTATTATCCAAAAATAGAAGGAGATGCAAGAAACTGTGAGAGTTGAGAGGAGAAATTGGAACTATATGAAGAGAAGGGCAATAGCATATGCTCAGATATTGCTTGCAAGAAAGGGGCAATTCCATCACAGAGATTTTTAAAACCAGGGGTAGCAGGTTGTTGTCGTTTTTGTTTTTAAAAAAGGTTGTTTTAGGATTCTTTTTATATTATTTAATTTCTATGTATCAGTAGTTTAAACTTCCAGCCTGGCAGACCACATGGAACTCACAAATGTGACCAGCACATTCAAATGTGACAAGGATGACAGCAAAGAGAGATTATTATTATTTTTCAGGGAGAAAGTTTTTAAAATAAATACTGGAGGCTATATTACTGAATTCAGTTCAGACTTTCAACTCTGCATATTTTCTATGGATATTATCGATAAAACATTTTCAAAATGGTTGTGTGTGTATTTATATATATATTATTCTAGTCCTACAGTTAGTAATTTGGGCTCTCAATGAGTGTTTCAGAGTGGGCATATCATATGATACATCATTTCATTTTAGAGCGTTCCAAATCCCTGTAGCATGAAGCTACATAATCCATTTTGCCATGATATCAGTAACATATTACAATGTTCAAAGCAGAGTCCTTTACACACACACTGTTGAATATCCCTGGCTATCCTCAAAGGTATTTAATCTTAAAATTTAGCTAGAAGATGGGGAGTGGGTTCATGTTCATATTATTAATGAATATTTCCATTCTCCAGCGAGCCACGCTTGTACACTATTTCTAGCAGGTCGGTTGGCACAATTCTACATTCTGCATTATTAAACTCTAGATGCATATATCATAAATAAATGTTTGCAGTGCTCATTCGATAATCAAACAATTAATGACGGCTTGGTTAAGGGGCAGAGGAGGACAGTTGATAATTACATAGTCTATTATAATAATTTAAAATAGCATGCAAATATACAGGAAAATGTGCAAAGCATGATTATAAGGTGTTTAGGGCAGTACCTTGTCTTTGTCAGCATTTGTGTGACAACTAGCACAGCCTCTGAAACTTCATGGGGCCTCTCCACATTACTGCAGTATAATACAATTAGTTCCCAGAGATAATGTTTAGTGAAGAATCCTAATTGTTGATGCATGTGAGACAGAATGGGAATCAATGCTTTCAGCAATAAGCAGAAGACATTTTTAATGCCACTCCATTAATTTTCTCCAAATCTTGTCCCTGAACTAGTTATAATTTTGAAGTTGGTACAAGAAAGTTTCTTTTTTAATTAAAATTATTGAGAGCTGAAAATTGCATTGAGTTTTGTCTTATTGGCCCAAAGGCACAAACTGAGCTGATCAGTAATGTGCTGAAATGAAATGGCCAGTGTCTTTCCCAGGTTAGAAGAGATCTTGAGAATCCCCAGGGAGATTCAGTCACCTGTGAACATAGAGGTAAGATCTCATCTTCTATAAGCTACATTCTTTTCTTCCTCCGCTGTCATCGGGCTGACTGGCACTTCTAAAATGCCATCTCTTCACAAGTCTTCCCACTTCCCTACAAAAAATGGCTGATTCAGTGGTATTCATAGAATCATAAACTTTAAGGTCAGAAGGGATCATTATAATCCTCTAGTCTGACCTCCTGCACAATGCAGGTCACAGAATCTCGCCCACCCACTCCTGAATCAAACCCCTAACCTATGTCTGAGCTATTAAAGTCCTCAAATTGTGGTTTAAAGACTTCAAGGTGCAGAGAATCCTCCAGCAAGTGACCCGTGCCCCACGCTGCAGAGGAAGGTGAAAACCCCCCAGGGCCTCTGCCAATCTGCTCTAGAGGAATATTCCTTCCCAGCCCCAACTATGGCGATCAGCTAAACCCTGAGCATGTGGGCAAGATCCACCAGTCAGACACCCAGGAAAGAATTCTCTGTAGTAACTCAGATCCCACCCCATCCCATCACAGGCCATTGGACATATTTACTGCTAATAGTCAAAGATCAATTAATTGCCAAAATTAGGCTATCCCATCATACCATCCCCTCCATAAATGTATCAAGCTTAGTCTTCAGGCCAGATAGGTCTTTTGCCCCCACTGCTCCCCTTGGAAGGCTGTTCCAGAACTTCACTCCTCTAATGGTTAGAAACCGTCTAATTTCAAGTCTAAACTTCCTGATGGCCAGTTTATATCTATTTGCTCTTGTGTCCATATTGGTACTGAGCTGAAATAGCTCCTCTCCCTCCTTGATATTTATCCCTCTTCTATATTTAGAGGGCAATCATACCTCCCCTCAGCTTTCTTTTGGTTAGGCTAAACAAGCCAAGCTCTTTGAGTCTCCTTTCATAAGATAGGTTTTCCATTCCTCGGATCATCCTAGTAGCCATTCTCTCTGTACCTGTTCCAGTTTGAATTCATCTGTCTTAGACATGGGAGACCAGAACTGCACACAGTATTCCAGATGAGGTCTCACCAGTGCCTTGTATAACGGTACTAACACCTCCTTATCTCTACCGGAAATACCTCATCCGATGCATCCCAAGGCCAAATTAGCTTTTTTCACGGCTATATCACATTTGGGGCTCAGTCATCCTGTGATCAACCAATACTCTGAGGTTCTTCTGCTCCTCTTACTTCCAGCTGATGCATCCCCAGTTTATAATAAAAATTCTTGTTATTAATCCCTAAATGCAAGACCTCGCACTTTTCACTATTAAATTTCATCCTATTACTATTACTCCAGTTTACAAGATCATCCAGATCTTTCTGTATGATAACCCGGTCCTTCTCTGTATTGGGAATACCTCCCAGCTTTGTGTCACCGCAAACTTTATGAGCATATTCTCACTTTTTGTGCCAAGGTCAGTGATAAAAAGATTAAATAAAATTGGTCCCAAAACCGATCCCTGAGGAACTCCACTAGTAACCTCCCTCCAGCCTGACAGTTCACCTTTCAGTATGACCTATTGTAGTCTCCCCTTTCACCAGTTCCTTATCCACCTTTCAATTTTCATATTGATCTCATCTTATCCAATTTAGCTAATAATTCCCCATGTGGAACCGTATCAAATGCCTTACTGAAATTGAGGTAAATTAGATCCACTGCATTTCCTTTGTCTAAAGGATCTGTTACCTTCTCAAAGAAGATCAGGTTGGTTTGGCACGATCTACCTTTTGGAAAACCATGTTGTATTTTGTCCCAATTACCATTGACCTCAATGTCCTTAACTACTTTCTCCTTCAATTTTTTTCCCCAAGGCCTTGCATACTACCGATGTCAAACGAACAGGCCTGTAGTTACCCAAATCACCTTTCCCCTCCCCCTTTCTTAAAAATAGGAACTATGTTAGCAATTCTATAGTCATATGGTATAACCCGAGTTTACAGATTTATTAAAATTCTCACTAATGGGCTTGCAATTTCATGTACCATTTCCTTTAATATTCTTGGATGAAGACTGTCTGGGCCCTCCAATTCAGTCCCATTAAGATGTTTGAGTTTGGCTTCTACTTCAGATGAGGTAATATCTACCTCCATATCCTCATTCCCATTTGTCATCCTACCATTATCCCTAAGCTTCTCATTAAAGACTGAGGCAAAGTATTTGTTTAGATATTGGGCGTAGATTATCCTTAACCTCCACTCCATCCTCAGTGTTTAGTGGTCCCACTTCTCTCTTTGTTTTTTTATTTATATGGCTATAGAACCTTTTACTATTGGTTTTAATTCCCTTTGCAAGATCCAACTCTACATGGCTTTTGGCCTTTCTCACTTTATCCCTACATGTTCTGACCTCAATAAGGTAGCTTTCCTTGCTGATCCCTCTCATCTTTCACTCCTTGTAGGCTTTCTGCTTTTTCTTATCCTCCTCCAGCTTGGTCTACAACTGTTGCCTATGATTTTTCCCCCTTTATTGGGATGCAGGCTTCTGATAGTTTCTGCAACTTTGACTTGAAGTAATTTCAGGCCTCCTCTGCCTTTAGATCCAAAGTCTCTCCTCTGAAAGTGTTGCCTTTGAGAGTTAATATTTAAGCACAATATTACAGCTGGCAAGGTACCTCCTGACAGAAAGAGAGACAGAAGTTTGTCAGCCATGGATAGATGTAGGTAGTAGATATTCTTAGTACCAGCATCTCTCTAATTGTAAAATAGTAACACGGCACAAAAGAGGGCTGCCATCAATCTGCTATGTTGGGACCGGTCCAGGAGCACATAAATCCTACCAGTTGTTAACAAAATTTGCAGACAAGCTTCTATGATCCATTTAAAAATGTGTAAGGTGTAATCTAATTTCCATTCCTATTAATAATTAGGGCTGATCAGTTAGAAAGACTTCCATTTTGTTACAAATTTTAGGCTAACTTTTTTTATTCCTTTTCAGGATAAGAAAAAATAGACCTTTCAAAGTTTTTTGTGAAAAAATAAAACCAAGAGAGTGGGAGACCTACCTCAGAACAGCTAATAGTTTGATGGACTACTAAGGGACTCACATGGGAGTCCCAGATTCAAGTCCTTGCTCTACCTTGTCCCTGTCAGTGTGTTGTAGTTCTGGAGTGGGGCAGATCTGGAGAGCCTATATGCACGTCACAGAGCCCAGGTCATAGGAGTGTGCTTGTATAACATTGGAGGGTGAACACATGTACCCAAAACTCCTGTGCCACTGCGGGTAGGTAGTGGCTGTGATGTGGTTTCATTGCTGTAGATTCCCTCACATCCTCAGTGAAAATCTTCAGTGCTTAAACAAGTTGCTTGGGTCACGTGGGCTCTCTGAGAAGTATATGGGCCTAAGAGCATCATTTTTGGCAGTCTTCCACCTCTTAGGCTATGTCTATGCTACAAGGAGGAGCATATTCACACTAAGTATAAACAGCAGTATAATTGTGGCAACATGGGTAATGGTACCAGAAGCACAGCAGAGACTTGCCAAGTACAAACAATGACAGCTAGTGCGAATGAGGCCTGGTCTACGCTGGGGGAGAATCAATCTAGTTATGCAACTTCTGCTATGTGAATAACATAGCTGATGTTGATGTACTTAGAGCTTCTTACTGTGGTAAGTCGACAGCTGATGTTCCCCTGTCAACTCCGCCTGCGCCTCACTCCGGTAGAGTACTGGAGTCGACAGGAGAGCGCTCGATTTATCACATCTTCACTAGACACAATAAATTGACCCCTGCTGGATTGATTGCTCTGGAGGTAATTGTAAGTGTACCCAGCAAGGAAAATCGCACTCCTACCTCATAGAATAGACATAGCCTTAGTCAAAAGCAGCTGTCCTCTATCTCTTTACCTTCCCTTCATTGTCCACCTCTCTTTTCTCCATCCCCTGACCTTTCTCTATCACTTTTTCCTTCCAGCCTCCCAATCCCTTCCGCCTTCCCCTGTTACTCCCCCTGGGCCCCTACTAGCGCATGAGTTTGTAAAGAGAACAGCTAGTTTACCATATGCTCCTGAGTATGGGATCCTGGTCTTCTAGATAAAAGGCTTCGTCTTATAGTGAAATTCGTCCCCAAAATCAGTCCACACCCCAGTGCAAAATAAATATGGTGGCTACATAACCAGTAATAAGCAGGTCTCAGTATATTACGAATGAATGTTGCCAAAACATTCCTTTTTGGGAGAGAGAACGACAGTATTAGTGGGTGAAGGTATTTAGATGCTGTTACATATTGATCTATTACTAAGGCTTGTGAAACAACATCTCAGGCACTCCGTCTCTCAAAAATGAAGTCTCCATCTGGGCTGGAGAGGGAATTGGCACTGGGAGAGCAGAAGTGAGACCTACATGAAACCGTGTCAGGAGGTGGGTCTGGAGTAGAGCGAGGTGAATTTTTGGCTGAAGCATTTTTTGCTCCCCTTCCCCCCAAAAAATAAAAGTGCAGATCCTGGTCAACCAAAACATTTTGCTACTTCAAGATGATTTCAGCAAATTGTTTCAGTTGGAAAAAAAAAAGAAAAAAATGTGAGGTTAAGTTCATGAAACTGAGGTGGAGCCCTCCTTTGCACCCAATAGCTCAGTGGTTAGGATAGTCAATTAAGATGTGGGAGACTCAAGTTTGAATCCCTCCACTAAAGCAGAGACTTGAATGTAAGTTTCCTGTATCCCAATGAATGCTGTAATCACCAAGCCATTGAGTATTCTGGGGTTGTTGTCCTTCAGTCTCCCCTCTTGAAGCTGTTTCACTTTCTATGACATATTTCAATATTCACTTGTCGAGTGAATGAGTGAGAATAACTCTATAGGCTGGTGCTTAGGGGACTCATCTTGGAAGAGGGTTCAGTCCCTGCTCCAGTGACAATACACAGGAAGTGTCACCTGACGAAATTGAGCCTAGCCCCGCTCCAGTACACAGCACAACTTGGTGGTTAGGCCGCTTGCCTTCGATATGGGAAACCTGTGTTAAGGTTTCTTCTCCAGAGCAGAGATTTGAACCTGTATCTCTAATATCCCAGGTAAGAGAACTGAACACTGAGCTATTGAGTATAAGAAACAGATCATCCTTTTCCTGGGTTCTATGAACCTAGCCCTTTGTTTGTTTTTAAATAAAGGCAAATTAAATTTGGAAACATTTAAAAATGCCTGAAATCAAAAACCAATATATTTTTTTCAGTTCAAGCAAAATGTTTTGATTGTCCCCAAATTAATATTTCCAAATTTTCAATTCACCAGCAATTTCAAACAATTTTTGGCCTTGGGTCATTTTGTTTTTCTTTTTTTTCGGAATTGGCAGTGAACCAGAAAATCTGTTATTCTGACAGCTGTAGTCTTGAGTGAGAAGTTGGAGCTAGAGTGATTCCATCCTACGAGTCATGCCCAGAAAATGCCTAAGTGAGGTATTACACCATCAAGCCTCCTATGCCATCTTGTAGGCATCATAGCGGTTATCAACGTGTGGGTGCTTCATAGGGACTTGCAGGGAACTGAACTGCAGGAGGGTTTCTGTCATCTCTGTAGGCTGGGATATTTTGGATAAGATTCTGAGAGGCAGTACTTTAACTGCATGACAGTCTAAACGTTAGGGCTTGGTTTACATTATAGAGTTAGGTCAAGGTAAGCCTTGCTTCTGCCAATGTAAGTGCCCTACTACACCGACATAATAACTCAACCTCCACTAGATGCGTAGGGCTTATGTTAGCATCTATAGGGTGACACAGTGTCCCTGTAGACACTGTTACTTGCATCAGCTGTTGGCTGTTATTCTTGTAAATTTCAAGGCTCTGTGCTGGAGACATGAAATTGACAAGAAAGCTGGGCTTTCACCAGGGAGAAGGTGGGGGGGCTCCAGCTAAAGCCTGGATGCCACCCCCTCCACCCCAGACTCTCACTCTGAGCTGGGCTGCTGCAAAGCCAGGCTGCCCCCGACATTCCAGCTCCCAGCTTTCAGCCAGGCTGCTGCCCGGAGATGCCCCACTTTCTATGGAGTGAAATCCTAAGTGCACCAAAATCAAATAGTTTTGTCATTGACTTTAAAGTGACCAAGAGGTCATCCTAAAATAATGAGTATGTATCTCTGCTACTTTGCAGCTAGTTTCCTGCATGCTCTCATTCACCCTAGAGACATGGGGCCCACATTTTACTCATGTGAGAGGTCTCACTGAAGAGTAAGTAAGGGTTTTCAAAAACAGGCCACAGCTCCCCATCACAAGCTGAAAAGTAGCCACTTCACTCCAGCTGAGAACGAAAAATAGTTTGGAGGAAGGTGAAGACATAAAATTCACATTTTGGAACTCATCTGATTTCCAGACTTTTATAACCTGGAAGGCAACTAGCAACCTAGCAGTTCTGGAATAAATACAATGTTCGGAATGAACAGGTTGTTTCAGGGGGAGCTAGCTCATTTGGAATGTGAATTTTGCTTGCTGTTGGAACCTGGGTGAGCCTGGGGAAGGGCTGGCAGTAATCAGACTCTGTGCTACAGCTGCAGAAGGCAGAAGCACTGAGAAAATGAGAAAAGTGGCAGAGGATGGAGACGAGTTAGACTGAGAAACTAAATCTGCACAAAACAAACCAGAAAACATGAGGACAGATTGGAATAAGTGGGGGGAGCTCAATAACAGGATCTGGCCCAAATTAATTCACATTTCAGTTTCTGTTGCCCTCCAAAACACTTTTTTTTTTTTTAAACGGAGGAGTTTAAAATGAAGTTCATGACCTGGCAAAGTTGGAGATCAGATTTTTATTTATTTAGTATATCTGATAGCTAGTTTAATCACATGAAGGGAAGGAGAATAGGGGAGGAAAATGCATGTTAGCCAACAGAGAGGTATGTATCCCTATGTTCACCCTTCTTAAGAAACTATAATGGATTTTGTGCAAAGTATGCCTTGTGAGGTATCATTTGAAAACTCATAATTTGCTGATCATTATTGTCCTGGTAAAATGTGTGTGGCAACACTGTATGTCAAGATATAAGATTCTATTTATGACATTACTGAGACGTGTTCAAGGTTTAGAAAAGCAGGTACAAACTAGTTCCTCAAAAACAAAAGGCATTGATCCCTCAGCCAGGCATCAACAAAATCAAGTGCACTATCACTTGGTTAAGTAGCTATTCTTCAGAAGGAAAAAGGGCATGAACGAGAAATCTACATTTTGTGAAAGAAATAGCTGAGGTTCCCCCGTCCCAGACCTTCTGTCTCCTGAACCTCAGCTGGAGGTGATTTTCAAGGAAAAAGAACTCTAAGAAAGGGGAACAGATGCTCCAAAATACTTTTTCCTTTCTCTCTGCTTATATCATCAACACCACCTGAAGGACAAGGAAGTAACAATGAACTGAGGAAGGGGTACTGGAGGAAAGGATTCCAGCTAGTAAGTACATGCTGGTAGAAACCTTTGCTTTGGATTCAGTTAGCTTGTTAAGTTACATATTATTTGTATTTTACCTTTTCCCAATTCTGACATTTATACATCATTACTTGTAATCACTTCAAATATATCTTTTTGCGATTAATAAACTTGTTTTATCTAAATGTGTATTTGGGAAACTCCATTTCAGATAACAGGATTTGTGCATATCATTTTCTATTAATGAAATGACGGTCTTTATATGAGCTTGCGTTGCCTAGAAGGGTGCTCGGCAGTACAAGACACACATTTCTAGGGGACAGTCTGGGAATGGGAATTTGCTGGTATTGCCCTGCACTGTAATTCATGAGTGGCTGGCTATAGCACTTATACAATATAGCTGGGAGTGATTTACACGCTGGAGGCTATATATAAGCAGACCAGGAGTGGTTCCTTTCACCTTGAAACAATGAATGAGGCATCCCAGGCTTGAGAATTGAGAGGACACACCTGTTCAGATTGTACCTTGGGTCAGTGGTTTTCAAATCCAATCCACTGCTTGTTCAGGGAAAGCCCCTGGTGGGCTGGGATGGTTTGTTTACCTGCTGCATCCTCAGGTCCGGCCGATCGTGGCTCCCACTGGACGTGGTTCGCCATTCCAGGCCAATGGGGGCTGCAAGAAGGGAGGCCAGCACATAGACTCAGACTCACAGACTCCAGGACTGGAAGGGACCTCGAGAGGTCATCAAGTCCAGTCCCCTGCCCTCATGGCAGGACCAAATATTGTCTAGACCATCCCTAATAGACATTTATCTAACCTACTCTTAAAAATCTCCAGAGATGGAGATTCCACAACTTCCCTAGGCAATCTATTCCAGTGTTTAACTACCCTGACAGTTAGGAACTTTTTCCTAATGTCCAACCTAAATCTCCCTTGCTGCAGTTTAAGCCCATTGCTTCTTGTTCTATCATTGGAGGCTAAGGTGAACAAGTTTTCTCCCTCCTCCTGATGACACCCTTTTAGATACCTGAAAACTGCTATCATGTCCCCTCTCAGTCTTCTCTTTTCCAAACTAAACAAACCCAATTCCTTCAGCCTTCCTTCATAGGTCGTGTTTTCAAGACCTTTAATTATTCTTGTTGCTCTTCTCTGGACCCTCTCCAATTTCTCCACATCTTTCTTGAAATGCAGTGCCCAGAACTGGACACAATACTCCAGTTGAGGCCTAACCAGCGCAGAGCAAAGCGGAAGAATGACTTCTCGTGTCTTGTTTACAACACACCTGTTAATGCATCCCAGAATCATGTTTGCTTTTTTTGCAACAGTATCACACTGTTGACTCATATTAAGCTTGTGGTCCACTATGACCCCTAGATCTCTTTCTGCCATACTCCTTCCTAGACAGTCTCTTCCCATTCTGTATGTGTGAAACTGATTGTTCCTTCCTAAGTGGAGCACTTTGCATTTATCTTTATTGAACTTCATCCTGTTTACCTCAGACCATTTCTCCAATTTGTTCAGATCATTTTGAATTTTGACCCTGTCCTCCAAAGCAGTTGCAATCCCTCCCAGTTTGGTATCGTCCGCAAACTTAAGAAGCGTACTTTCTATGCCAACATCTAAATCGTTGATGAAGGTATTGAACAGAACCGGTCCCAAAACAGACCCCTGCGGAACCCCACTTGTTATACCTTTCCAGCAGGATTGGGAGCCATTAACAACTACTCTCTGAGTACGGTTATCCAGCCAGTTATGCACCCACCTTATAGTAGCCCCATCTAAATTGTACTTTCCTAGCTTATCTATAAGAATATCATGTGAGACCGTATCAAATGCCTTACTAAAGTCTAGGTATATCACATCCACCGCTTCTCCCTTATCCACAAGGCTTGTTATCCTATCAAAGAACGCTATCAGATTAGTTTGACACGATTTGTTCATCCCTTGGCCTGCACCGCTTCTCGCAGCCCTCACTGGCCTGGAGCGGTGAACTGCAGCCAATGGGAGCTGTGATTGGTTGAATCTGGGGACACGGCAGGTAAATAAACCAGCCCAGCCTGCCAGGGGCTCTCTCTGACCAAGCGGCAAACCAGCTTTGAGAACCACTGCCCTGGATAATGTCACAAGGGGCTCCTGTAGCAAACCCTGGTTCTAATATTTTTCTCCCTCTAAAATTTAAAATAGATTGTTATAAGAGTCAGTTTCTTCAGGACCTGTCAGAACATTTCTCACAATATTTTATTTAAATGTTGAAATTCACCCATCAGTAATGAGAGTTCTGATGAAAAAATGGAAGAGAACATTTAATAGACTAACAGATGTCTCCCACTCTAATTTAAGTTCTGTACATTTTAGGGACAGATCTTCAGCTGAAATGCATGTTGCTTTATTGATTTTATTGCAGCAAGGTTGATTTACACTGACTGAGGATCCACATTTTTGAGGGTTTTTTTATTCTTAATATTCAGGCTAAGGAATGTGGTCTTGAAATGTTGTGGTCAAAGTTCTTCTGAGAAGTTCTAGTTTTGTTTTGTTTCCAGGGGACCATGCATGGTCCCTTAGAGATGGTATATGAAAATTGGAAGGCTGTTTGCAAAGGAAAGGGTGAAATCTGCCAAAGACGTCAAAACCCATAATACTGTCTATTACAGCAATCTGCAAGACAGAATCCCCTGAAGGAAGAGACTGAATGAAATCAGGAGTTGTTTCTCTGTATGACAGAGACAGGATTGACATATACCATCTTTATTAAAAAGGCCTAACTAAGCAGCATTAGTCACCCATCATCCATATTTCTTGCCATAAATGAGACTACATGCAGTTATAGCATCTCTGGAGAAAGCAATTACAATATAAATTTAATCTAAGTGACAAGTGGAAAAAACACTAACTAGTTTAAGGAGTTGAGCTCTCAGAGTCAGACTGTGAAGACTCCTTCGCATACATAGCACACCATGGCACCCCCCATCATCTTAAATGAGCTCCCTGGAAGGCACGGTGGAGAGCAATAGTGGTGAAGGAAGACATTTCAGCAGTAATGAATGTCAGAGGCTTCAACTCTGTCAAGCCACAATTTTGCAAACAGGCCAGATCCCCAAGGATGGCAACAACAACAAAAAAACAACCCACATGGCGATATCCTCCACTGAAGTCCCTGGAGCCTAGGTGTTGACACCACCTAAGGATCTAGCCTGTATAATGCAAGCCAAAGGATGCTGGGCAAAGTTTTAAAAAACCCTCATTTTTGCACTGCTATAATAATCTGGGTATGGCAGCTTCCCCTGAGTTGAGTTAGAGCAGCCCCCAGACCTCTCTAACTCACACCAGTCTTGCATGACCTTTGGGAGCAAAAGATACAGCATAGAGTTCACATGGTATAGCAGTGCTCTGGCCAGGCCTCCTTATCCACATGATTGTCTTTCCATGCTGCTGCTATTAGCCCACAGACTCCTATGTCTGCTTCACACTAATGCATGATGACACTTATGCTGGGTTGATCCTCTCTGGGCTGGTTAATTTAAATTTAGGGCCAAATTTTGCCAATGGAATGGCACAAAGTGTTCAAACTACACCAAGGTTTTGTCCCAGTGTCTGATGACAATGACAATAATAATTTACCAAAATATGTTCTTGTAAGACATTCCTCATAGCAAATAAACCTACCACAGACAGTCTCTTCTCCCTCTCTAAGACTTGTGCAGAGCATTTGTAGCTCCAGTTATACAGCTGCCAAATTCATACTGAGAAGTGCTCCTGGGAACCTCATCTAGGTCGATGAAACACTCCACCTTACTATATTGACTGTTTTTGTTTTTTATCAAGAAAGTGCTATCAGTCAAGAAGTGTGATGGTCCTGAAACAAAAGCTTAAAAGAAACACCAATCAATCAATCAATCAAAAAACAAAAACAAAAACAAACCATTGTTCTGAGAGACTTCCTGTTCCCAGCCAGCATCTTAGAGTCCCTCAGTGATGGGTAGGGTGACCAGATGTCCCAATTTTTGGGTCTTTTTCTTATATAGGCTCCTATTATCCCTCACCCACTATCCCGATTTTTCACATTTGCTGTCTGGTCTCCCTAGAGATGGGGGAATCATAAAGGCCTCTGCAGAAGCATTAAAAACAACCCCTCATGTAAGTTTTATAAGCTCATAAATCTTTGAAAGCTGCCAAGGGATCTCTGTCTCTCTTTAGAGTGAATCTCGGAAAGGAGCTACATGAAGCGTGCATGGGATATTGTGAGTCTCACCATGCTACATCTGGGAAACAAAGAGTGACACCATTTTACTGGAGTTTGTAGCATTTTCAATACTTCAACAGGATTGGAAAAAAAGTGGAAATGCTGCTTCTCTGTCTGCTGTCTTTTTTCATTGCCATTTAGTATAATACAAAAGATTATACTAACAAAAGAAGCCAAATAAGAATTGTAGGTAGAAGTTCAAGAAACTAGGTACATCTTCAAATCTGACTGATCCAAGATTCTGACCCCAGTTAAAAAGCCTCATCGCTAGACTTCAGCCAAACAAACAAATAGCTAGAATGGTCTACCATATGGTTTGATTTTCAATTAATTAAATCCCTCATTGCACAAAACTTTTCAAGAGAACAATAGTACCAAAGACAGGCAAAGCTATTTTTTGGGGATTGTTTGGAAGAATCTTATTAAACACTTCCTCCAAAGAGAAGCAGCATGACATTCAAATGAATTATTCATGCAAAGCTCTGCAAGATAGGCAAGTTTCCTGCAAGGCTAGCACAGCAAGGGGTGTTATAAAACTGAAATTGGTGTGTGGAGAACTGATGGAGAAGATTTTAAAAGATGATCTCTGTTGAAAAAACTTCAGACGTTTACATTTGCTTCTTCACAGCAGAGGGCTTCCTAAAATGTCCTGCTTCCCTGCCTGACCTCAATTCCTTCAGCTCTTAAAAATGTTTATAAAACAATATGCTCTTTTAAAATTAGATCATTTAGTGATAAGTGCAAATTGAAAGAATTGCTGCTAAAAACTTTTTTTTTTTGTAAATGATCCTCACTCTCAGCTTTCCTTCATGAAACTAATGGAAAGAAGTTTTAAACTGATGTAATTCCACTGAAGTCAGTGGAGTTACTCCTGATTTGACTGGTGTAAGAACTCAGAATCTGGCGCAGTGTTTTTAAAACTGTGAGAAGTATGTGCACTCATTGGCACATCTTGAGAAAACAAGCAACCAACTCTGAGCAGCAATTGCAAGATTTGTATGTTGAGTCTAATTCCACCACTGCCATCTGGCAGTAACACAACGAAAACTGACAGTTCAAGGATTAAAGCCTTTAAGTTTTACCCATATTTGCAGGACTTGATACTTTGAAGCAGCATTCTGCATCAGTAAATGAATAAGGCTTATGTCATTGATGGTTCATCCCACTAGGCAGGAATACAAAGCCTGGGGCTAAGATAAAAAGGAGCAAGACACTAAATATATACACATAAGAATAAATACAAACGATAGATATTATCTATCTGTTCATATACTGCAGCTCCTCCCCCCCTACAAGTTATTCAATGCCACATAACTCAAGAAAGAGACATTATACATATTGTAAAAGGCACAAGAGGGATGCAGTCATTAATGCAAAGTTACTCAACACCACAGAAAATTGCTTTGGTGACATTTGTGCTAAAATAATTATAAACATAACAGATTAACAAATTATTGTTGAGTGCATTTTAAAATTAATTCAGCAATTAATTTAAATCTATTTTAATTTCACCTTAGAGAATCATTTTTTCAGCACTATTTCTTTTTCCCTTCTCAGTGACGTGCTAGGTTCCTTTTGTTATTGAGCACTGACACTTTGGAAACATTACCAAAACAGCAGGAAAATAATGAAATACACATAGTGCTGAGATTTCCAAGATATCCAGAAGGCTCTTAAAGATCCTGCAGATAATCTTTAGAGAATATGCCAAACAACTCTGTCATATAAAGTTACATTAAAGTCTGTACTTCATGCTGTGTCTGAAAAGTCATGCCCAAAAAACCACTCTCAGCTTGATTAGACATGGATTCACTGCCAGCTACTGGGAAAGAAGAACTAAAGGGAAACGTAAATCAGCAGAGTGATCATCTTTTTGTATTTCAAGCTGAGATAGACATATTTAGCTGTGAAAGAAATGCTAAAAACATCAGAAATACATTTTGGGACCTGTGCCCCTTTTGAGCTAAGCTGCTCTGTCCTGGCTTTTCACTTCTCAGGAGTATCACCCTTGAGACTAGCATGCATCTCCATGACCAAAATTGTTCTGCTAAGCCAGAGATATACTGATACTTTGGGGAAGGACTCACCCGTTGTGACATTATGTGATAAAATATGACCATGCAGATCATTGTTGATACCACTGTTACATAATTGTAACAAATCTTATACAAAGGTTGTCAAGTAAGGTGTCTGTGGAAAGGTTATGATTTGCTGAATATAATTATGCTAGTTGTATGCACGTATTTTTTTTTATTTGAAATACAGGTATAGAGCCAATGCTCATAACTTCAAATATGTTTTCTCCTGTGGTAATGCCCACAAGGCATTTAGCCTGCGCATCTTGAAGGGACTATTCAAGTTAAGTGGCCCATCAAAAGAAAACTTATCACACAATGGAAGGCACCCATCTACACTGAATGGACTGTCCTGTGAATGTTCTGTCTGGGGTATAGGTAATGATTTCCTGCTATGACTAAGCAAAATTATTCATGGACATGTGACTTGCTCATGTGACTCCAAACTCCATCTTTTACCTGTAATTTTCCACTAGCTATGCTGAGGGCTTTGTTTGAAACAATGGATTTCCCTCCACATGGCAGAAGTTATAAAAGGAGCTGGCAACATCTCCATTTCGCCTCTTTCCTGTTCAAGCCTCTTCTGCTCAGACCTCTGGACTATGGATTTATACGAATAGGAGCATTGTAACCAAGGGATTAAGGACCTTCCAAGCATTTGGAAGAAACCAGAGACTTGACTTAAGCCAGCACTTTATTCCATCACAGCTACAAGCCTGAACCAAGAACTTTGCAATTATTGTATGTATTTAATTCCTTTCACCAATTTTAACTCTCAGCTTGCTTTCTTTCTATAAACCTTTAGATTTTATATACTAGTGGGTAAGATCTGAGTGATACAGTGACCTAGGTGTGTGGCTGGTCCTTTGGGAGCAGAAGAACCCTTTATTTGATTAAACTGTTTTTTAAGAAACCACTCACCTGTAAGTCTAGAATTTTGGTGGTGATACAAGAACTGAAATACCTAAGGAAACTGCTTTTCCGACTTCTTGTTAGCCAGTGTGGTGGGAAAAAACAAGAAAAAAGCTTACTTTTGTTGCTGGTTTGGTATATCTCATGGGGGGTAATAACCACCAGCATTGGGGTGTGCCTGCCCTCTTTCTCAGCAGTTTATCCTGAATTTGGTATTCAGCTGTGATCCACTGAGGCACAGTTACACCCATACTAAAAGAAACAGGTAGAGAGCTCTTCAGGTGAAATATCAAACGGCGCTATCAAGCTCATGTAGTCAATCCAGCTGTCAAGGCACTTTTTTCAGAAAAAGCATGGATATGAATCTCGACGACTTCCCGAGTTATAAATTTGGGGGTGAAATCCCGGGCCCATCGATGTTAACAGGAGTTTTGGTCTTGATTTCACTGAGGTCAAGATTTCCCCTGGGAGCGATTCCATTCTTCTTAGCCTCCTCATGTTGTTTTAATGTTGTGTAAAATGCTGTATAGGAACCAAGTCTTACTTTAAAAAAATAGTTCTACTTTACTAGACAATTTCTTGTCTTCAGAGTAGAGAAGGTGAAAGACTGGAGAAACATTGAAAATATTCATGAGTACTATTTCTGCACTTTCACACATTGATGTTTAGGCCCTGTAGTACCTGTGAATATGTGAGACTTCAAAACTGGTTAGCATGATTATGACAGATAGAGATATTGAACTATATGTATACATGCTCTTGATCCTGAATATGTGCATTCAATAATAAACGAAAATTAATCATGTATGGATGCTATACTCACAAGGAGACTTGAGGGATCAATTCTGGAGCTCAAGTACCAAATATTAAGATTGTAGCCATTGTAAATAATCTGTAGACCACCATTGATTTGTTTGTGATACTGTGAATATATGGAATGCTGAATTGATATACAAATAATGGGATGGATTTTCAAATATTTTGTGAATCCAAAAATATAACATTTGCTGAAAATCTTATTTAGCAAACTCTTTAACAGGTCACCCCAGCTGTCCACCAATGATTTGAATATAATTTCGCTCCAGCTTTGCTGACAGATTTTCTTCATTAAGCAAATAATTTTTGTCAGACCCTGAGGGGTTTTTTGGTGGGACAAGAGATACATTTATACTGCATGTGAACATATTTCTCTGATTTCAAATCACTTTATCATATATCATGAAAAGATTAATTTGGTATTTATGTATGGCAACAGGATCTATTATTGGTCTGGTTTTTTTTCCATTTAATTCAAATTTGATTGAATTTGAAAAGTTATGCACATATCGACTTTCTCCAGAATGAATTGTGGTCTAATAAGCCATACAGAACACATTTCTATTTTTGGAAAACAAAGATTAAAACTTGGATGTTTGGCACACTTGGATGTTTGGCACACTTCTCAGCTAGTTTATGCTCTTTTAGTTGACCATTCTTTTCAGTGACTTGCTGACCGAATTAATAATGTTTGTCCACACACACAAAAAACAAAGTAAATTTGGTTATATAGGCTTGGGCTCAAAATGAAAGAGTTTAAAAAAACATTTTCCGAGAAGAAATTGACACAATTGGTAAGGAAATATTGTGAGCTTGATTCTCCAATGCATTACACTAGTTTTATCAATATATAGTTATTATTTGCATTATCATAGTGTCTAGGAGGTCTAGTCTTGGATCTGGACACCAGTGTGCTAGGTGATATACAAACAGACCAAAAGATTGTCTCTGTCCCATAGAATGTATAGAATTCCACCATTAGAACACTGGTATAATGGATTGGGAAATTAAGCTCATTCAGTTTAAAGGTTCTAGTAGTATATTTAAAGTATTAAGGGGGTTTTGGAGGGTTTTTTTAAATGTCTACTTGACCGTGTCCATGGGGCAAAACCTTTAACGTGATATTGACAAAGTTGCTAATATACATCACAGAGGATGTACACAAAAATAGATAAAGTGCAACCTTTTGTATTGTCTCCTGGAAAGCTCAGCTCTTGCCTTCTCACTAAAATTCAGATAGCATCCCTGATATATGTGTTCCCCTAATAAAAACTGCCATAAAGTTCCCTTAAATCTGAGGCAAACATGGCAAAAAGAAACTTGGGAACAATAGAGTGGAGATGATTGACTTGATATACTGTTTGTAGTGTTGCTGTAGCTGTGTTGGTCCCAGGATATTAGTGACAAGTTTGTGAGGTAATATATTTTATTAGACCAACTTCTGTTGACAAAGATAAGCTGTCGAGCTTACACAGAATTCTGTCCTAAAGAACTCTCTCCTGAAGATCTGTGTTATTTCAAAGCCTATATAGGTGATAAACAGGCCTTTAATCCTACAGACACCAATATTATGTGTATATAATAATGCTTCAGATTTCATTCTATTTTCAAGTATTTTGTATAGCAGAATACTTCTTAGCTTTTGGTAGCCAAATGTGTTGTTCACAGACTAAGACTTTGCCATCATACTCTGAATAGATAGCCTGAAAAACATCTTATGATAGAATAATTTGTAGATTTTGTAGGTTTGTAGATTTTGTGGATTTGTAGAATAATTTGTAGATTTTAAATGGTAGGTGCTTCCAAAACCACCTCAGTGCCATGTAGGACAAACTAAATATAGAATGAGTAAGTTTTTAGTTCCTTCCAGTGACAACACATTTCTCTATGATTAAATATCCATATAAGTTCCAGAGTAAACATGCACAGTGTTCTAAAAGCCATAGAATAAGACAAAATCATGTCCTGAGAAAACCATGGCCTAGGGACTCAAAGACTAATCTTGCTCTCATTGAAGTTCATGGAAGTTTTGCAATTGATTGCAATGGAATCCAGATGAGAACCCTGATTCTGCAATCTTATTCACATGAGTAATTTTTTCCCATGCAAGTAATCAGCAGAATAACTTGTGAAGCATGAGTTTGCAGATAAAGCCCTTACAGACAAACTGCAGTAGAGGACCAAAGTTCTGGAAAAGGAAGCAGTGAGGAAATCATAGGTGAGGAGATCAATATAGAAAGAATTTGTGAAAAATGGATTTTATAGAGATTAAGTGCACAAAATCCTCTCAGTGACTGCACATGAGAAAGCCCAGACCGACTGGTTTCTGGAGGATAAGATGGTTTGCTCTATATTATAATAATAGTTACTAACTAGCAGTCTGATCCTCCGCGCACCTTCTGCAAGGGCTCAACACATGCAGCTCTCCTGCACTTTGACAGAAGTTGAGGCCACTCAGCACCAGTTTAAGGTTAAGAAATCTGGGTTACATGTTGCACAATAATAAATTGAAGCCGATTGAAGATTGGTGCAAAATGCCACAAATTTCACACTTTAAAAGCTCATTTTAAGGATAAGCTAATAATGAAGGATCACTAAAGGGAATCTTTTTGCTCATGTTTCAGTGTGTGGTTTCGACAGCAAGTGATTTCACACTTTTTTTGCACTTTGTATTCTCCATATAAGCGATACTCAACTGAATAAACTGTCCCTCAGACCAGTGTAAAACGTGTTATATGACAATAATACATATGGGAAATTTGCATTTGATATCAGTCAACTGTAAGACTCAAATGTTAATCTCTTGGGTGTGCAACAGTACTCTATTACCTGACTCTATGTTACTGCATAAATATAAAAGCTAATGAAGGCCATTATCTCAGATTAGATGATATGCCTAACTTATTTGTATATTATTATCACTAAAACATTTAATCAATATACAATGCTGCTGAACCTGTCTACTGCAAACATACCTACTTTTTTACAATGAAAGCTAATCAATAACATTTCTGATAGCATAATTCAATTTGCCTTTTAGACATGAGGTAGTTTATGAACCACGTGCTATCTGAGCCATCCCCTGCTAAACTAAACCCCATGCTGATTCTTGCTGGAGATCATATTGTACTTTAATATCATGCAGGAGGCAATTATTCTGAAAATGGCATCTGTCATAAACAGATAAGTAAGAGTTAATAAAACAAAAGTGCTTCATATCTCTTTTGCCTGGAAAGGGTTAACAAGATCAGTGAGCCTGGCTCTCACCTGACCAGAGGACCAATCAGAGGACAGGATACTTTCAAATCTTGAGGGAGGGAAGTTTGTGTGTGTGCTGTTAGTTTTTGGTTGTTGTTCACTCTGGGGACTCAGAGGGACCAGACGTGCAACCAGGTTTCTCTCCAATCTCTTTGATACAGGCTGTTATATGTCCAGAATAGTGAGTACTAGTAGATAAGGCAAGTTAAGTTATGTTTGTTTTCTTTATTTGCAAATGTGTATTTGGCTGGGAGGAGTTTAAATGTGTATATGGCTGGAAGGATTTTAATTTGTACTTATATACTTAGGCTGGGAGGGTATTCCCAGTGTCTAGAGCTGAAAGACCCTGTACCTATTCCATTTTAAATTTACAAAGATAATTTTTACTGTTTTTCTCTCTTTAATTAAAAGTTTCTCGTTTAAGAACCTGATTTTTTTTTATTCTGGTGTGAGACCCCAGGGGACGGGGTCTGTATTCAGCAGGGAATTGGTGGGGAGAAAGGAGGGAAGGGGGAGAGAGAGAGGCAAATTTCTCTCTGTGTTAGGATTACTGTCTCTCTCAGGGAGAATCTGGGAGGGGAAGAGAGAAGGAAGGGGGAAGGTGCATTTTTCTCTCTGTTTCAAGATTCAAGGAGTTTGAATCACAGTGATCTTCCAGGGTAACCCAGGGAGGGGAAGCCTGGGAAAGGCAACGGTGAAGGAAAGGGTTTACTTTCCTTGTGTTAAGATCCAGAGAGTCTGGGTCTTGGGGGTCCCCAGGCAAGGTTTTGAGGGGGACCAGAGTGTACCAGGCACTGGAATTCCTGGTTGGTGGCAGCGCTACAGGTTCTAAGCTGGTAATTGAGCTTAGAGGAATTCATGCTGGTACCCCATCTTTTGGACGCTAAGGTTCAGAGTGGGGAATTATACCATGACAGCATCTGTCAATAGCCTGATTTTTTCCCCCAGTGCTGGATGACTTCAGCTTCTGAGAATCACAGAAGGCAATTCAGATCAGCACTATCAACAAGGTAAATGACCAAAAAAACCAATCTTGCTGTCACCGTGCTTACTGTCATCATAGTAACAGGGCCCTAATCACAGTTTCCCTGTCACCAAATGAAATCGATCATTCTCTCTCTTTCTCTGGCTACAAGAAGAATTCCACCATGCCCATGGTAAGAAATGTTCGCAGTCCAGTTTAAACAGACAAAATGTGCTCCCAGTCTTCTGGGTCACAGGATCTCCACTGAGGTGTGTGTAAATATGCACTCAACCCTCTCCTAGAAGCTCCAGGCACAAGTCCCTCAAAAATAGCAGAAGTCCGATCCAGGCCTCAAGCCCACTCTACTTCCTTGAACTAGGTGTCTTCCTTCATTTATTGCCATCATGTCTCACCTTCTCTGGGATTCCTAAACAAAAATCTTAAATAACTTCTCCTGGGTTTCTTCTTGAGCCTACCCAGCTCTCTCAACAGTTAATGCCCGGGATCTTGCACTGGCCTTCTCTCACTGGAGAGACCAATGGATCCTGTCTTTTCCCAGTCTCCTACTCTGAAGAGACCCATAACTTGCACTTACCAAGGAGGAGGAAAACCCTCCAACCTTCCTTCCCGAGCTCTCTATACAATCAAAAGGAATTTTGTATACAAATTCCCTCTTTCCTATCTGTTCTTGCTATTCTCTACCACTTCTGGTTTCTCTCAACTGCAAGTTTTCAAATCCTACTGTTCTGGTCTGAACCAAAACCATGCTGGGGCCAGCAGTCAGTCTTAAAGGGCTGGCAGGGTTTGACTACATTCCCATTCTTTAAATACCTATGAAAATTATTTGCTGATAGTAACATACTTTTCTACCAACACATTTCTGTTGTAATTGTTTGCTTGGGCTGCAGTTCCTCATGTGTACTACAGTAAACAAAATATGAGGAAACACTTTTGAGCTCTGAGACCAAAATTCCACATCAAGATTCTGGTGTTTTGCTCACAACTCATTCATTTAGGCACCAGAACTCTGAAATGAAATTATAGCTCCATATAAGTCATATGCTAAGTAATGTATATTAGTGATAACACCAATGGAAGACAGCATGCTGTACACTCAAAACATGTCCTTTATAACACTGAAGCCTTCATTAGAGACCTTATAAAAAGTAACGTCCGTATGTTCAGCAAAAATTGGATGTTATCTTCTCATTGATTTTTTTCCTCAATTGTGAAAAGCACATTTACAAACATTAAGACAGCAAATGACATTTTATCTTTCTCAGAAATTGCAGAGGCAGCAGACAAGATAAATGTCAGATGGTGAACAGGACTTAAAACGTCTACCTTCATAAACTCAAATTTGGCTATTACTTGGCTTAAACTCGGTCAATAACTGTCTAATTGTTGATAATATGGTTGATCTCATTAAAGAAATTCTGCACTTTTTAATGTAACAGACCTAGTAAAAGAATAGAGTTTCAGGCATAAAGGCAAAAATATACACAAATACGATTAAACAGGCTACCAAACACTCCTAGACATTATATTGCAAATGTTTGAGACCTTAAGGTAACATTAATTGTTAACAGATAAAAAAATGGGCCAGTTTTTTTCTCCTGAAAAACATTCACAAGCCCTCTTGATCTTAGTACCACTTGAAATATTGTTTACACAGACAAAGGATCACTATAATAGCATTGGCTGGGATTTTTTTCTCTCCTTACCAATTTTACCCTGTAGAGCTTGATTATGCTGTCACTTACACCAATGTAAGCCAGGAGAGACTCCACTGAAGTCAATGATGTTTCACTGGTGTAATACCAGTGTAAGTGACCTTAGAAGCAGGGCCACTGACTTTGCTTGGATGGCAACTGATTTACCATGTGTAAAGGGGAACAAAATCAGGTCCCATATATATTTGCTGACATTCTCTCTCATAAAAATCTTGTTATGGATATGTATTACTTGCAGGTTCTTAAAGAAGCAGTTCCAGTAACCTTTGTAATAGCTTTAGAAATATCTCAACTAAATAAAAAAGATTCCAGGGCTAATCAGAAAAAATCAATACAAATATATGTTGGGGAAGGAAAATAAAATCATATTTTAGAAAAGAGGAATCTAAAAGCTGAAGAAATGAGAATTCCTGAAAGCAAATATATTCTAGGGGCAGGAGTAAAAAGTAAACTGAGGCATAGCAGGGGTTAGAAAATGAGCTGTCAAAACTGTCAGAGGCTGCACACTACAAACATAGAAGTGTGTACAAGCATGACTGTCTGATATGCGTAAGGATCTCAGCATACTAACATATGTTTAATGGTAGTGCAGTTTTATAAGTGTAACAGGGCATCATGTTGTAGCTTAGGGGGAAGACATCATTAGTCTATTGAAACTCAGCAGCGGGGCGTTATATTGCACAACAACATATAAAAATCCCTCATCATAAAATTCAGAGAACTTAGCTTGCTCCTCTTACTCTACCTCAACTAATTTTATATGTGAAGCATGCTTTCACAGTACCTTGGCTTATCCCACGGAATCTAGATGTCATCCCGTCGAATGGGCTTATGGCACCGGTTTAGCTTTTGCTTCTCTCTTCTCCATGGTACAGAAGTACTTCATTCTTGTGGGCACTCATTATATTCTCCCCCATGCTATACGTTTGTTTTTCAATAAGTGTCCCTTACTGTGAACCAGTGTTCTTCAGCTTTCATTTTACACCTCACCTATCTGCTTCATCTCTCTCTAGGAAGTATAGTAACACTGGTACTATAATTTGTGTTAGAGTGACCAGACAGCAAGTGTGAAAAATCTGGACAGGGGATGAGAGGGTAATAGGAGACTATATAAGAAAATACTCAAAAATTTGACCCGTCAATTTATTCACCGACTATTTGGATGGTCAACATCTATTCAAGAAAAGGACAGAGGCTTCTGGGATTCCCACAGATGGTGGGGAGGAGAGGAGAGAACAATGAAGGAAACAGAATCACCAGAGAGGCAGGAAAAAAACCCAAGAGGATGATGTCATGAAAGATAAGGGAGAGCAAGATTGCATTAACTGAGCATGATCTAAGTGTTAAAAGCACTTCAGTTAAAAGCGATCAGGGATGGTCATTGTTAGAGACAGAACATTGGACAGGGAAGGCTAGGGCTCTGAGGTGACACCAAGCATTCTCTCTAGAAGGTGCTTGGCTGACTGGTTCTTGCTCTTGTACTCTGGGCCTAACTGATCACCATATGTGCTGTCAGGAAGGAATTTTCCATCAGTCAGATTGGGAGTGACCTTAGTGGTGGGTTTTGTTTTGTTTTTTACCTTCCTTGGCACCATGTGGATATAATCACTTGCCAGGGTTATCTGGGTATATCTGACAATTTCCCTGCCATTTCAAGGTCTTGGGCACTGATTCACCGTGGTCCCTTCTATTCTCTGCCTCTGACGTATACAAAGTATCCTGTGGGCTGTTATACTTTGGTCTAATTACAGTTTTTGGTTTTAGTGTGCAGGGGCCAGATGGTGTTGGTGACCTGTGATATACAGAAGGTCAGACTAGACAACTAGCCCCTTCTGACTTTAAGCACTATGAATAATAAGCACGGGAGTTGAGGGCCCAAGATTTGGTCATTAAAGGTATGTCTACCCAGCAGCTAGAACTTGTAATTCCCATACATATATTAGCTCTGCTCACGTTAGTGCCTAAAAATAGCAGCATGGTTGAGGCAGGATGAGTGGCAGCTAAGGCTAAGCCATCTGAGTACATACCAAAGGGTTGGGCAGGATTGTGCTTGGACAATTGCTAGTGGCAATTTGCCACACTGCTAGCTTGAGTGGAGCTAGCTTGTGTCTCTCCACACTGAGAGTCACACCTCCTGGCTTCTGTGAAGACATACTTTGAGAGGACAGGCACTCAATGAGATCACCATAAAGAGGAATGGAATCCAGGCTGGAAAGGATCCAGGCTAGAACTGGCAGAGAGGAAGCCAATGTGGACAACTTATTCAATGCATGCAGAGGTCAAAGTAAGGAGGTAACATGGGCAATAATTAGAGAGGCAGGTAGAATCAGAGTATGATTTTATACTGGAGGAATAATAGGTGAGAGGGTAAGAAGAAGAGAGGAAGGAGTTGAATGGGTGCACAGGAGGTCAGTAGCCAGAAGGAAAAAGATTAAGGGAGCAGTCACAGATAAAGACCAAGCAAGAATCCTCAGTGGCTGACAAGAGAGTTGTAGGTGAGGATGGAAATAAGGGATGGTTTGACTGATCTTGTCAGATTGTGCTTTGAAAGGGAGGAAGGTATGGACAGAAGACGTCAGAATTGCCAGAGTGAGAATAAATGAAGGAGGAGAAATGTTCCATTTTGCAAGGAATGCGGTAGAGGTGAAGAAAGGTAGGATAACTTAATCAAAGAGCTTGGGTCAATATGGAACCTTCC
Source organism: Gopherus evgoodei (assembly GCF_007399415.2). NCBI lineage: Eukaryota > Metazoa > Chordata > Testudines > Testudinidae > Gopherus > Gopherus evgoodei. The sequence goes on from NC_044328.1 coordinate 118,342,572, forward strand.
CCATAAGCATTTAGCAGAGCTCTGGGAACTAATTTCTTTTCTCTTAACGATCCATTATATCTGAGTGGACATTGTACCACATGAACACATTCAATACTGATTTCTTTATTCAGGGCTCTGTGACTACCTTTCTGAGAGGTATTAGTAGGAAATGCAGAACATTTTTTTCTCCAGCAATTTTTCCGATAGGGAATGTTGAAGAGGAACAAGCAGTCAGCTCTCTACCATGAGTAATATTCGCATCAGAGGAAACAGGTGTCCCAAACTTCCTCATTTTTCACTTCCCACATTCTTATGCTTGTGGTGTTCATGTTGCCAGTGGAGGTAATTTATCTGAATGGGATTTATTTAGTTTTGTGCCATGTAGGTTTGAAAATCTTTTGGGGGTAACCATGAAGCCCTTTTTCTTTTAAAAAAAATACACAAACAAAACCATCAGCCTTTAAAACCTTTATATTCCAAATCCTGGAACCCTTTTGATACCTTCAAGCTGCCTAGACAGAGTTATTGAGGCCTCAGATATTGAAAAAAAAATGCACATGCTTAACTTTACTGCCCCAATTAACACCTGGTAGTAAAATTAAGCACATATAAATCTGTTAGCAGTATGGGGGCCATATTTTGTAAATGGTCACAGACATAAGGGAGGACTCATTATACTACACAAATGATGTGTATGAAAAATCACAACTTGCAAACTTAGAACTAAACTCAAAACTTTTACATGTGGAATCCCACTTGACTCTAGTCAAAACAGCTATTCTCAGCTGCATTTCTTTATTTTGTTTATGGGAGACCCCTAGGAGAAAAGCTACACATTAATTTGTAGTAAGAATAATTCTTGTTTACATAATACAAGTTTGCATTTAATTAGAAAAATATTATGGGTTTTGTTAAGATTTTCCCTCAGAAAAGTTTGAGAAATTATATTTTTTGAAATTTGGAAGAGTTCTGCAAATTAAATTTGTAACTTGTTTGATAAACTCCACAAACACCTCATCATTCTCCAAACACTAGCAAGGAGTAATGCAGACAGATTTTAATTAGATTTTACACAATGTCTTCACAAAATATTTTTACCCTAGGGGTGGCTATTTAGACAGTTATAATGAATACAATGGCATCTGTAGGTGTCATCTGAGAGGTCAAACTCAACATCTATTGAACTTGAAAGATCAATTTTACATTTTTTTTCTGATGTGCATTTTTCAGTTTGCTATGTTAGCAACTGTCTTCATCTGTAGCTTTGTAGCACTCTTTAGGCTTACATGGTACACTGAAAAATGCCTCCCAACACTGTGGGCTCAATTTTGCTCCCACTGAAGTCAGTTGCAGAAATGCCATTTACTACAATGGGTGTCAAGTGAAACCCTATACATTTGATCAAAGAATTCCAACAACTTATTGGAATAAGAGATCTGTCCCAAAAGATTAAAATAAAAAAAAGATTAGAATTCAAGACAACCTTGCAAACTTGGAGAATTGGTCTGAAATCAACACAACAAAATAAAAAAAAAAGCACTTTGAAAAAAATCAAATGCATAACATCACAGTGGGGAATAATCAGATGGGCAAAATAGTGATAAAACATCTGAGGGTTAGAATGGATCACATAGCGAATATCAGACAACAATGTGACAGTTCAAAAACAACTAATATTTTGGAGTCTGTAAGACATGGGAAGCAACTGTCCTGCTCTACTCAGCAGTGATGAGGCCTCAGCTAGAAGTATTGTGTCCAGTTTAGGGTACTACCATAAGAAAGTCAAACAAATTGGATAGAGTCCAGACGACAGTGACAAAAACGATAAAAGGTTTAGACAACAACATGCTATATGGGGAAAGACTGGGAATGTTTAGTCTTGAGAAAAGAAAACTAGGGCTGGGGTGTGTGTAGAGGGCGGACTCACCCCTGCGGCGCCTCCTGCTGGTGACTTCTGGGAATTAGCTCAATTCTAGCTCTGGAGCGCCCTCTGCAGGCTGGTGATCTGCCTGTCCTCTGGCCCCCATGTCCCTCCCTGGACCTGGTGCCCTTTTACCTGGGGTGCTGTGCCTTGGCAGTAACCTCTCAGTCTTAGGGTCTCCCCTCCCCAGGGAACCCCCACCCCCTATTCCCATCTTGCCTCAGTATAAGGCTACTGCCAGTAATTGTCTAGCCCCCACACCCTGGCACAGACTGCAGTATCAGCCTACTCATCACTGGCAAGGTGGGTTTGGACCTGCTGCCTTGGCCTGTCCCTGGGCTGCCTTCTGCAACCCCCAGTACCTGTTAGCTCAATGCTAGGCTGCAGCCTGAGGCTTTCCAGGCTGGAGCTCCCCAGCTCCTCTGCATTTCCCCAGTGCTGCTTCACGCAGGTACCCTATGTCCAGCTCCCTGCAGCTAGGCCCATCTCCCTCTATAGCTAGAAAGAGACTTCTGTCTGCCCCGGCTTCTGTCTTTATAGGGCCAGCTGAGTCTGTTTGGGGCATAGCCCCAGTTGCAGCCACTTCCCCCAATTAGCCCAGCCTAAAGGCTGCTTTCTTCAGCCACAGACCCCTCCCAGGGCTGTTTTTAATCCTTCAGGGCAGGAGCAGGAGACCACCCTCTTACGGGGTAGAACCTGATAGCTGTTTTCAAATACGTTGAAGGTTGTTATAAAGAAGACAGTGATCAATTGGTCTCCCTGTCCAAAGAAGGTAGGACAAATAGTAATCAGCTTAATCTGCAGTAAGAGAAATTGAAGTTAGGTGCCAGGGTTTAAAAAAAAAGACTTTCTAACTATATAAGGACAGACAAATATTGTGATAGGTTACTCATGGGGCTGTAGAATCTCCATCATTGGAGGTTTTTAATACCAGGTTAGATAAACACTTGTCACGGATGGTCAGAGTATAGTTGGTCCTGTCTCATTTATGTGGGGTTGCAGTATATGGCCTTGAGGTCCCTTCCAGACCTAGATTTCTATGATTCTATGTGGGCATTCAGTTTAAAACATGCTCATCTTTGTTGTCATTTGGTTTGTTTCCTTGTTGAATGTGTCCTATAGGCATGGTCAATTCCACCCCCATCCCGCCCATACATGTTTTATGAGAAAATTTTACAATTTTTCTACCAGCTCTCTAATAAAGAACAATAACTGGGACTTAAGGTACTTTTTGCCTGTGGATTGTAAAGTGTTTGACAAGGGAAGAAAGTATTCTTACCATGTAGAAACTGAAGCACAGAGATTGTGTGACACTGGCAGGGCTGGTGTTATACCAATTATATTAGACCAGTAAAAACCAGCAGGATATTATTAAAGGGGACAAGACAAAGATGCCACATTTATTATGATAATTTGATTTATGACTAATAACTAATATTTTAATTCTTATACACACACATTATACCTAATACCTATACACACACACACATCCATCAGATGTTCTGCAGCTGTTGCATAGTTACCAGTCCTGAAGATAGCTTAAGTTCATAGCTTGATTTTGTAGCTTGGGTTCATAGCTTGTGGCGGCTAACTGGCCAGGAAAGCCAGGCACAAGGACAAGCTGGATCTCTGTTGAGCAGGCACTGATGTCCTTCCATGTTGACAGTAGAATGTTACCCGGAGTCTCTCATCTCACCCTTCTTTTTTATAGGCTTTTAGTTTGGATTCAAAGTCTATAGGTCTTGCTGTGTCACGCTGCCTCTGGGTTTGGATTGATTACCCATCAATTGCAGGCGTGACTTTCAGCCTTGAACCTGGGTTTGATCTTCCTTCTGTTGTTCTGTTGTCCTTTTCTTTTTAGGATGGATGCTTCTTACTTTGTTTAGGGCTGTTGTCTAGGTCTTCAGCCGTTGGTATTTGAACTTTATCTCATCAGGACAGGCTGGGGCTGGAGGTTGATTCCATCATCCACACATACCTCATTCACACATCTAAACTAAACTAATAAGATTACAGCAGGGTTTGCAAAAATGAAGGTTGGAGGAACCTTTTACAAAATGGAGTGAGTGTTTTAAAATGGGATTTGAATTACAATATGGAACAGAAGTTACAGTGTAGGCAAGTGTAGTGTGGATGGTGAACAGAAGTTACATTAATAAATTAAAAACAATTTCATTTATCAGTTCTACACTGGGAGCAGAACCCAGGGCTCCTTAGTGCCTATCAAAGCCCTCTCCACTGGGCCCCACTGTCTCCTAAAGTCAAGGAAGAGGAAGGTAACTAAAGATTATGCTAAAGAATATTATAGATTAACTTGGTCAATGCAGGGTCCATAGGGAAAGTGAATTTTCAAGAGGTATTTAAGTGAGAGGGACCTGATCTTCCAGCTCAGGAAGGGTGTTTCATTTATAGAAAGCAGCATGAAAAGAGGCATAGAGGTGCCTGTAGAGAAGCAGATGAGCAGGAAATCAAGGCCAACATGATAGGAGGAGCCTAAGGCGCATGAAGCAATGCAATAAAATAAAAGGTTGATGGAATTGATCTACTGCCTGGGTAGTGCTCCATGGCCCGTTTTATTCTGTACCTCCAAAAGCTAATGATAAAACATTCACTTCTTTATTGGAAAGTATGAAACATCCTCACTTCTGCTTTTTTGTAATAGAAATTAAAGAAATAAAGTAAAAAATAAGCATCTCTTTATTTTGAGCTTATGGTTGATTTTGTAGTTCACATGGATTTACCATGACTTCTGGTAAAAAAGTCCATGAAGCCCATGGTGACCAGGAAATGATAGCAAAACTACTGGGGGAAAAAAAACAGACACTCCTGGGCTGAGCTGCACTGTATGACAATGACAGTGCAGTGTGAATTCAATGAACCAGATGCATTTATTTGAGGTTTGTGTCATCTCCAATTCACCTTGAAATTGAAGTCATCACATTTTACTCTTCATCAGAAGTGTAAAGAGAGTTTGTCTCCCTATGAAAATAGGACAAATGGGTAGCACAAAGGTAAATGATTTCTTACTCATTTGAAGAGAGTCATAAAATAGACGTGACATGAAACTGTCAAGTAAAATTCATCTAAACAGCTCTAGAAATCTCAGAGGGAAAACTTCCTTTTCTGTAAAATATTTTTTACCAAGAAGTGGGTCAGCTGTTTAAATCTAAATGTAAATTCTGATTTCAGCTTGTATAAGTTCATCAGTCAAACATCGCTACTGTGAACAATCGGGAAGCCTCCATTTACGCACCTGACTTCGTTTGACTTTAAAAATATAGTTTTGGTTTTCTATATTTACCCTGTGATTTCTCAGTTCCTTGTTTCCCTTTAAGGTGTTCATAACAATGAAGTGACTATAAGACTGTGGGCCTGATTCTAAATTCATATTGTGTAAATCAGAAGCATCTCCATCTAAATTATACTGGTGTTAGACCAGTGGGAAAGATCAGAACCTAGTTCCCTGTCTCTTACGGCAGAACTTTTCACATGAACTCTCATGCATAAGCAATGCTCAGAATCTTCCGCATTCCATACACAACTCTTTCCAGCTTAGCTTACTGGGCTGGATCCTGGAGTATGGCTCACAAGAGCCCAGTTAAGGGAGTTTTCATGCAAAGACAGTATACAATGCTTTTTTTTTTCCTGCTGCAATGAGCCTGCTGCAGCTCTCCACAGAGCCTGCCCTGTGTTAGAGCAACCTTCAGGCTGCTCTAATTAATATTGCCTGCAATAGACCACGGGGGGCAGAAATTGCCAAACAGCACAGGAGAAACTTAACTCTGGCCACTTTCTTTCTACCAAACTCCTTTACCCTGCTATGCCTGTAGCAAGGAGGAGGTTTGGTATAAGAGGCCCAATGCTGGTGCAGAAAATCCAGCGTATATGTATTTGATTCTACCTGGGCTGGTTACACTGGCTTTAGAGTATACTACGTCAATGGTAGAGCTCAGATCAACCAAACAAGAGACTCTGGCCCTGTTCCTTTTACTCCCCATAGAGGGATTCAGTCGGAGACTCAACAAAAGCTAATATGTTTCCCACTTCTTCTCCCTACTGATTGTTAATGTGTTGAGAAGTTATCATCTAGGAGCACTGTTTAAATGTGTTTTCTGTATAAAAGCTTATTTGGAAGCTCTGATCCATACCTTTAAAACAGAGCAAGTGAAGTGTGGGCAAAGCTATCGGGGGAGGAGCACCTGAAAAAAAAAAGAACCAATTTCATAAATAAATCAACCAAATCCTTATATGGTCTGGAACCTAAAAATGTCAAGACAGTGAAAACAGATGTTGCGGTACAGTTAAAAACCCAACAACCAGAGACTAGAGTGTTAGATCACATTTTATTATGGATGGGGAAAATTGTCATTTAATCTGCGGGGAGAAAACACAAAATAATAATGCTCGGGTGATTTCTTACAATCAATGTACCCTTAAAACTTTATAGATGACATAGCCAAGGAGATCATACAAGTTGTTATAAAAAATGGATCAAGCAACATACCTGGCACAATCAGTACTTGTAATAATCTTGAAACATTTTCCAGAAGAGTCATACAGTCTATTTGCCCCATGTAACTACAGTAACTCTCTTTTCTGCTGTATATGGCAAAAGAGTAGAAAGGATTTGGAATGGCTGAAATAAATCTGTGGGAACTGAGGATGACCATTAGGGAATTTGAAGGTATCAAATCATAGTTTAGTTGCATTTCTCTCTCCTTCGCAGAAGAAAACCTTCAAGTTGTTCGTGCATCAGAAACTAAGAAGCTAAAAGCGATTGCTGTTTGCATCATGAGGGGATGTTTTGTTTTGCAGAAATTTAAGTGGAAGATAGACATATGTCACACTATGCTCCTTATTTACCTTCAAAGATTTGGGTTTAAAAATGTAACCTGATGCTGCTTCAGGATTAAACTCCTGAGAAAGGCAAGACAAATGGCAGGACTTCATGACAAAGTCTGATTTAAAGAACTATTTTAAAAATATGACAGTGTCCAGGTATCTGTTCCATGCTAGAGTTTTCTTTTAATTATTTTCTCTCCTATGGTAAAAGCTGAAAACAAATCTGTTCACTTTACCCATTGTATTTCCTCCATTGTGTATGCGCATGCATGCAGACATGTAAAATGGAAGATGAAAAAGTTGAGTCTGACCAATGCCGGTCTTGTGAGGTAGGGTGCACAATCAAGCAGCACAAAGAACCATCACTCCTTCTGTCTCACACACACATACACACAGTTTGAGAGAATCAGTAGCAGCTGATGGCACTTAGCAGCACTCAATTGGGCTTGATTTCTCAGGCAGAGAGCCAACGCTGACCAGACTCAAGTGTGATTTCTTTTTCTTCTTTCATCAGTTTACTAGTATGTCTTTGTGCCTAAAATATACTCCTTAACTAAGGTCTAAGAACACTCTGATCCTGAAAAGTCTTATGCACGAGTAACTTTACTTACATTAGCGAATTCAGTGGGACTCTTCATTGCATGTACAAGCAGGGGCGGGTCCAGGCACCAGCACGCCAAGCACGTGCCAGGGGCAGCAAGCCACGGGGGGTGCTCTGCCGGTCGCCACAAGGGCAGCAGGCAGATTGCCTTCGACGGCATGCCTGCGGAGGGTCCGCTGGTCCCGCGGCTTCAACGGACCTCTCGCAGGCTGCTGCCGAATCCGCGGGACCGGGGACCTCCCACAGGCAAGCCGCCGAAGGCAGCCTGCCGTGCTTGGGGCAGCAAAATACCTAGAGCCGCCCCTGTGTACAAGGTTACTTTCATGTGTAAGTCTACAATACCAGAGCCAAGAACCAGTCTCTGAACAGGCACTTGGAGTTGGATATTTAAGCCACGGTTCAGCAGAGCATATATGCACATACTAAGTGCTTTGACAAACTGGATTCTTTGCTGTGAAAAAAGATTATACACTGTATATACACACATAGAAAATGTCACATCTAGGAAGTGATATCATTTAGTAAGACTACAATTAAAGTGGGATATAATTTTTTCAAAATGTATCTGATTGTGTCAGCCTTGCTCCAATGAGCTAATAGGCTCTTTTTCTTAAGGAAAGTTTCATTAAAGGAAGAGAGATGGGTGACTAGCCCAAGCAGCAGCATAAAGCTTGTCAATATTCACATCAAAACCTCATCAAGACAAATATTAAATCAGTTAAAAATCAAACTATCAGGCAGTCTAAGAAAATGAGCATAATTGATCAATGTTCATGGTAACTTCCCTGACCACCTGGGAGACTAAAGTGTCTTTAAAAGAAAAGGAATTGTGCTTTAAGGATAATTGAACCAATAATCAAAGTCTGTCTCTCTAAAACCTGGACTAGGCAGTCGATTACTAAAATAAATTTGACAGCAGACAGATAATTATATGCAATTACTCTGTAAAGACTTGATAATTATGGCAAGAATTAATCTGCATTTTCCATTGAAGTGAAAGATATCAATTTTTAGTGGTTATCATCTTGATTATAAGAAGAAAGATTCTTGTCAAGCTGTCTAGAACCTGAAAATATAGCGTGGGTTAAAACAGGCTGATGCAATGAGCCAAAGTTTAAAGTTTCTTTTCCTTGGCTGGGAAGTTAAATTAGAGATGTGAGAGCATTTCAGCATTCAGAAGCACTGCTGCCTGTGAGCAGCGCTGTTCAAAAGCTATTTAAACATGTAGAGAGACTAGAAAAAGTGTATATATTTAATGTGTTTTGCAAAATTGGAGCCATATTGTGTACCCCTTGCTAACGCTGCCAGTATTTTCTAGCCCAAGCATTCAGAAATCATGAGTCAGGCCCCCCTAAATCATGAGATTTAAAAAAAAAAATTCTTAGTTTTGGGTTCTTTCATATGCCTTCCAGTTTGAGCCTTTAGAGTTCATACTTGCAGTGTCTTCTCTGCAGTCATGAGAGAGACTTCCTTTTTTCTTTTTAGTATGAAATCTGAGTCTTATGGGATCACGAGACTCCAGAAGCTGGGGATTTAAGAAAACCAATTAATATTGCAAAATTTGTGATAAAACGCTGAGTGTTGGCAACAATGCACTGGTGAACCATTACTCACTGACATGAGCTTAAGGGAGAACAAAGATAAACATTGGGCTAAGATACACATTGAGGGGGCCAGAAAAAGGTGGAAGCTTCAGAGAATTAGAGTCCCTGTAGCAGCAGTAGTGACAGTGTCAGGGCTAGGAGTCGCACCATTATTGCAAGTAACCAGCTATAGAGGAGGGGGAAAGCTGTTAAATGAATTCTTGCCAATGTTTCTATAATTGTTACACATTACATGAATTAGTGTGTTAAATTATCTGATTTCACTGCACTTTAAGTTGATTTACTTACTTAATGGCATCTCAGTTCCATGCTGAGTTTGGCTAAATGTAATGCGTTTATTAGAAAATTAGCTAGCGCTCATGCTTTTTGGTAAATTACTACCACATTGTCAGTTTAAATAGCGTAGTGATTTTTATATATTACACAAAGTTTTATAAACTGCTGCTTGGAGAAAAATAAATGCACAGAATGACTACCTGAAGTAACTTCCCCCAAAAGGATAAAGCAATTGTTACACAATTGTTTATTTGACACTGTATTTGCACTTATTTAACAAATCATCATAAAAATAACTCACCCTAAAACATAAGTAACATCTTTAGACACCATGTGCCCAACCAGAGATGGTGCATGTCACTCTCACAACACCATAGAAAATGTTAACCTGTTAGCTCTGCAGTGACTCAGTCAGACAAAAAGAGCTTTATTATTCTCCCTTTGATGCCATTATCATATATTCAGGGTGGATGTTCTATGATGCAAGCAGTGCGATATAGTGCTGATATGCAGAACACAGAAGCAATCTGTACCTCCCACAGAAAATAAAGTGGCCTGGGTGGTGATAGGCACAAGTCTTGATACCTCTTATTCTATATATGGCTTCTGTGTGGAGGTCGGGGGTAAGAAGCACTCATATAGTTCTGACATGGGAGAGAAGAATGACAGGAAGGAAATTCTAGAGTAAGTCACAGGAGTTCTTAAAAGAAGAGGGAAGACTCTGGGGAGGGAGGTACACACTGCATAGATGGGGAAGAACCAAAATGGACATGAAGAATGAGGCTGGACAACTGAAGGGTTGCAGTGGTGGTAAAGTAGTGGGATGGAAGGGGACCAACCACCAATGACAATTCAGCAAATGAGGGAAAATGTATTGAGAACCTGAGTTTCAGAGTCTCCTCCCATTGTTGAGTCAGTTACCCATGAATAAAGGGGAAGGGAAGCATTGTTCAGGTGTCCCATAAGGGAGAGAGCGAAGGAAGGGCTGGACAGCCCTGACTCACCGGGGTTGCTGTGTATCGAAAGTAATAGACACTTCATTTAAGTTGTGAACCTGGAGATAACATGAAGTATATGGGATCTCAGTTAGCAACTATAGAAATATCTTTACTTCAGAATAGCAAATGATTTTGACCTTACAGCTCCTTCTACAACTATGAAGATTGTGAGCTCAGTATATAATGAAGAGGAGGAAGTGGAGGTTACAAGCAATAGAGGGAGAGGACTTATCACTGAGGGTCCCCGTTAACTCAGACAGTACCCCACTGGGTACAGTGGAACTAGAAGCTAAAGAATCAGCCAAGAGGAGGACTCCTGATGTGCAGTCAATAAGAGAGAATAGAAATTAATCAGCAGTGTGGAGGAGGCATTAAGGGCTATTTTGGTGATATAGAGGTGTGGGATGGAATAAGAAGTGATTGGAGGTATTGTTTCAAAGCGGAGGTGATTCAAGAGACACAGCACTTCCAATTATACTCAGTGGGTTCTAGAGACAGACAATAAGCAAACCATTATGGACTTCCTTAACTGAATAGCAGATTAGTATCCAGCAGTAGCAAAACTGATTTGGAATCATTCGTAATGAAAGGCCCATTTGCCACCATAGGAGTCCTGGGAAAATTGGCTATTATTGTTCGATAAAGGGTTCTCCGTGAAGATCTCTAATAAAAGATGTTTTTGTTTTTCTTTATGCACAGTTAAAAACAAAGCACAATACAAACTCTACAAATCTCTGACCACCAGAAAACATCGATGGATCTGGAATAGTTTTCTAATTGCCTTCTCTTATGAAGAATTAAATTAGATACCTGAGGGATGCATAGTGAATAGGAAGTGAATAATCTCTAACCACAGTGAATTAAGTTTAATCTCTCAATAATTTGGAATGCCAGCTGCTAATGAAAAGTTGTTTCAGCCATCTCTAAATTCAACTCTGATTACCAGGGCAATCCTATGTCTTCATCTCTTCAAAGTCAGCATGTTAAGAGTGAAACATAAGAAAGAATGTTTTTGTCTCCAATCCTACTCTGCAACTGTGTGGAACTCCATTAATTTCAACAGGGCCTGTTTTCCTTTAGACACATGCAGAATCAGGGCCTTTCAATTACGCTGATTTATATTTCTTGGGGCAGGGAGGGGATTAGATACAGATTTATTCATCTGAAACCAGTCTGGGTTGGTTCTACTGGGAATTTTTCCCCACCCAAGGTTTGGAGAGACCTGAATACAGGTTATTACATATACAAGACATTATATGCTTGGGTGAATATTTCTGTGTTACATCACTTTAATAAGGTGAGAGTTAGCCATATTATCCCATATTCACATGTGGGGAAACTGGGGCACATTAAGGCAAAGTAATTTGCAAGGCAACAGCAGGTCAGGGAATAGATCCCAGCTCTCCTACCACCTCATCTAGTGCTCAAGCCACTGAATTACAGTTTCACAGTGAGAGGAAGGAAGTGTATTTGGAAGCCTAGTTCTGGAATACTATTACCATTTTTTTCTATGAGGCAAATAATAAGGTAGATTTGTTCTAGAAAATTTAGCAATCCATTACTGATAATTAGGACCCAGTCCTGCACTCCTTATTCAGACCTTGCTCAGCCAAGCTGGGTTTGGGCCCATGCAGGATTTGGCCCCTAGAAATCAGCTGATAATTGTCTACTACTGTTCCATATGCACTGGATGATTTCACAGCGGCTGATGCAACGTGTCCTATGGAATGATAGAAAGTAGTTAACACTGTGGGCCTCTGCCAATCTGCCCTGGAGGAAAATTCCTTCCCAATCCCAACTATGGTGATCAATTAAACTCTAAGCATGGGCAAGACTCACCAGCCAGCACCCAGGAAATAATTCTCTGCAGTAACTCAGATCCCACCCCATCTAACATCACATCACAGACCACTGGGCATATTTACCTGCTAATAATCAAAGATTAATTGCCAAAATCAGGCTATCCCATCATACCTTCCCCTCCATAAATTTATCAAGCTTAATCTTGAAGCCTCATCTGAAGCTGGATAAGACAGTCATCCACCACAGCAGGAAGAGGAAGCTAGACAGGTGGGTTCTCTGTGACAGTGGGGCCTCTTTCCTGTCCCACATTAAATCACACCTCAAGCAGAGTTCCCAAGGGTGCTGTCCATTGACATCTTGGATGCCTTTGAGAAGTATGTCAGAGGGGTAGCCGTGTTAGTCTGGATCTGTAAAAAGCAACAAAGAGCCCTGTGGCACCTTATAGACTAACGGATGTATGGGAGCATAAGCTTTCGTGGGTGAATACCCACCGCATCTGACGAAGTGGGTATTCACCCATGAAAGCTTATGCTCCAATATGTCTGTTAGTCTGTAAGATGCAACAGGACTCTTTGTTGCTTTTTGAGGAGTATGAATGCTATCAGGGATTCTTTGCTCTGGGTTCCTTTCTAGTTCCCTGATTTTTAACCTTTGACCTCACACCTGTTCCTGTTTTTTCATTTGTTACCCCAAGAATTCATTTTGGGCCTGGGTTCAGTGATTCCTCCCCGTCAGTTGAGGAGGCCTAGACCCACCTTTCTCAGTATGTGCATTAGGTACACCTCGCTATCTTTGGACGATCTTGCCCATCTCTAGTATTTCTTGGGAGCTACCAAGGAAAACCCCTCAACTCTGAATGGTCTTTAAGAGGCTCAAGGGAAGGAACAACCCCATCCTGACAGAGAAGCAAGGAGCAGCACTGAGTCCATCTATTGTTTATTTTCAGAATGGCTCCTAGAGAGCACACAAAGTGCATCTGCAAAAATGAGTCAAAATGCCTCTGCTGGCTTTCCAGATCACATGGGTGGGCTCAACCAATAAGGGAATCAGGACCAACACAATCCTATGTGATTCATGTGACCAAGAGCAATCGACCCAACTTAAAATTCAAGAGTAGCCCAAAAGTTTGTTAAAATAAGTATTGCACATGCACTCTTCCTAAGAGATGAAGCAAGAAGAATGTCCCAGTGGTCTAGCACTTGGGAGACCCAGGTGCAACTTTCTGCTCTGCTATAGCCCTTCTGTTTGACCTTGGAGGAGTCACACAGGGTGAGATACACAAAAGCACCTCTCTTGTCAGAGCCTAGAAAACTACTGAGATTCACACAGCCTGAGTTAGATGCCTGCAACAGATGGAGGGTGTATAAAATGGGATTCACAAAAGCTAGCACACTAGGCAGCTCCCAAGCTAGGCTAGCCAATACGAAAGGTGTTTCCTAAATCCTGCCCCTCAGGGAGTTTGGCACCTATGTCCCCTATCTCTGCTTGGATTTTCAGCTGTGAATACTCCAGTGGAGATAGTTGATTAAGGTTTTTATTGCAAGAAGCTTGGTAAGGGGATGGAGGGGGATCTCCCTAATAACAATTAAACCAGTAGTTGGTTAAGTCCGATCCTTTATCTGATGGGTAGAAGAATCTGAATAAGACTTGGCCACTTCTCGGGGTAGTAACTTAATCACTGAGCAATAGGATAGTCTGATGTGGGATTCCCTCAGTCTCTCCTGTTGAAGCTATTCTACTTTGGATTAAATAATTAACGAATTATTGGGTCAGAGAAAAAGCAAGCATGAGAATGATTCTATTGTCTGGCACTTACATCACTTACCTGGGTTGTGGGAGCCCCAAGATCCAGTCTTCCTGTTCCATTGAAACTTTCATTATTAATCCAAAATGAAACAGCTTGAACTGGAGAAACTGAAGTGACCCCACATGAGAATAGCCCAGTGCTTATGGCACTCACCTGAGAGGTGACAGATTGCTGTTCAACTCCTTTATCTCCCCACACATTACAAAATAGGTCCCTTTTGATTATAACAAATTGTTTCACATATTCTTCTCCAATCTGCTGTCACTGTCTGCCTTGTCACCATCATCTTCTGAGGTACCAGGAAGGTAAAAAACATAAACATTATGGTGCAACGATTGTATAATGTTTGCTGTGTAACAATGTAATGCAAGAAATGTAAACTTTACAGACTAGTTTTTAACAAAAGTGAAGACTTCCCTAGTCTTGTGGCTAGACAGTGACATTACCTCCCGAGAGCCTGTGCCTTCATCTCAGCAATTAAAAAAAAAGGGCAAATAACAGGAGTTAAGAGCTAGAAGACAGGAAGATACTACAACCAGTTGCAGAATGACCACTAGAGGGCTGCTTGTCTCCAAAACTTTAAAATGCCATCTCCAGAAAGCCACACTGGGAAAAAAAAAATTCTGTATGAAGGACACTGGGGAGAGCTACTAAGGGTCAGCAAATCTCTGTGGGAGGTACAGATTGCTTCTGTGTTCTGCATATCAGCACTATATCATACTACTTGCATCATAGAACATCCACCCTGAATATATGATAATGGCATCAAAGGGAGAATAATAAAGCTCTTTTTGTCTGACTGTCACTGCAGAGCTAACAGGTTAACATTTTCTATGGTGTTGTGAGAGTGACATGTAATCCATCTCATGAGCACTGGCCCACATGTCTGCAGTGAAATGAACATGACTCCTTCAACTTGCTTTAGATCTCACATTGCTTTCCTCAGAGAACACTCTTAAAGAGTTTAGTGCACTGTGGGTGTGGATATGCAGAACCAGCCTACATTGTAGTGGAGTTTGCTCCCTTCTTAGTGTGGGGGCAAGAAGGTGAGGTCATTACCCAACCTAATTCCATTCTACCATGTCCTCTTTAGCATGATGCATGACCTGTAGTTGTACTTGGAGGGAGCAGTCCCTTCATTCCCTTCTGTGCCTGGACTACAGATGTGACCTGTCTTTGTACAGGTGTGCCAAGAGCATAAATCTGTGTGCCCTCCACTCTGCCACACACACAAGGATCAGTCACAATCTGGCCCTTCTTCATTGCCTGAGACCCACACTAAAAGAGAAACTCAATCCACAAGAGCATCGGATATGGATGAATGTTTATTTACTTGGGAGACAAGGTGGGTGAGATATCTTTTATTAGACCAATTTCTGTTGGTGAAAGAGAGAAGCCTTTGAGCTACATGGAGCTCTTTTTCAGAGCTTACTTGATTTTCATTGTTACTCTTTTCTGAAGAGCCATTTGATTTGGTCTCTCACCTCCCCCCAGTTCCCTATCCCCTCTTCCCACCATGAACTACAGAAAACCAATATGACGCTACAAAATAAAATAATATAAACAGCTGCTAACTGTTGGGACTCATACAATCCATATATAAAGTGTGATTAAGCTTTAGGGGAACACACAAAAAACTCCAGGCTTTTTATTTAGAGCCAGATTGTGAGCTCTTTCACCTAATAGGGAGAAATTAGACACACAAGGGATCTCACTGACTTCAATGAGCTGCTTGTATGAGTAACTACTTACCAGAATAAGAGGTTCACAACTTGGATCTTCCTCCTTCCAACTCCAGCTTCCTTTCCACACAAGTTTGTTATTCCATAACTTTGCCACAATTGACTTGTATGTCCCCTCTCAATGATATTTCAGCACTGATATGCATTGTCCTTTCCTGGCTTTAAATCTACTTGGTAAGTTACGAAAATAATGAACCCTAGACAGTTTGTGCTGGATCAGTGTTAAAAAAAAACAAACAACAAAGAAGACAATGCTGGCATAGGCCCCAATCCTGCAAACATGCATATAAGACGTTCCAATGAAGTTAATGACACAACTCACTTGAATACAGTTAAGAACATGAGTAGGTGCTTGCATGGTTAGCATCTTATTTAGCATTGTGCTGTGTGTTTGTTCTTCCTATAGTTATTATTTTTGCATTGCTTTGCTTCTTGATATATGCTCTAGCTACAGCAC
Organism: Gopherus evgoodei; assembly: GCF_007399415.2. Taxonomy (NCBI): domain Eukaryota; kingdom Metazoa; phylum Chordata; order Testudines; family Testudinidae; genus Gopherus; species Gopherus evgoodei. Next base: position 118,358,605 of record NC_044328.1, read on the forward strand.
AAATTCAGGAGAGTTGCTTCCAGAATTTATTTCCTCAGTGGCTGTTTCCTTCTCTTCCTATCTTTCTTTGATAACTGAGAGCTGGCTCTGGCAAGCCTTTCCTGACTTTGAATATTTGTCCACAACTGAATGCATCATGTTTTTTGCCTGCAGCTGAAATGGAATGGGTGCTACAGCAAACAACATTGTATGCAACTTTTACAATTATTGTAATGGATTTCTACAGGAGACGCTAGTCTCTTCTAATTGGTACTTAGCACAGGGAGATGAAGGAGACAGTGGGTGATACCATACTGTGGGTGAAACCATACTGCGTATACTAAGAGGACGTATTTAATAATGTTTAATTATATAGCACATGATGTCTATTAATCAAATAGAACACATTTCATCAGTTATTTCAATAAGTATACATATCTTCATGTGGATGCTTATTGGACTAGATCCTTAGTGAGTGTAAATTCGTGTAGATCCATTTACACCAGCTCTGGTTCTGGCTGTTGGTACAGAGAAAGAACAGCACAGGACTAACTGAAGTTTGATTTAAAAACATGAGGAGCTTGCATATTCAGGGAAACTGGGATCCATCACAATGGCTTGGTGACATTTTTATCTTATGATCGACTTTTTTTCAGACTGAGCTTCTTTTCAAGACTATTAGCAAAGGGCAGTGGTCAGGAGAGGTAAGATGTTATTGAAATATTGACCATACAGAGCAATAAGGAATACATTGAACATCAGAAATAAGATTGTTGGGGTCCTTTTAGCTTGGCTATACAGGACATTGAAGGAATTGAGGTATCATGCTCTAATTTAATAGGTTACCACTCTATCTACTCTGAACTTAAAAATAAAAAAATCTAATAAAAAAGTTTCTCCTCCTTTTTCTCCTTTAATTTGTGTTAAGGACCTCCAGGCTTGGCATCGGTGGATTGAAGTGAATCGAAATCTGTAGCTTATGCATCTGAGGGTGGCAGTTGCATCTTATTCTCACTCCACTGGAGCACATGATTGTCAGGCTTTTCTTCTCCATTATGTTATTGAAAAAAAGTGTAATTCTCATTATATTGGAATATGAATAATAATAACAAAACTTTGAATGTCCTTGATACCTTCCTGAAAGGTTAATACTAGTTATTATATTCCTAGCTGTATTCATATTTGCATTGAAAGCTCTCTGAGTTTATGCAGCTGGAAAATGTGTTAAAAAACTCCTGAATTCCTCCTATTAAAATGAAATAGCTGAAAACCCAATGGGGAGAAAACAAGTGAGAATTTTGCTTTCACTGAACCAATACATTCATAACACAGATTAATGTGGAGAATATAATCTTAAAATAGTATGATGAATATCCTGGAGACTAGAACCAGTGACTATTTGTTGCAAGCAATTTATTAATCAAATTTGGCTATTAAATCTGTCATTGTTCATGAACAGATTTATTTTTAATTAATTGGTTTATTATTTATAATTGTTCGACAAATAAGTTTTACATTAATATTAGAGTCAATGAGTTTTTTGCCAGCTGTTAGTAATTAATACTCTTTTGAGTATCTACTATTTGGAATTTGCTATTTATGGTGCGTAATTGTCTAACTCAGGTCACATAGTACATTTTTTGTCCTCAGATGGGATGACCTATCCTCTTTGAGGATTTCTGAAGAAACCACTGGGCACTGAATCTTTAAAAAAAAAAAGAAGGTAAGGATAACTTTATGGAGTGGTTTAGAATAGGAGAGAATAAGGCCTGGGAAATTTTAGGATACTTTTAGTCTTTTCTGCCCAGATCCCCAAAGGTATTTAGGCTCTGGATTTCCCTTGCTAGGAGCCTGAATACCTTTGGGAATCTGGGTCTTCCTGTCCTCTTTTGCAAAGAAAGAGTGTTCATTTCAGTTGGCTTTGTACAGGGACTCAGACTTTAGAATATCTAAGTTTCTTCCTGAGTAAAGGATACAAAGATGAAGGTAAGAATTATTGACTGTCTGGTGGACTTTACATTCAAATGTCTTTTGAAACATTTACAGAAATATTTGTGCATGTGCACAGTCCTAGTGAACTTTGTTTAAGCACTGTCTAATGTGACCCATTCGCCCTACCTCTGTTCCACCAATTCTGGATGGATAAAGTATTATTTTCTTCCTTGTGTGCAGGTCTGATATGTTCTGTTAAACAGATATACTGTTTCATACTATAGATGAATGCATTTCTGTCTAGGTAAAATGACATTTCTGAATAGTTTGCTCACCACTTTGTTAAGTTAATAGGTGCTTTGGGGGACATATAACTTTGGTTATGTTATATAAGAAAACTTTTAAGATATATTATTTATATGTGCTAGGTTTGTGTGTGACAATTGATTTCTCAATACTTTGCCTGTGGACACCATTCTTGAAGCTGCATTATGAATTAAATGAGCCCACTGAACTTCAGGAGTGAACAGATAGGCTTTTTCTGGTTCAGGTTTATCTCCAGTTTTGAGTAGCTCACCTCTAGAATCAATGGAAGATGCAAGTATTAAACACCTTGAGAAATTCGGCCCAAAATGAGAAGACAGAAATGTTGGCCTGTATGCTGGAAGCTAGGAATTAAGGGCTTTATCTCCCCACACCACATCCCTGTTCACTCTCTTGATGTTCAGTTCTTTTGAAAACACTGATCATATTTTCTTGTACCTCATCATAACAACTTACAGTGCATTTATCATACTGTATAATGTACTATGATGTACAGTAGAAGTAAGGCAGAGTTATGACTTTGAATGTGTCTCTTGTTGAGACATTCCTTGTTTTTCATGGCTTGGATGCACCACTTTACACCAGCTGAGGATCTGGCCTTAATTAACAATCAACACAAAATTCCTGACAAAAATGTAAGAGCAAAACAATAAATGTGCCGATCACAGGTTAGGCATTTGAAGAATCCATCAAGTCAAACTTTTATTAGCAAAGTTGAATTCCATGTATTAATGAAAATATCTTTTAAAACCATACATGTACATAGGCATGATACAAACAGCAACTACAGTACAAACACATTTTTCTAAACCTTAATAAATTTCCATTAACATTCATCTAGTTAAAAAAAAAAAGAAATGGTGTGAACTTAGTAGCACATTTGTCTTGATCTTTTCACATGAAGTAACAAAGTATCTTGTGTAAAATAAAAAATACAGTATGCTTTGGCTCATACCCATATATTGGTTCCTGCATGAAAATGGAATTACTGCAGATAACAAAGCTTGATATGATAGGCAAAACTTTTACATGAAAGAGATGGTGCTCAAGTGTAAACATGTACCATAGTCAGGAGATCAAATGGCAAACAAGTATATGCTTTATTCTGAAACACTAAACATTAAAAAAGATGCTTTTGAGGGCATGATCTTTTTGTCAAGTTAATGGAATTTCTGCCAGCAAGCCCTAACAATGATTTCCCTTCAAATTTCTCTCTTCTTACATGGTTGTTATTTAAAATAATTGAGATACACTATATACGGCATGTCTAAATATCCTTTTTATTTGTATAACTATGACTGCATGATTGAAATTACAATGAAATGCCTCTTCAGATGTATACGAGGTTTAGAATAAAAGTACCCAATGAACTAACTTTGTTTTCCAAGACTATGTGTAAAATTATTGTCAAAAGCCTGGAAAGATGCACCCTGCTCGTTTTTATTTAATTCACTTGGGGAAAAAAATTCTGATCCTGCAAACTTTTATTTACATGAGACTCATTGGCTCACATGGTTTGTCCCATTAGGTCAATGGGAGATGGGAGTACTCATCTGAATAAAGGATACTCATAAGGGTTTGTATGATCAGTCCAAAACAAAGTGACAAATCATTGAATCACTGCATCATATTGAAAGCTGACTTACAGAAGATATGATTTCCTATTAATTATATATACTAAACAACCTAACTACTGTAATTTTAATACATTTATTAATGGAGTTATATGATGGGGTTGCTGAACTGAACTCCATGACTCAGCAGGTCCCTTTCAGTCCTATGGTCTATGTTCCAATATATTGATTTATTCATAGGGGAAAATAACTTGTCTGTTGTCTTAATTGGAAGCAGACCATGACCAAGACACTTATCTTGTATTAGAATCCAGTAGCAAAGACTCCTGGGGAATCCCACTGATGTCAATAGGGGAGTGCACAGAGATGGGAATATGGACTTTAAAATGCATTAACTACTTTGGACTTTGTGCCCTTGAGCTCATAGAGACTACAGTCAAGAGGGAGGCCTTTCCTAAGAATACATCATTATGCAAGCTTTCTTTGTTGGGTGGATTGTGCATATTTTAAAATGTATTGCTCTAAATACACTAGGGCCAGATTCTAATACGCTTACTCATGGAGTATGGCCCATTCACCATGGGTATGTAGTATTAGAGTAAATGGGAAGACCAGTAGAGGCTAGGAAAATCCAACATGCGTAAAGAATTTGGTCCCTATTACCAGGGAGTTGTAGTGACCCCCTATATTTTCTTTACCTAAGACTTTTAATTATAAAATATTTTTGCAACCTTTTCTTTGAGTTAGCGCCATCACCTCCATTGTTTAAAGTGGGCCTTTGAAATTCATCAGGGATAAATCCCTGGGGCCAGAGAAGTGCCTTTTCTTTGTCAGATGAAATTCCAATCACATGTGGCTGAGATATAAGCTTTGGAAAATCATCATTACCCTTCTGTGACTTGTGCTGTCAGTAAAAATGTTGGCAGCATGCCAAAATAATAATAGTATTAACATTCTAATCTAAGCTTGATCCCATGCCACCACCAAAGCAGCAGCAGACAGAACAGGAGTGGGGAGAGAGCGCCAAGCTTTTCTCCTTTCTAAAACCCCTTCCCTCTGCTTCCCCCAGGAATACCACATCTGGAAGGAGCTTCCCTCACCTTAGGAAGGTTGAAAAGAGGAGAGTTGTTCCACGCTCATAGTAATCTCTTCATTTTCCTTAGACCCACCCAGCACATGCCTCCAGTAATCTAGTCCCACCTTTCTATGGAATATCAGTTGTCTCTTACTGCCAACTAAAATGGTTACTGTAATTGAGTACTCAAGCTGCGCTGGAAGTTTAGTACTCAAACTGACTGGTGATGTATGATAGGGGAGCTGTTCCATTTGCATATAATAGAATTTGTTTTTACTTTTTTCCTGAAAAAGAAACTCAGGCAAAGATCTATGTGTAAAAATATTAGTTATGGTTGTAAAGTCCAAATCAGAAAATTTAGGAAAGGCCAGAATTAAGGTTGCAACCTTAATTCAGCCTTCGTGTGTGTATGTATTATGATATATATATTACACGCTCACATGGCATTTTTTTCACTAGTCCCCTATCTCATTCAGTGTGTGCAGTTTTAATAAGTAGTTAACGTAGGAGGGGTTTTTTGTATGTAACAAATGAAAACCCATTACAGATTTACAAAATGTTATTTGATTAAGAGGATTTCAAGCACTACTGAAAAATATCAGAAATACCTGTGCTCTTAATTATGGTACTGTATTTATGGTGCTAATACTTTAAATGCAACGTAAGTGTCAAAATTCCTCCCTCTCTACACCAAACCCCACTGAAATAAATGGAACTGGCCTGCTTTGAACAAAAGGAAAAATTGGCTCCAAAAGTATTTGCTTTTAAAATGACATCTCTCTTGGAAGCATATTTTAATCTTCTGCACATTCCAGGATATAAAGTAGACATAATGGTGCCTTTAAAAAAATCCCTGCTGAAAAAGAATTACTCAAGAAAGAATGGAGCTAGACAGAAACAAGTGTCTCTGGGAATTTCAGACATTTGTTTAATATTCATTGGGCAGAGTCCTAAAAAGTCGGTGCACATTTAAAAAATTTCATTGCACATCTTTTTGTCACAGTGTGATTTTTAGGCCCTGAGGCATAATGAATCACAAACATTAAGATTTAAGAGTCTGAATAAAAAAAAATTGAAAAAGTACTCATACTGACACAGATGAATAGCACATCGTAGGAATGTCGTCAGCAACTTTAAGCTGCAAAGGAGCAAGTGATAGCACAGAATGTTTATTCATTATTTGATAAGAGGACGGCCCACTAACATGATTTGAAATTTGTGTCTGTTTAACATAGATGTTTCTGGGACAATGACGCCAGTTAAACCAAACAGCCTGTAAATGCAAGAAAAATGCATATCGTTGCTGACTTTTAATGGGCCACATCGTGCCTAATGTGTGAGCAGCCATCCAAACTTGTAGATGGCAGTGGCCCACAATCCTAAAAGGTTTGCCCCTATAAGAGGTCCAAACCCTTTGCCCAGAGGAGTAGCTATGGGGAGCAGAAGGAGAAGGCAGACTCCTGTAATTGAGTTCTTACCTAAGACACTCTAACACCCTACCCTGGACCTTTCCCTCCTCCATAATCAAATTTCTCTCTGAGGATTTTATGCCATCTGCAGAAGTTGGTAGGGGAAAAGAAGAGAGTTTCTGGCTACTCAATGGACCATTAAAAACAAACTAGAAAGAACAGTAATTTGTGGATGGGAGCTGTGGTGGTTGGGAACTTATTACTCCGGCTTGCCAGATAAGGCTAACTAGGGGATCTCCTTGTCCTATTAAGAGTTTCTTTAGAGGATGGGAAGAGATAAGACGAAAAGACTAAATGTAACATTTACAAAATCCAAAGCAATAGAAACATTTCAATTTTTATTTAAAAAAATATATATCCAGTGGAAATAATTGAGAAGGCAAGGAAACTTTCCTCTACTAGTCAAACATTGCAGTTATGTGCTAGTGCAGAGCACCCTAAAAGTGAAATGGATTAGGAACAGACTAGCAACAAATTGAAGATTGTAACACAAGACTGGTCAGTTCTGATTATTTCACTTTCAGGTTCTCATGCACTAGTGTCAATGGGCACTCATCCTGTTGGGTAATTTGGAGTAATCTGGAGTCCTGAAAAAAGTCACCTTATGTGACTTGGAACAGGATGTAAGGTTTCAGTTTCCTGCTAGATGCTATGTGTGTGAGACTCTTTTTTTCCCCCCCAAAGCTGACCAGTCCCTTTTCAGTGATCAAGTTGAATTAACTGTATAAAGTAAACAAACACTGCAATAGTGAGACATTTGTCAAATTATCCCAGCTTTAGGGATCTGAGGTGCTAATAATACAGGATATTGTGCTATTTTAACCTATGACCATATCATACTCCTACAAGCCACATATAAGTAGTCCAATTGGCCTTTATTCCAAATAGATGGCAGATTTCGGGACACGTTTTCAAAAGGATTCAGCACCCAACAGCTCCATTGTTTTCAATGGTTGTTGAGCATTTTAAAACTCAAGCCACTTCATTTAAGTACATGAATGTGAGCTGGTTCCTTAGGTATTGTATAAAATTAAAACCAGTGTTATAATATAATAATGTGCATCGTGCAGCTCATAACGTTGTAATTCTGGGTCTGAGCCTGCAAACCCTTACTCATGTGAATAGTCTTTACTTAAACTATATTTCCACTGAAGTACTTGCAATGAAATCAATGGAGCTATTTGTCTAAGGACTACTCATGTATAAAAGATTTTGCGGGAATTAGCTTTTATATAGTAAGATTCCTCCTTCTAACGATGGCTGAAATGTATTGTAATTGCAGATACAACCATTCAAAAAGAACAACATAGAACTGCAAGGAACATTTGCACTGTACTGAAGTTAACAAAATATAAAAGCAAAAACCAAAAACGTTTTAAAATAATTGGGAGACAAAATATAAAAAGGCCAAACGTGCACAGTGCAGCTTTGCTGAGTTTGTAATGGGAAGAGTAGCAAAGAAAAGAACAGTTCCATTAGGAATTTTAAACCTTATTCAGTAAACCATGTAAAAAAGAAACTCTAATGTAATCCATTTTTTAAAAAAGGAACAATGCAGGATGTGAAAATAATTAAAAAAAAAAAACCTAAATATTCAGGGTTTATTTTTTGAAGAAACAATGATTTTTTTAAGTATTATCCAAAAGAAAGAGGAAAAGCTAATCTATGACTATTTTATACCCAACTTGTCCCTCTTTTTCTGCTTAGCAATACAGACTCATGCTAGGATCATTTCTCACTTCAAAATAAAACCAGTCTGTGTTTTCAGTTATGTAAATATTAATATAATATGTACAAGAGAGACCAGGTGGATTGTCTTTTATTGGATCAACGACTTCTTCTGAAGAACTCTGTATAGCTCAAAAGTTGGTCTCTTTCCCTAACAGAAACTGATACAAAACAAAGATATTACCTCACCCACCATGTCTCTCTAGTATCCTGGGACCAATATCACTACTACAAAATTGCAAATAATATGTACAATGCATTCCTGAAATGTATGTTGGCATACAAATATACAGACAGAAGGCAGACAAAAAACAGTTGTTTAGAAATGCAGCTTTCAAGGATCTTGGGAGGCAGATTAAGGTGGCCTTTTTAGTAGACCTGATCCTGCTTCTTTGACACATAGAGCAGATGTGAGATGAGCCTCGTTATCCTCTGCCAAAGGAAAACTAGTGTAACTGAACTTGTTTAAGGAAAGAGTGACAGCTACTGAAGAGAAGACATAGATACCAGATTGGAACCTGTTTCTTTTGAGAGCAAGTTTGAGATCAAATTATTTTTGGATAAAGCTGTTTCTCTAAGTAATTGCAATTAGCTCTAGCCATTAATTCTAGAATTACTTAAACAGACTTTCTTTTTCTTCATGAACATTAAATAATATATGGAATATATTTCTATAGTGTTTTCAATTATTTTTTCTTGGTGTTAATTTTTAAAGTAATCTCCCTTCTCCCACTCCCACTACCTTCTGACCTCCACAATGTTAAGGTCATTATATATTAGGGAATACTGGATGTAAATGTATATACAAAGTGACAAAGCATACATGAAAGAGAAAGTTATATAGAGAAACACGTAGGGTAGCAAGTAACTATATACATATGTAACACTGAGACGCTATGGTTTTGGTCAGACTGAGTGGTATATATTGAATCTGAGAGTATTATTCACCTGTTCTTTAAGAATGAAAACACCTGAACAATCAGGACTGAGGAGCTCAAAAATCATCTTTTGATAGCAGTGACTAATTCCCATATTACCTGGAGGTTGGGGTCCTGACTGATTCATTCTGCAACCTACTTCTGATCACATATGGTAATAGTTGATTACTAGTCAAGATAAATATGGAAATTTGAAATTAATCATTTATTTTAATATTTTATGCATGGAGAGGAAATGTTGCTGTAGAACTTCCAGTGCTTTCGACTGATCCTTTTTCCTTAGATCCAGCGTAAGCGCCAATAAATGAACCGTCTTCATTAAACATCCCTTGGTCCCCTTCTCCATAATCTACCAAACTATCAGCACTTTCCGTAGCTTTAATGTCCCCGTTAAGTGACTGGAGGCTGCCTTTGAGTGGCTTCTCATCGCTGTCACTATGAAATAAAGAAAAATCTTCCCAAAATCTAGCTTTGTATTACAATTACAACAGCAATTGTTCACTTCCTTTGTCAAAATAAACAGATATATTGAGGGAAGAGGGAATCAGATACATTTTGATTGGGATACAGTTTCAAAACATTGCACAGAACACACTATTCACTTGATTCGAGGTCAAGACAATGGATGTAGTGCAGCTAATGCACCCTGCTCTGTGCATTGTTTGCATTTTGCGTTTTTTGTAATTTTGAAGTTAGTGGAATAAGTCAAAAAAACAAAACAAAACAAAAAATGCAAACATGACTGAAAAGAACGGATGGCAAACAGTTCTTAGTTTTCCTTTTTTGTCCCCTTTCCTTTTTTTGCCATTGAAAATGGAGGAAGGGGAAAAGAGGAAACGCTGAAAACCAGCTCTACTGGTTCATCATATCTTATTTTGTATCTTAAATAGAGGCATAAAGAGACTGATTTTACAAAACAAAGAGCCATTTGTATTGCCCAATGCAGAGTCCATTTGTTTCACCTAGTCTTTGAAGTGGGATAGGTGGATTGAGGTAAAGGCCGATGTTTGGGGGTACTGGTATTTTATTGAGTCCTGCTGCTTTTTGGAAGGGATAAGCACTTTGTTTTTGGAACTTTAAATGACTGGCATGGTGCTGGGTGGGCACTGTTATTTATTCTAAGTAATAAATAAAAATGCATTTTGCACATCTATCTATTTTGCAACTGCACAGTCATAATCCACATTCACTCCCTGTGACACTCTGTTTCCATCTAGGGACGACTGGGCCACGCTATCGGGGCTGATGAGCCTCGTACAGCCTTAGGTATGAGAGCTGAATCTCTTCTGCTTTCAGATGCAGAGGTGCCAATCTGTAACGCAGCAGTTATTGCACATGCCATAATGTATGTAGATCTTGACTCACTTCTGAAATATCAGGCCCAAACCTCACTTCTTCATACCATATTCAGTACAAAAGAGCCCATCATTTCATATGCTCTAGAATTACTTGGGAAGAATCTCCAAATCTGTTTTGGGCTGCTCTGGCTTTGCACTTAATTCACCACTGAGCCTTCCCCGGTCCCATGCAGGGTTTGTGGCTGGATTACCCCCATATATGGTTAATCCCCAGTTGCAGGAATGACCCTTATGTTGGCAGGCTGTGCTCTCTTCAGCTACACCTAAGGATTAGGGAGCCACAAAGGCCCCAGACTCTAGACTTGTGCCAAATACACCCTGAGCAGCCCAGGGCTCTGTGCCATTCCCTTTGCAGCAGAGCTGGTTAAAAGATATCCCAATTTTTCCATGACAAAGGGGACAATTATTCTGCAATATTTTTCACAAAGGATCTGTTCCATTTTTCAACTAATTCCATCTTGATAAAGTGATGGAGTATATCAGAGAGAAGCCTGTGTATATCAGAGAAAAGTCTTATTGACCTGATGGGAAAGCATAAAGCCTTGTTTAATGGAACCTATCAGCATCATGGCTTAGTTGCGTATTGGTTACATTGTCACATCTCCAGCCTCAAACTCTGAATTTACATATGTATATGTGGAAATGACTCAATGAAGTGTTAAAAGACACCTAGTGTTATTTGGCTAAGCTATTTTTAACAAATTTATACTAATCTATATTAATTAACATCCTTTTTTATTAGGCATGGCAAAAATAGTAAATAAGACACAACACCTAATTACTAAGAAGCAGTCAAAAGAGGCAATTTACAATGGGGACCTTTGTAAGGCAGCTACAAAAAAGTGTTGGAAACAGTGAAGTCTAAAGGAAAGTGTATCTTCTGACTAAGGTGTTCCAGTGGAAATGGCATGGGAAATCCCAATGAGCCTATTATTGTATATTCTGGAAAGCCCAGCATTTCCTGTCTCAACAAAGCTGGCAGTTTGTCAGAGAAGTTTCCTAACTGCCACAAGATATAAACAATATTACTAGAAATTCTAGAAATGGACAAAGAAGCAACAGCATTTTTTAGTCAAAGACATGATGTTACAAGTTTAACTGGAATCCCTAAGACATTAGGCAACTGGGACATATTCCTACTCTCATTTATGCCAACGTATGCCTGGTAACTCCACTAAAATCCATGGAGTTCCACTGGCTTTACAATGAAGAAAGTGACAATAGAATATGTCCATGTGCATCTCTAGGATATCTATGCCTCCTAGAAAGAAGCTCATGTCCAATGATGATCTGAAGTAAATCATCTTATGTACATATCCAAACACAAAATGGTCAAGACTGAGATACTCCAGTTAGATGGTTCCATTAAAAGTGATGGTTCTATTACAGTGATTTAATGAGAACCAACAAATGAATCCAACTTACCGTAGTTGCACATAAAAATTGAATAACTTCTGCACAACTTCACCAAATTACCTCTCAAGATGTGAATGTAATGGCACTGCCTGCTGGCTACCCCCTCACACTGCAGCTCTAGGAGCCCAGACAGCCTCAATAACCCAGCTGTCTTCTCACTTTTGCACCGTACCAATGGTATATAGAGACTGTCACACATTGGACTGTTACAAGACCAGATATTCAGGATAGGCATTAGACCACAAATTTGCCCCTCTGAGACCAGCGCTTTGAAGTCTTAAGAATCTCCTCCAAGATGTGATCAGCACTTTTGACTGCAATTGACTTTGTGGGAGTTGAAGTTGGTAGGGACCTCATAGGAGGTGCTCGTACTGCCATAAGATCACCTGCTATTTTGTTGGGTAATGAAAAGATACTAGCCTGTTACTTTACATTAATCAGTCTCACTCTATTGACTTCAGTGGGACTGAAGGTCATTAGAATAGGAGATATAAAGATATCTCAAGTATGTTTTCATCTTTCATGAACAAAAAAATAACCAGAGAAAAATAGAAAGTGGATGTAGATACTACAAAAATCTTCCAAATTGTTGGGCTCAAGACTAGGCTTCTAAGCTAGTAACATAAAAGTTCAATTCTGCCATTCTGACTTAGCTGATACTATTACTGAAGTTATTAGTAACGTTGACTGAATAAGGACATCAGTAACTGGCCCCAAAATTTGTCTCTTCATAATCAATATTCAAAATATGTCTTGCTCATTTTCCCAAATGCAGTATTTGTATTTCTAGAAAATACAAGCTGGAATTGGGGGTGAAAGTTACTAACCACATGACATTCTTACCTTTCTAAATATCTGTCCCATTAGAAGGCATTAAAAATTAAATAAAGATGAAATTATGCAGGAAAAAACCCTTATCCTTTGTAAATAATCTAGTATACATACTGGATTTAGCCAGCAACACTTGTGTTTTAAAAGCTAGTTAACCAGTATTCCAATATGGTTCATACAACAATGTATTTTCATATGTAATGTAATGTAATTAATTAGCCTTATTAGTCTTGAATGCAGCCAAGTGTAACTATTTTACTTCTTATACAGAAACTACTTTACTAATATTTATTTGCTATTTTCTGTCTTTTAAATTTTTCTCTTCTTTTGCAGGATGAACAACCCTCATGTTACTAAGGGCCCAATCAAAACCCATTGGAATCAATGACAGTCTTTCCGTTGACTTCAATGGACTCTGGATTAGGCCTAATATAAACATTATATAACAATATATGTAAAAGGTGCTAAATAAGAAACAGATGGAAAAATAGGACTGCTCCATCAAAGATTACCTATATCATAACTTGGGTGGATTAAAGTGTTCTGGATATATCTTTACATTCATATTATCATCCACTCCCATGGGGTTTGCTTTGAAAATGAAAACATAGTGTTACTTGCATATTATAATAAAAACACATCAAACAAATACTTGTGAAGATATTAAAAAAAACCCATTTGATATAGTAGATCATATTTACCTATATTCCCCAAAGATCTCATCTTTAATTGATTGAGCTTCAGGATCTGGATGCAAATCCTCTTTTTCTTTCACTGTATATATGAAAGAAAGAATAGATCTGTTCACCATGCTGTTTCATGTATCATTTTTATTTTTGGCAAGTTCTATGGGAAATCTGTCAATCATTATCTGCAGCTGGAGGGCAACAACTGTAGTTAAGTGTTTTGCATTGCACAGAGCAGTATGTTTTCAAGAGGTGTAGAATGCAGTGGCTGCCTAATTCCCAAGGACCCTAGACAGAGTTTTGCCACTAAATCCTTGTACATTGCTTTGAAAATGTAGCTCCTACAATTTCTTTTACTAAAACACATATCTTTCCTGTTCAATTCAGGCTCTATCTGGAACCATAATGTATATTTAATTATGACACTATTTAGTTGGAATATGAATTTACAAATTGGCATGTTGGAAAAAAGATTTAAAGGTGCATCTAGTCAAATATCCTGTCTCTATCAGTGGGTAATTCAGGGTGTTTCCAAGGAAGGTGTAAAATCCATGTAATTTTTTTTACAAACCTAACTGTGCAGTACTATGTGGGAAATTTCTTCCTGATTTCTGCTGATGATCAACATACATACAGAATGGCATATTAGAGTCACTATTACTTTTATCCTAGCTAGTTTAATTGTAGTTGGATTTGAAAAAAAAAATCATCGTGGGCACACAATTATCATAACTAGGTATATAAAATAGGTAACTGCACATGCAAAAAAAAAGGCTAATTAGAGGATTTTAGTCCAATAAACATGTGCAGCTCTAGTAAATATATGGACAAGATCTTTTAAGGAATTTTGGTCCCAAACCCCCACTGAAATCAATGGAAATTATGCAGTTTAAGTAATTTTATAAAAATCTGGCCCTGTGTGTACAAGTTAGGGCCCCAGTCCTGCAAATGGATCCCCGATCATGGTCCCCTGTGTTTGTATAGTGCTCAATGAAATAAAATATATTAGCACAACTACTGTGAAACAACAACATATGGGGCTGGATTGTAACCCTACCTGAGTAAGGGGCAATATGTAGCATTTAACATTATAACCCGTGAGTATAATGAAAATTATCGTAGTGTCTAATACAGTGGTGGGCAACCTGCGGCCCATCAGGGTAACCCACCATTTCTCGCAGCTCCTGATGGCTGGGAACAGCGAACCATGGCCACTGGGAGCTGCACGGAGCAGTGCCTGTGTATGGTTAACATCAGCACAATGGCTCGTGGCATGCAATCAGATTACCCTCATGGGCAACTTGTGGCCTGAGGGCCGCAGGTTGCCCACCACCAGTCTAATACTACCAAACTACCACAGCCTTTAATTTTCACTTCCATATCTCTTATCACATTTCTAATATTCCCATTATTTCATTTGGAATACAAAATATGGAGAAAAATGGAACAGAGATTTCTAATTGTGCAGCTCCAACGACCCATGTAATGCAAAGACTAGATCTAGGCAAAGGACTTTCAAGGAGTCACAATTCATATCAAACTACTGACAACAGGTGAATCTGCCTGGGCATAATCTCAAAATTTTCATGTGAGAGACTCTGGATGAAGAGTGACCATCTATCAATATGATGATCTACTTGGTGCCCCTACTCACTTCAGTGATACAGGATCATGGCCTAAACCTTCCCTGTTAGAAGTTGCTTCCTGAATCACACGTAAAACACCCTCACTAATGAAAACAATGAAACTCATAGGGTCACTCTGGGGCATAGAACCCCTATCTTTCTAAGTAGAAAAAAATTATTCAGATGTTAACCAGTGACAAAATTGCTAGTGGCACCGAGACCACTTAGAGAGAGATTAAGGAGTCTGCTCCACAGCCTTAGCGAAGAGCCATGTGGTTTTTAGCTCATGCAGTAGAGGCTCATGCTCCAGAGGTCACAGGTTCAATCTTGCTCACCAACATCCTGGGTCTGTCAGTGTTACGCTGGCAGTACAGAGCACACCCATCAATCTGCTTCCCAATGGCCCCCTCACAAGTCATCGAGCATTCTGGGAGCAGAACTAGGAGTGGGGCCATATCCCAGCCCCATGGAGATTCTGAGCAGTGCAGCAGCACACAAAGTAACACGGGGAGGATGTTGTAACTCAGACAGGCTCCCATGGCTGTCTCAATTACATCAAGGAGTCCCGGAGCTGCCCAGGATCAGGAAGGTTCAAAGGTGGTCAAAGCCATCATAATGCCTCATCTGGAGTGAGTGTTCTGTGCTGCACCTCTTACAAATGGAGCACCGGATCTCATCAGCTGAGTAAAGATTTGCTAATGTTTCTTTAAATTCACTCAATGTTATATTTTTTAAAATTTTGTATTTCAGTTGGTATAAGTTCAACCATCGGGGACTGAAGGCAAAATATTGAGGCATCTCCACTTAAATAAGAAGTTATTTGTGTGAAGAATGACTGCTATTATCGAAATACCTCAAAAATGACAACAACGCCATTTACCTGAGTATTTTCCTCCTTTATTTCTTTTGACAAAGCACATCGTTAGCAGCACTAAGGTAAGCAAAGCGATGGCACACATCAGTCCAATAAACCAGCCTTGAGTGGAAATTCCCTCATAAATGCCGGCATAAGCTTTGTAAAAGGAGAGAAGTAAAAACATTTAATGAGAGGAAAATAGACTATCCTAACCAAAACACCACCATTTAATATTTTCTGAACTAAACCTGAATCACACCAAACTATCGCTATTTACTGCTTTACTGATTTCAGTCTAACATTTTCAATGTAAAAAAGAAAAAAAATACAGGACATAAATAATAGGTATGAGGAATAACGTTCACATTTAAGTAAATAAAGTGTCTGCAACATAACATATATAAGTAATTCCAAAGGAGTATTGGATTTAGAGGATTAATGCCAAATAGGAAAGTTGGACAGAAAATCGATAGTCTCTCATGCAAGCAGTTTTGGGACAGAAATAGAGTTAAAAGTGTTCAGGATACATGCAAACTGCTCAGCTAGCCACACTGAAGACGTAAAACGTAACAGCACCTACTCTATTAAAATGGCATAGTAGCTAAAACCTGTAAATAATATGTACTGGAAATTATTTACAGGTCATTATTTACTACTGGGAAGACAAAATACAAGGCTAAATTGAAAAATGATGGACTCATTCCTGCTCCTATTGAAGTAAATGGCAAGAAGAGGCTAAGATTTCATTTTCATTGCACCACATAATAGGTAATGTCATTATTTCTTGAAAAATTAAAAATAAAATAATCTTTTTTTATCACAATGGATTTATCACCCTAAACGGTTTCATATCTCACCTCTCTCCCTCGTCTCAATTACATCTTCAAAAATGCTATTGTTATCAACCCAATTCTTAGTCACTAGACGAACTGTATATTCAGTTCCGGGCTCAAGTGCCTCAATGGGGTGAAACTTTTGGGTGGGATTTACTGCTTCTGAAATCTTCCCGATCCCTTTACCTATGAAATGTACATAGTCAAGTCACATTAATTAATTCTATTAATTCAATAGCAGGACTCTGAAATGCACAGTTACAAATTATTTAAATAGCAATAGTAAAACAGCATACATGGATATGTTTAACATTTGCCTTTGGATAGTTTTTAAGGTAGACAAGAAAAAAAAAGTAGAAAAGCATTTTCTGTATTTGCTCTTTGATATTCTGCAGGATAAAATCAGTGTCAAACTAAATAATCCTGAGATTTATGAAGGGTTTGTTTTAAATTTGAAGGATCAAAGTAAATATTGAAGGAATGACATATAGGACTATAGATCTGCTTTAACTAATCAATGCTTAATCAAAAAAAAATATACAACTGAATACGGCCTGGGTTTATTTACACAATCTGTGGCTTGATCCATCTCCCATTGAACTGAAGTAAATGGGACAAGATTGAGGCCCATATGATCCTGAAACAGATTAACTTCTCTCATATGAACAATTACACTGGGATTTATACTCAAATTTTCCTTAGACAATAAATCTCCTTGTACCCCTTTATTTCACATTTGTACTGAAGCTATAACAAAGCTCTCTTTTAGGTATACCTGAAGTTTTCTTTCAAATGGATTTTCATATACAATCTTTACATGTTCTAACTGATATTTATTTATATGAAAAGTATTTGCAGTCAATTTTTTTCCTGTGGGTTTCCAACAAAGTCAGTCTTGCACTCCTTTTGCTTTCAGAACTCTCCGTGACACAAATAGCTATTTTACCTGAATCCAGGACTGCAGGATAAATGGTTTATTATGTATGCTTTTAAAAAAAAAAGCATTTAATGCTAATTGCAAAAGGAAGCAACTGTTATTAACTCCAGTGAAAATAGCAGGATTTGCCCTCATACTGGATACAGTATAGTATAAGTCATACTAATGAATCATAACTGTTCCTCTCTTTCAGGATTTTAAGCAGTAAGTTTTGCTAAAATTACACAAGGAATATAAAACAGCACCCACATTTAGGGCCTGATCCAAAGTCCGTTAAAGCCTACAGAAAGGCTCAGAATCATTGATGTCAATGGGCTTTCAAATCAGACCTCAGTAGAACCGTGCCCAGGTCTACTGTTAGACACCAAAGTTTGGAGGAAAGCATTAAAACATATGCCTTTTTACTTCTGTTCAGTTGCTTAATTTAGCTGGCCAGCATTCTAAAGTCAACTAATGAAAGGGATCTTATGGTTACTCATACATACAGTATAGCTCAAAAACTGCTTGACCAATTTGCGCTTATAACACGGACAGTAAAGCAATGCTGATTACTAATGAAACTGGTAAGCAAGCAAACAAAAAAGCTTTGAGAGATTAGCCCTTCTTGATAGCTGAAGGAAAAGAAAGAGAGATTAAGAGTGGAATAGACATGGTTAAAGGTGCTGTACATAATATGTTTTCCAAGGCAAGTATACATATATTACAATAAGTAGTTAAATTAGTAGACCACTGGGAATCAGACAGAACATGTTCAATTAGAATAATGCTGATGGTGAAGCACAGTGTATTAGCATAACTTAATCCATCTAGTGGTACGTTTTACAAAATGAACTACGGTACATGAGGCTGAGCTATAATTTTTTAATCAAACTGCAAATTAAGCAACAAGACATTACAGGTAAATTTTAATTACATTTTGTAAAATCAGGATGTCAGAACAATGTGTTTCATAAAAAAGCTACCCATAAAGTCACAAGAAATAAAGCTCTTCTATGTGAACTTTAATCCTGTTGGTCAATAAATGCCATAAAGCACTTAAAGATGTCAGCCAGACAAGGCAGTCATATATACCAGTGTGTATGCAGCATAGGTCTGATCTGGTAGCTCTACTCACTGAGATCATAAGCCTGCAAAGCACTTAAACTTGTCCTTAATTTTAAACATGAGAGTGGCCACGTTGAAGTCAATTTCTTTAATGCCATGACTCACTTATTTAAAGTTAAGCATGTGTTTAAGTGCTTTGCGGGATCAGGGATTGGGTGTTTTGCCTTATTGGGATGGCCTGAATGGGAACAAAGTTTTACACCATGAGTTCTGCAGGACCTTTGATATTTGGCACCACAATGTTGCATAAAGGATTTTCTGTATCCTAAAATGTAAGATAGGAGTCCAGTGGAGATTGCATGTGTGTGATTTCTTTCCATGTAAATCTGGTCTGTATTATAAAACTAAATACTGTACAATACCCATAGAAAAGAAATGATGGGTAACCAGGGAAGGATTGGTAGAGGGACTAGAAAAATCCTGAGGGTGGGAAACAAAGATATACTGGTAAGGAACTGTTTGCTCAATATACTAAAAGGTCAATGTGCAGCAGAAATTAGCTTCAGAAAACTGAGAGCAGTTAGGTTAGGTTTTTAATCTACAATACAGGAAATAAGCTTTAGTAATAAAAATATACCACCAGCATTTGTCATCTCCCCACTACTATTTATCAGCCATATCATGGGATTCACATGAACATTAAACACTGAACTGCAATTTTACAATATTCCTATTGGATTTAGAGATTTATGAGAACAATGGAACATACTTTTTTTTACTGAAGCCTATGGAATAATGGGAAAACAAGATAAACCTCCCCTAAAGACGTACTATAGTGCTAGTTCTCCAAAAGATAGCACATCTGTTATGAAACTCACTTATTAAAAAAAGAGATTGGGAATCTTACAGTTGTATAATAATTATAGGTAATATTTTTATTTATAACAGCACCTGTTTAAATACATCTGCCTGAAATAAATGGAAAGTTAAACTACACTTTCATCAGTTTTCCTCTGCTGAATGGCTATTAAAAGTGTATAAATATGCATCATAATTACACTCTACCTTCTGGGCTTTTGTATTCCAGGAGGTAGTTTGTGCTGATTGGGAGAGATCTTTTTTTAACCGGTAATTTACAATTACCGTCATATTCTTAAAATCCATTAGATGAAAATTAGTAGGCTATCCTGCTTAGCTTGACACCCAGGCCATCCACCTTGACTTTTGGGTTGTTGGACTTTTGGACAAAGCACAGAAGAGAGGTTAGCTCATTTTGTCTTACCACCATTTCTGTTTCTGTTTACCTTTTGCTCCTGGCCACAGTTTTATTAGCTGTAACAGGTGGGAAAGGTGTGATTGTATTTAACTATAGAAAGGATTCTCTAAATAATGCTTGTGATGCTTAGAATAGCAGTAGATGATCACCTGTGCCCTGGTTCAGGAAAAGCTCCTCTGTACCACCAGGGCTTGCAGAGTTGCTCCCAGTACATGTGCAGATCAGCAGTGTGGCTTGAGAGGGCAGAAGGCTGCCTGATGAGTTGTATACATGATGGGGTAGTGAGGAAGGCCTGTCAATCAGTTTGGTCATAGTACAAGAAATGATTCTCTCCATCAGGATGTTATTCTGTACAGCTAAGAAAACTGTGTTTTTAGTCTTTCAGACTGTTGGGTGGCAAAAGAGAATTGAATAGGATCACACCTTATGTTATGAAAAGCTACTATCATGATCTTGAGAGATAGCATAAGGGTTAGTATTCTCAGGCTGGGATTTTACATAAAGCCCAAGGGAAGTAGGTGCCCAGTTGTCACTGAATTATAATGAGATTGGAACATGTAATTTCCTTAGGCTCCTTTGAAAATTATAGCAATAGTTACTGTTTCATGTGCATGGATTTTTCATCAACATTTGGATTTTTGTATACAGTAATCATTGTAACATACATAATTCTGTATCTTGTCAATACTGCAAATCACTGGTAGCTCTGGATAGTATAAAAATTGGCAACAAAGATTGTTGAGTCAGATGCCAGGATATCAGAGGGGGATTTAGTTCTATTTTTGTAAGATTTTCTTTCCTTTTAAAATATATATTAGTGTTATGTTACATATCATTTCAGGTTGCTAATTACACGTATAGCAATATTGATCATCAGGTTTTCTTCTGTCAATGTTTTTGGGGCAGTTTAAGAAATGCTACATGAATAAAAAAGGCAGAAATAATGATCATTTTCTAAAAAGAGACAGCCACATTCTTTCATGGAGTTAAGCCTGAGATAAGCCCATAATATTTAATCAACTCTCACTAAAATACAAAAAAAAAGCTAAAAGCTAAACAATATTAAATCTATAAAGTCTATATCTAAATTCACAATTATCACAGCAGAGAAAAAACTGCTGATCCTAAATCACAATTTGCTAATCTCCAATCATTCATTTTAACATCAAACTGAAAATATAATTCAACTTTGAAACTTTACTTTTTTAAAAATTTATTCTGCAATGTAATGCAAATGTTACAGAGCGGCAGTAATTTTCACCATTAGTAAAAATTCTCAGATCAAAATGATCCCTGTTTTACATCTAACCTCCCTCCTGCCCCTCCCCTCAAAAAAACTCTCTAACTCTATGATGACTGATTGAATCATTTCTCTAGGTGACTGAAAAAGAAACTCGAGAACCCATGGCAACCCAAAAGCATTGGGAAAAGGATTTCTGTAGAAAAGGACCTAGGGGTTACAGTGGATGGGAAGCTGGATATGAGTCAACAGTGTGCCCTTGTTGCCAAGAAGGCTAACAGAATTTTGGGCTATATAAGTAGGGGAATTGCCAGCAGATTGAGGAACGTGATCATTCCCCTCTATTCGACATTGGTGAGGCCTCATCTGGAGTACTGTGTCCAGATCTGAGCCCCGCACAACAAGAAGGATGTGGAAAAATTGGAAAGAGTCTAGCAGAGGGCAACAAAGATGATTAAGGGGCTGGAGCACATGACTTATGAGGAGAGGCTGAGGGAACTGGGATTGTTTAGTCTGCAAAAGAGAAGAATGAGGGGGGATTTGATAGCCACTTTCAGCTACCTGAAAGTGTTTCGAAAGAGGATAGACCTAGACTGTTCTTAGTGATGGCAGATTACAGAACAAGGAGTAATGGTCTCAAGTTGCAGTGGGGGAGGTTTAGGTTGGATATTAGGGAAAAAAATTCACTAGGAGAAGCACTGGAATGGGTTATCAAGGGAGGTGGTAGAATCTCCTTCCTAAGAGGTTTTTAAGATCAGGCTTGACAAATGGCTGGGATGATTTAGTTGAGGTGGGTCCTGCTTTGAGCAGGGCGTTGGACTAGATGACCTCCTGAGGTCCTTTCCAACCATGATATTCTATGATTAATTTCAAGTGCAACTATGAGTCATCTTTTTCTAGTCATGAAAGGCCTTAATCTGAGCTTTTGTGCAAGTGGAGTGTTCCCTGTGGTTCCCCATGACATTTCCATGCAATTCAGTAGGCTCAAGTTCTGCACAGTGTTTTATCAACCACCTGTACAACCACTTGTTGTATCTCAGCTGGGTTTTGCCACTAAATATTCATTTCAGTTAGAATGCTGATTTAAGAAATCTTCCCCTCTATTGACTGTATATTACATACTGGATTTAGTTCTTAGTGCCATTGCTGTTAGGGTAGTGACATGCAGGGTATGAATGGGCGGTTACATTTGGGGCCTGCTCCTTATAGACCATTGGTTAATAGTACTGGATTTGACCCTAGACACACACATTGCAGAGGAGAACCACATTTTAAAGCAACTATCAAGAAATGGCTCCTTCTGACTCAAGAAGGCTCTGGGCTGATGGGGAATTCTCTCCACACCAGGACATGCAATGACTACAGAAAGCTCTAGCCCACTGAAGGATAACACAGAAGATTTTCCTTCCCCAGCCCAGCCTATTCTTTTCCCACTTCCCTGTGTGCTGTGATGCAGAAGTTCACCATGGAATGAAGAAACATTGGGGACCTGCCATTCCTTACAGGACAACCTGCACAACCTACTCCCCTGAGATTAAAATGCATAAATTCAATGGTTTTCAGATATAATGGAAAACAAATGAGTACTTACTTTAATACAGCTATTATAAAGTCAGGTCAAATATGCCAGGAGCCAAACATGACTGAATACGTATCCACAACCCACCCAGATATCTGTATTTCTCTGGGACAGTGTATTTTACAAAGCCCACAATGTAGCCTGTGACAGCTGGGTATGGTAGAGTAATGGGAGCTATAGAAGCCCTAAAATAGATAAGAGAGGTGCATCTTTTTTCTTTGAAAATGGAGCACATTGAATATGGGAATCACAGAGACAAAATAAAACCGGAGACTGTGATGTTATTTTATGGAGTCTCATTCCACAGTAGAACCACACTTTCAATCTGCCACTTTAAATCTGGGCAACTTTAACTGATATGCCTTGACTTTTGAAAACACTCCATTTTTGAGAGACTGCGTAACTTGTTTAATTGAGATAGTTACACATTTTATCACCCTCTTTGTATTTTGCATGCCCTCCATACCTAACCTCAAAAAAATGAGAACGTAACAGAAACATGTTTCTCAGCCAAAGGGCATAGATTTTGCATACTTTAAATGAGTCTGGACCAATTTAGCCATCAGATAATTGCATAAAATTCCTCTGGGATTTCAGTGTAAGCTGCAGAGCTGTAGCTAAGGATGGACATTGGTACTGTTAGGTGGCTCTCATTTAAATTACTTGGAAAATTTGTGGAATAGGGCACAAAAGTAACAGCAGAATAGGACCCTTAGAATTTACAGAGATTATGCTGTTCTATTTGATGTGCAATCTGCTGCTCTGACTTTTAGTAGAATCCCTTGCTGCTATTGCCAACAAAATCTTTTGAAAGAAAAGAAGGAAAACATGGGGAAAATTAAATGTCAAAATTTCTATTTATCATGTTTCTTAGCCATATGTTACTGACAGCGTTACCAACAAAGATCCTTTTAAAACCTAGCATGTTACACAAGGTTGTGCAAATTAACAACAACATCCTAAATGACCAAATGGAGAACTCCTGATCTCAGCAAAAGAATACAAGAATAAATGCCTAATGAAGTAGCACTGTATTTTTCTGGGCTCAAATTAAAATAAAATTATATATATATATATATATATATACACACACACACACACACACACACACACACACACACACTTTGTTGTCAAAAACAAAAGTCTAACCCATTTTAATCTGATTTCTAAAGTTATCTTTTTCAATTTAGCCATTAATCTCATCTAGCAACAAAAACGTCACACTTCCCTTAACAGCATAATAAACGGGGCACAAAAAGGATGCTGGAAATAGAGGCCCTTTATTAATATAGTGCCAGATTCTGCATTGCCCTAAAATAGCTGCACAGTACAGTGGTTTTGGAGGACATATGCATGTATGGTGGGCTTGACTTAGGTCAGTGAAAAGGCATCAATTCAGCCTTCTGATTAGTATAGTATATAACCACAGCCAGTTACCTGAGGGAAAGAATGTGGCAGAATAACCCAGGCTAGGGTGAGTCTGCTCACTTAAATGAAATAGGTACTGGTCTGTGATAGAAAACCTTACCTATCAGGTATTGGGTCTGGGAGGGCAGCATTATCATTCAAGCAGTTTTGATGATGGGAGTCCACATGAACTACAAAGGGAGAATAATAGAATATTTTGCACCTTGGTATCTGCCGATATCCTAAGAACTTTCCTGAATGATTTCATGAGCAAGGGAATATGTTTATGTGTGGAATTAATTAGATATGGAATCCTGGACCCAAATTTGGATGCGGCACTCTGGTCTGGGTAGGTTGATTCATGGAAATAATTTCTCACAGATTGCAAGTATGACTGGAGATTTTCTGAAGTCCAAGGACAAGTGTGTGTGTGTGTGAGAGAGAGAGTGTGTGAGTGTGAGAGAGATGTAATTAAGTGAGCTGCTGATTTCATCATTGGGAAGGCAATCTTTGACATTCTGTATGGGATGCAAAAGTGGAAAATGTGTCTTTAGATCCATGCATAGATTAGGAAGGATTCTGAGAGGTATCACATGCGCAACCAGGTCTTTATGCATAAACATTCATTAAGGACATTAAGGATTAAATTTATGTGGAAGAAGACAAAAGGAGACGGGGTGTCTCTGTTTCACAGATGGGGTCTTAACCACTACTGTGGACTGGATCATTTTTTGCCAGGAACTGTGCTTTGGCTTCAGCACCTGAAAAGACTATGCAGGGTGCAAGTCAGCTAAGATATTAAGTTACATGGTTACAATATGTCATCAGTGTTAAAAATCATGACGCCAGGCCATTTCTGTTTATCACATTCTCTTCGTCCTTTGCTGTGGTATGTCAAAAACAATCATTGTTGATTAATATCTAGGAACTTGTTTATTGGTACAGTAGAACTTTCAGAGTTGCCGAGCACAGTGGATTTTATTTCAGTTGGATGAGACAGTCTGGCTTGTTTCTTTTAATTTTCTTGCATGGGGCATGGGTCACTTGCTGGAGGATTCTCTGCAGCTTGAGGTCTTCAAACCACAATTTGAGGACTTCAATAACTCAGACATAGGTTAGGGGTTTGTTATAGAAGTGGATGGGTGAGATTCTGTGGCTTGCATTGTGCAGGAGGTCAGACTAGATGATCATAATGGTCCCTTCTGACCTCAAAGTCTGTGAGTCTATGAGGACGACAGCAAGCAGACTACAAAAGTATTTCACTGGGTTAGTTCATGGGGAAATAATGCTATTTATGGAGCAAGTGCACTACTGTTAGCCTTATGTTAATCTTCATTTACGGGATTTCCAAATTCTGCCCTCAAATGACAACACATGGCTTCCATTAATATTTCTCAGAATCCAAAATGTCCATTTAAGGGCAGAATACGGCCATATAATATTATTGAAAACAGATTTTTGTTGTTCTCCAACTTCCTGTTAGTGGTTACTAAATGCAAGCTGCTAGTTTTGGTAAAAATCAGCTAAGATGATTGGCTGGTTGAAACTGCTGTTTAGTGACATGGAATGGCTAAACTTTTTTTTTGTTTTTAGAGTACCTGGGTTCCTACATTTAGAAGTTCATTGATTGTGCTAAGGCAAAGCAAATTTAAAAGCAAACAATTTCCTCTAATTAGAGAGGAAAATGTCAAAGCTGGAATATTTTCAATGGATTTTCCATTATCATTAAAACTCATCATTAAATTATACCCCCATTAACTTACTGCCTTCTGTTATTGTTAGTCCTTCTTCTGTGATTGGTTTCCCACAGCCTTTTATAGTACAGGCCCTCACATAGAATTTATACTTGGTGCTGGAGCTCAGATTTGAAAACCTCCAGCTGAAAGTCGAAGGGTTTGTAATATTGACATCATTCAGTGCTCCAATCTCATCTGTCTCATTTACTGAAAGAGAAACAATAGAGTTCAGTCAGGCATGGCAGCTAAATGTTACCAAAATGCGAATGTGTCAAGAAATCTGATGGAAAAGATGCAGTTTACAGTAAGTAGGAAGGAGGGCACTTTAAATAAATGTGTATCTTACTACCCTGATACATTAGTGAGTCTTCAAATGGGATTTACCATGTCTAAATCAATCAGCTAAATGATTGGGTATTATGATAGTTGAAAAGGCTCTATGATTCTAGAGGTTTAGTTACTGAAAAAAGAGAAAGGCCTGACTTTTAGAGCTATGCAAAATGTTTGTCTAGAACCCTAAATGCATATTACCTAAGTCCTTAAACTTTGGTAGGCCTGCAGCCATGATGCAAGTTTATGGGGTGCTTGCAGGAAGTATTGTAGCTGGCTGCTATATAAGGAATGGCCTTTTGAACACCCATAGTTGGCCCTCTCCAAAAATGGAGAGCATCCAACCCCTATAAAAGTACTACAAAAGTAAGAGTGCAGTTGCCTTAGTAAGGATCGGTGCTGAGCAAAAAGCTCACAACAAACACATTCTTTGGCGACGTGTGTTGTATGCTCACTCCATCCTCAGCAGAATACACTGAATTAATATCCAAACTTACCCCCAGTGTTTGGCTGTACTGGTAACTCATAATCAATAATTCAACATAAACTTTCCTCCCTGAGCTTGGCTGCTTCAGGACCATATCTGTTCTATCTCCTTAGCTTCTTCTGACCCCAAAGAAACATTTCTATTTCTTTGATATCCTGGTTACACATCACTGGACCCACTTGATCACATGACTCAGCAGTAATTACTCTGACTCTAAATGAAGGGTTTTTACAAACAGGAGGAGAGCATTTGCTGAAGTGAAATCATTAAAAAATCTGAATAAATATTCACCAAAAAAAGAGTTTGCATTATTTGCCCAGCTGTACCAGTTATGTGTGTTTAAAGATTCTAAGCCTATGCACATGACTCATGCATTATCACCACAAATTATTTCTTCTTTAAAAAGTCAGGTGCATTTCTAAAAACATCTATACATTTTCTCTGCACTATTTAACTATTGGGTTAACTGTCTGTGAATTTGAAAACATTTATTACATGATTTGATTAGTCTGAGAATCTGAATGTATCATGATTGCACTTTGAGCTTATCTAGATGGGAAAAAAATATGCTGAAATCCTTTTTCCCTGGAAAATGGAATTGGCCTGACCCAGTAGGCTAAACTAACATCTGTAATTCTGGAACATTTTTTCTGTGCTGAACAAAATGTTACTTAAATTTTAAAAGGATTAGTTTTAAGTTACGGTCTATTTTAAATAACTTTATATTAAAATAATGTTTGATTTAAATATGATCTATTTGCTAAAAGTCTACATCAATGTAGAACATGTACTTACTTATCTGATATTGCAAAGTGTAGCCAGTAAGGAAGCCATTTGGTTTTCTGGGAAGACCCCATGACAAAGTGACAGAATCCTTATCAAAGTTTAGTATTCTTAGAAAATGTGGCTGTTCAGGGACTGGAAAACATAGGAATTAGCTTAGTTTCACTGAATGTAGGTCATATTTTAGCAGCTCAGTCTCCATACATTCCTGTTAGTATGGCGTATAACTTCATCCAATATATACAATTCTCCATTCTCAGTCAACATATGTTAGATGCTTAGGATCTGATAAGCAAGATGCTTGCTAAACACCTTTTGAGAGTCCTCAGCCTTGTTAACTCCCATTTACTGCATAGACTTGGACCCCTTCTGTTGGATAATTGTATTACATGCTTTTTTTATGCCAGCATAATAATTTAGAGTCACACAGAGTTCTTAGTGGAATTAATTGGTCTGGTTTCAAGGAAGATGTTTGTTTAATTTCTTCCATCCCCATATTTTAATTTTTCTTACCTCCTTCTGGAGTTTGGAATATGGTTGGAGAGCTTTCAGGACCAGCTCCTTTTGCATTGAAAGCCAAAACGGTTAAGTGAAATTCACTAAATGGCTCTAGACCAGGAATCATGCCATAGTTTCTGTCTCCTGTAAATATTAGGAAGTGTTTGTCTGGGCGATGTTGTTTTCCATCCAGCAAACTCCTTGTTTTCCACCAAATGACCTGTATTGAGAAGGGTAATTCTGTAACAGATCAAGTTCCATGGGGAGTTCCATTCCCCCCAACAGCAATTACTTTAAACTTAAACAGGATTCACCTAACACAGCATGAAAAGACATTGGATTGTTTAAAGAATAAATGATGATAACCTTATATCCTTTTAAGTGTCCATGAACGCGGTCTCTTGGAATGCCAGACCAGATCGCTTTAACTAGTGTACTATTCATCACTTCCACCATTACACTTGAAGGAGCAGCATCTGGAACTATAAATACGTAGGTGTAACATACTAAGAATACTCTCTAGGATTTATTTTCAAAGAGTAGCTCTACACTTATGGTGGCATATAAAGTACAGACACTGCATGCCCAGCTAGCATGAGTACAAATAGCAGCACAGATGATGAGTATGGTAGAGAGCCCGACATGCCTGAAATCTGGGTCTCTACATGCCAAAGCAGTGCCTCTGATTTCTACATTGCTATTTTTAGCAGTGTTGTGTCCCATGGCCTCCCTGTTGTCAGAGCCTTTCCCCACAACAGAGAAAGTCTCCAGCTGCAGGAAGTGCTGAAATCTTTCCCTGCCACAGTGAAAGTCTCTGGCAGAGGAAAAAGTCTTTGGCAGCTCCCCAGAGTCTTTCCTCACTGCCTCCCCCATGTTGGTGTCTTTCATAGTCACGTCTAGCTACACATTGCAGGCAGTGTGGATGTAGCCTTCCTTTCACTGTGCTGTGTAGGTATAAATATCCTACACGCCACAGCAAAGGTAGACAAGTGTAGGCAAGATCATAGTGTCCCCCAACTACCCAGCCTGCCTCAAGTTATAGACTCATGCTTTTAAGTCTGGAGATTTCCCCAGTTCAGTTCCAAATGGGGGCCATCACCTCTGTATCAGTGAGGATAAAAAAAAAAATTGTGATTAAGATTGTTTTTTTGAATGAGGTGTTAGAGTTCTTTCTTTAAGCAATTTTCTTTTACAATTAAATCAACTGGTTGAAGGGTAGGGTTTTAATCACCACAGAACCTCAAGAAATCTACTCCAGCACCTGAAATAACTAGACCTAGAGTCAATGCCACATCAGTGGATACAGGATCAGGTCCATAGAAAGCACATTGCAAGTGAAACTGAACACACACAGAGAAATCTCCCTTTCATTTACTGTCACTATCTACCAGATGATATGTTATCCAGTGTTAATATTGTGACCATGAAAAACCACATGTCCCTACCCCCACACTCACTACCAGAAAGTAGGAGATGGTTATTGCTTACTACCACAAACAGTCTCATTGAGACTCCCAGTAGTAAGTGTTTACAGTGTCAGTTTAAATTAAGCTATCAGAAAAATGAAATATGACAAAAATCGCTGGCCATGTAAAAGAGCTATTTTCCAAACATTAATAACTCATCTACTTAGAACAGGTCATTCAGCGGAATCCGTAAACAAAACTTAATTGAGGGTTAGTTTATTTGTATAATAACTGCTGAGCTTCAGTTCATCTGCAAATTTGACACCATCAGCTCAGGATTGAACAAAGACTGTGAATGGCTTGCCAATTACAGAACCAGTTTCTCCTCTCTTGGTTTTCACACCTCAACTGCTAGAACAGGGCCTCATCCTCCCTGATTGAACTGACCTCATTATCTCTAGCTTGCTTGCTAGCATATATATACCTGCCCCTGGAAATTTCCATTACATGCATCTGAGAAAGTGGGTATTCACCCACGAAAGCTCATGCTCCAAAACGTCTGTTAGTCTATAAGGTGCCACAGGATTCTTTGCTGCTTTTACAGATCCAGACTAACATGGCTATCCCTCTGATACTCAGTTCAGCAGTGGCTAGTGCACAGCATGATGGATTAAAGAAGGATTTTGTTTGTTTATCCATTTGAATAAGTGATAAAGTAAACAGTTGTCTCAGTTGGCTAATCTCTTGCAGGCCTTTTTGTAGGCCATTCAAGCTGTCCATCCATTTTGCTGTTAGGAAAACAACTTGAAGGTTTCAGACATGGGATGAAAACTGCCTGACTTTACATAATAAGATTAAGCTGCAAAATCTGAAACATGTACATTTGTAGACACTTCTAACTTTTGCTTGCCAGCAGTCATCAGGCCCTGCTGCTAATGACTAATGCATTGGGCATTTGTCATTTGTATCAGGGAATCTTGGCTCCCTATGCTAGCTGGCTACATTGGTGTTTACTCCCTCATTGATTTAAATCCCTAAATCCTAAAAAGATTTTTTGCTGCTCTTGCTTAACTGGGTTGCCTACTGAAGGAAATCTTGGCTTTTCATCATTGCAGCTGGGGAATATAAATCCTCCCAATGTCTTTTATACATTGATTCTATAAACAACAGAGGGGAGAAAAAATTAGGATATAGTGTCAGGGGGAATTGGAAGGGCTATTGTCTAATAGTCTAGATATTGTAGCAGGGACTTCCACAGTCTTACAGTAGCCAGAAGCATGTTTGTATTAACTCCACCAGCTTTGACCCAGCACTAGTGCTGTCATTTTTGCATTAGTGTTCACTGGAGGAACATGATTACTGAAGAGCACTGTGGTGTGAGGGATTGGCAGGTACAGGCAGATTGTTGGTATCACAGGCTGATGCTGATATTACAAAAAAAGTATCAAATAAGCTTATGTGGGAAACTGGGGCAAACATCATAACAGTCCCTTAGGGGCTTCAAATCTATGAACAGATGTTTGTAGCACAAATGCTGGTTGCTTGTATCAAGGCAGTCATTTAAGAAGAAAGACACAATACAGACATTGGAAAGAACCTTGTTGTCAATGATGCACCTGACTTTGAGAACTGGCCTCCAATTATGACAGGAACAAAACTGGATCCTCAGTTATTTGAAAGATCAACGTTGCACTTGCAAAATTAAAGACTGGTTTGGGACCCTTTTAAAAATCAGGGACTCTGTTTCTTGCAATTGTGAGAGTAGTTTCCATAAAAAGCAAAAATACTGAGTGGAATATATGTGTGGCTGCAAACTGTACATATTAGAAGCAGGACAAATAGATCCAGTTTGAAAGGGGTGATTGTGAAGGTCATTTCATGAGAAAGTACTCTTGTTTCTTGCATGATGCAGAAAGGATTAGGTGTGTTGGTATCATGGACAAAAATGTACTCAAAATATGGAATGTAAAATATACTGAGGTGTCGACTGCACATGCAGGGCTGCGACATTACTTGGAAACACTAGTGTTGTCACATTCCTCAATGTTTAGGGGGGGATCCTTAAAGATAGTGCCACCTGTTTTCCTCAGTGTGGCTGGCCCATTCTGTAAACTGTGTCAAGGAGCCATAGCCATCCTCTTTCTTGCAGCCTTTGGATACTCTACACTAGAGGGGTGTACTGAAGAGGCATGCAAAAGCTGAATGGTCTGTATGCTCTGTTTTAATTCTCAAATGCCCACAAACTGAATTTGTGCATCTACCTGTAGAGTATTTTACTCCATGTAGTTTGAGGAGAATGGGTTAGGCCCCAGTCCAGCAAAGTACATAAGCACATACTTAATTTTAAGCATATTCATAGTCCTTCTGAAGTCATTGGGGCTAGTAAAGTGCTTAACATTAAACATGATTAGGTGCCAGTTTAGGCAAGCAATTGTACACTCATTTTTTTATTTGTAAGCATAGCTGACCTTTTTGAAAATGAAGCTCTTGATAGCTAAAATTCATAATAAGGAAACTGGCACATAATACTTCTGTTTCTTTTAGTATTCCAACATGCTGATCACTAGTGAGTGACATTTAAGCATTTTTAATTGTGAACTGTTATCCATTTATATTGCAATGTAAGAATCATCTGCACCATATATTTTTTACAAAAATATTTCAGTTACTTACTATCCTCTCCTGAATATCCAGTGGTAACATTTGGTTCAGGACCAGATCCAAAATTGTTTACAGCTTGGACTTTGATATCATAAGGCACAAAGGTAGGCGTATTCCTCAATGTCAAGGAATGTTTTTTCACGGTTTCTTCGTTCCAGTCTGTCTCGACTCCCTGCTGTCGCCAGCTGACTTTGTACTCCAGTCCTGGTCCATTTTGCTCCATGGGTTTCAATGGCTACAAAGAAAGTTAAAGAGATACTCATCTGCCTTTGTTGCCATAATCATAAAATGACAGATTAAGTGGAGAATAATTTTGAAGCCATACACTAGAATATTTTGAGAGAAAAAAATTACCTTCCCTGTCATGTTATTTTTAATACGGCTGTAGGAAAAGTGTTATAATTTTTAGAACAGTACGGGGGAACAACAGCTGGATTTAAAACAGGTTAATTACTACAGCATATCTTTCTACATATAGAATGCACTAACAGGTTTTGCTGCAAGTTTTCTTAGTTTTATGGTAATATAAATATATGTAATCTTCATTACAAGTAAAACACAAAGTATATCAAATTTTTATGTAACACAGCAAGTAGGGTCATTAAAATTTAGATTAGAACATAAGAATGGCCATACTGGGTCAGACCAAAGGTCCATCCAGACCAGTACCAACAGTGGCCAATGCCAGGTGCCCCAGAGGGAGTGAACCTAACAGGTAATGATCAAGTGATCTCTCTTCTGCCGTCCATCCCCACCCTCTGACAAACAAAGGCTAAGGACACCATTCCTGACCCATCCTGGCTAACAGCCATTAATGGACTTAACCTCCATCAATTTATCTAGTTCTCTTTTAGTCCAAGCCTTCACAACCTCCTCAGGCAAGGAGTTCCACAGGTTGACTGTGCGCTGTGTGAAGAAGAACTTCCTTTTATTTGTTTTAAACCAGCTGCCCATTAATTTCATTTGGTGGCCCCTAGTTCTTATGTTATGGGAACAAGTAAATAACTTTTCCTCATTCACTTTCTCCACACCACTCATGATTTTAAATACCTCTATCATATCCCCCCCCCTTAGTCTCCTCTTTTCCAAGCTGAAAAATCCTAGCCTCTTTAATCTCTTCTCATAGGGGACCCCTTCCAAATCCCTAATCATTTTAGTTGCCCTTCTCTGAACCTTTTCTAATGCCAGTGTATGAGGAGACCACATCTGTAAGCAGTATTAAAGATATGGGGGTACCATGAATTTATATAAGGGCAATAAGATATTCTCTATCTTAATCTCTATCCCCTTTTTAATGATTGCTAACATCCGGCTTGCTTTTTTTGACTGCCATTGTACACTGCATGGATGTCTTTAGAGAACTATCCATGATGACTCCAAGATCTTTTTCCTGATTTGTTGTAGCTAAATTAGCCCCCATCATATTGTATGTGGGTTGGGGTTATTTTTCCCAATGTGCATTACTTTAGTTGTATCCACATGAAATTTCATTTGCCATTTTGTTGCTCAATCACTTAGTTTTGTGAGATCTTTTTGAAGTTCTTCACAGTCTGCTTTGGTTTTAACTACCTTGAGCAGTTTAGTGTCATCTGCAACCTTTGCCACCTCGCTTTTTACCCCTTTTCTCTAGATCATTTATGAATAAGTTGAGATTATCCTGTAAAATCTTAAATATGCACCAACCACTCTCCACCGCCCTCCCCCCCCCCCCCCCCACACTCCACCCAACTAGATCTGGACACTTAACCGGTAATAGCTATGGCTCCATTTTTTAATTTTATTTATTTATTTATTTTTTACTGCTTGGTTGAGAACCTCTTTGCTATAAAAGGAAAGAATAAATCCATAAAATGGTGTCAGCTGGGGCCGGTTGGAAAATGGTATGGCTTTTCTGTAGACATTTTAGAAAGAAATGGTTTGTTTGTTTTCCATAAAATCTTTTCAATTTTTATAGCATTTTTTTCAGTTGTTGATTGTTTTTTGGTTTAGAAATCAGAAAATTTAGGAAGAGATGAAAAGTTTCACAGAACATTTTCATTTACAAAAAACAAGCCATTTTTCATCAAAAAGCTGAGGTGTTCACCCTTATTGATAGACTAGTTCAGTCGCAAGGCCCTTTAGGATTTGATCTAGCAGCCTTTGAAGTCAATGGAAAGCCTGCCATTTACTTCAGTTGTGAGGAAGTGTATCTGAGGAGATGAATAAATGATGGGGCAGTGGTAGAGGCCTTACAATCAGATTGGTCATAGCTGTTCTTTGTCAAGATTGCCAGTAAGACTACCAGTTCTGAGCCTTATGACGTGGATACCTGCAAACTGGATTTAATCACTCAGCTTACTAGACCACCGGCGGGCAACCTGCGGCCCGTCAGGGTAATCTGCTGGCAGGCCACCAAACCATTTGTTTACATTTGCATGGCTGCCCGCAGCCCCTAGTGGCCATGGTTCACTATTCTTGGCCAATGGGAGCTGTGGGAAGCAGAGGCCAGGCTTCCCGCAGCTCTCATTGGCCGGGAATGGCAAACCACAGCCACTGGGAGTTGTGGGTGGCCATATAAATGTAAACAAATACTCTGGGAGCCCGCCAGATGATTACCCTAATGGGCTGCATGTGGCCCATGAGCTGCACATTGCCCACCACTGCACTAGACTCATTTTACATAGACCATCATATAGCCATCATATGATAACAAACCAACATGGGTTGGGTTTGAATAGAGTTGGGAAAATAACATTGATTTTTTTTTTGGGGGGGGGAAGGGGGATGGGTCACTGGCACTTCAAAAACAATTTTTAAAACAATGTTTGTGGTAGAACCACATGTTGAACAGAATAGGTTGAACAAAAAATATTTCATTAAATTCAAATATTTCAGTTTTGACCATTTTAAAATGTTTTTGAAAGGAACATTAATTTTTATCTAAAAAAATCAAAATGTTTCCTTTAGAAAAAAATCAAAATAAAAACTTTTTTTTTCAGAATTTTTTTAGGTTACCTTTACGACCAAAACAATTTGGCAAAATTAACAGGAATTCATTAAATGTTTCAGTGTCGCCAAATTTGTATTTTTTGTGAAAAAAAGTTTTGTGCAAAAAATTTTGCTCAGATCTAGATTTGAACAATGTGTTTTTATAAGTCAAACTACTTTTAGAATTTAATTGTAATGTATATAAGTCACAAAAATGTTAAGAATTCAATCAACATTTTTTTCCATATATAAGAAGCATTAAAAAACAACAACAAAAAAACACTACAGCTCCAATCCAACAAATCACATGAACTCTATATTCAAAGTATTTGTTGGATCACATTTTAAATTGACTTAATTTGAATTAATATTTAATTAACTGCACTAATAATGTAATTTATTGAATTGTAATTTATTAACAATTTTGCATAACGTTTAGGAGCACATGACTGTTTAAAATTATCATCACTATTTACACTCTGACTTCTTCATTGAATTGCCAAAGCATCACACAGGGATTTAATTTTGTAAATCCCCTTGACTAAAACACATGAAAAAGAAAACAACAAAAATAAAATTTATTGCTGGAAAATAAATTCCAGTTTAGGGTTAAATTTCAGCCCCACTCAACTATTATTTTGATCTTGCTTAATGCTGCAAAGCCTTGACTGAAAATCCTATTGCTAATGCTCATCTGATCTGTTAATCCAAACTAGGCAGATTAACATCATTTTGTAGAATCAGAGTGTATATATCCAGCCCTTGTCTGCTGGAAATAAAGCATTCAGTATGTATCAGGCATAAGATCTGCTGCAAAGCCTACAAGAAGCAAACTAAATACAAATATTTGTTTCCAAAAATAATCTAAATGAACCCAGAATCCCTGTCCTTATTTATCTAAACCTATCCAATCCCACTCCATTCTCACCTTTAATTGTTGTGCTACAACTGACTTGTAGATTGTAAGATTTTTGGGCAGAGATTATGTCGAGCTAGCAGTACAAATAATTAACAACAACATATGCTGTCTGTGTTGGTAGCTGCCTCTATGCAACTGCTTATAAACATAGAATTGTTCTCACTGACTATGGAATATTTTGTACAAGTTTCACAGTGAAGTAATAGTCAATAGACTTAGAGGGTCACATTCACTTCTGGGCTACACCAAACTAGGTTAACCAGACAGCAAATATGAAAAATCGGGATGGGGGTGAGGGATAATAGGAGCCTATATAAGAAAAAGGCCCCCAAATTGGGATTGTCCCTATAAAATCGAGACATCTGGTCACTTTAAACCCAACCTAAAATGAAAATTCAGGTTGTGGAAATTTGTATGGTTCGTTTCTGCCAGAACCAGAGTGCAAAATAATCTTTCCAAATCCAATGCAAAATGTGTTCTATTCTAGTTACACAAAATACATTCCTTCTACAATTATTAAAACCTGTTTGGAATTAAAGAGAAAATATATCCCTCTGAACTGATGGCACATAAATTACAGACAAACACTCTGGAAATCTGAAGTCTGTAATTCTGTCCTCAATACTTCTATAGATTCTTTTAACATTTGCACTAATGACCTTCTCCAGCTCTTGCTATATATGGGATTTCTTCTCCCCACTACACACTTGTGTATTACAGGCCTTCTTACATTTTTCCACAGCATTGTCACACAGGTATCAAAAATGTATTTTTGAATGGTAGAAGGAGGAAATAAATCCTTGCCCCATTGAAGTGAATAGGAGCTTTGCCCTTGACTTCATTGGTCCTTGGATTTAATCCATGGAGTTACTAATGACGACTAGAAGACAGATAGCAGGAAGAAACCCATTAAACCCATATTGAAAATGTGGGTACTCTCTTAACATGATCCTGATAACTTCAGTAATGCTTCAGGATCTTCAGCTTGAAAGGAGAAATTTCACATACAGTATCACTGATAGGAATTTTTAAATTACCTCCCATTTCATAACCATTTCATTTGGTTCAGAAGCTTCGACTCGGATGTTTTCTGGGTTCTTGTCTGGAGCTATAACAGTAGAACGAATAAAATTAGTTTACACCATCTGTCCTTCATTAATCCTGTCTTTTTTCCCGTCTTCCCCTATGCCCTACATCTTCACAAAACAACCAGATAGATGTGAAAAGTGCCAGGCTAATTTCCTTACTTGAAATGAATTGGCTTTGTTGCAACTAACCAACACGTAAATAAAGAACCCATGATCAAACATAATTACTTGACACAACAGAGGGTTAGTGAACTAATACGTAGTTTATATGGTTTGATCTGGAGCAGCCTTCTTGGTTAGTTTTAGTTGATATCTCTAAATTGACTTTTTGGATTTCAGAGTACCAGATGTAGGGGGATTATTCTGAAGAGACATTCCCCCTGTTGGGAATGAAAAACAGAAGGTGTATCATTAGTGTGTGACACAGAGCTGAAAAACTCTGGAAGAAGCTGAGACGAGTTACGTAAAAAAACAAAAACAAAACCTAAAGCAAAAATAAAGCCTGGGCAATGCAAATTACTATGCAATGCTGAACAACTGGCCTCTGCAAGTACTTTCAGGAACCAGTCATTTTGTGTTACAATGAGAAATGTGTTGTGAATGGAGATGTGTGACAAGTTCAGAGCTGCTGGGAGGCTCACCATAAACCTCGCTAAAGATCCTATCTAGTTACTGCTTGCATATAAAAGGGCTATATTGTGGCTTTAAGGAACAGAACCAGTTGAAGCCCCTGGACCATTGTGCCTGACTTAGTAAGCTGTCCTCCAGAGTTTGAGGGTGCAGGAGAGCACTGCTACTGTGCCACCCTTGGCAAATGCGTGGCATATGCTCCCTTTCGCAGGATACCAGCTCTTCTGGCTGGTGTGGGTCACAGCTCTGGCCTCTCTCTCTTTCAGAGACTATAGAATATAACTACATCTTCAGAGAGACCCCATTTGGCTTCAGTGGGACAAATCATGGAATAAGGTGTTCAGGTTTGCAGGAGTATAAAAATCTGGTCCCAGATCACTTAAACTGGGCTGAAAGCAATCCTGTCTGATTTCAAACCCTCATGGAACAAATTGGATTGAATGTTAGTCTAGAACATATACAGTCAGGAAATGAGATGACAGTATTTACCAGTGGGAGGTGTTTCATAGCGTGTTGATGATGCGCTAGCTTTGCTTCTTCCAACACCATTAACGGATATAACACGGAACTGGTAACTTATATAAGGAGCCAATGATAAAACAACGGTTGTGTTGTTCCCTGGGATTCTTATGAGTTCCTGCCACTTCCCAGGCTCCCAACGATTTGCTTCAAATTCTACAATGGACTCTGGAAGGGGAAAAATAAAAATGAGAAAGATAATACCAAAAGCATAACTCTGAATTAAAGCCCATATAAATTCAATGGAAAGTACAGAAGAGAACAAAATTTATAACAAAGGTACTTCAAAAATAAAAACCATTAAGGATGTATATGAACCTTATTTGTTTATTCTACTGGTAATGACATAATAAAGGACAAAATAAATGCAAGACTATGGTACTAGAATCCTTCATACCATAAATGGGACTGTTGTGACTGTCTCCTGCTTTCCAGGATAATCTAACACTTCTGTTCTGTTTTTCTGAGAGAAGCAGCTCTTCTGGTGGGTCAGGAACATCTAAGAAATAAAGAGAAAATAGCAGAAAGAAGGTGAGTTGTGTGTATTTAGGGTAAGATTTCAACAGTGTTGTGCATTGGCCTAACTGCTTCAATGGAAGGCTGTGGTACAACTCCCATTGACTTCAATGGCGACTTGGTTAGGCCAGCAACAATCACTTTTAAAAATCCCACCCTTATTATATAAACACAAAGTAGATCCTCTGATTTTATGAATTGCTATATTCATTTTCAGGGAAATCTCGTGTACTCTTATTATAACAACTAGTGCAATAGATTTCTTTTTTACTTAATCAATATAAAGTCTATACAACAATGAATATATATCAGTGCTGTTTTTTAACAGAAACTGCATTTGCTTCGCTTATTTATTATGGTCCAAACTGCAATGATGGGGGAAGAAGAGTGAACTTCACCAGATATTAAACCTACACCCTTAAATGTTCGTGGGAGGAGAAAATTCATTATCCCTGATGGATTCCCAGTTTAACCCTATGATATGTGAGTGGAGAAGAAAGTTCATCACCCAGCTTCTCAGTTCATGATCCGTCTAGAGGCCAGGACAAAAGCCAGTTGGATGTTTAGATGCTATGATAGTGAGTACGAAGTAACAACCTGGCTAGATCTCTCATCTAGGTGCCACAAAAATGACCTTTAATGTCCCAGCAGGGTCATTCCAACCCCAGCTACTCCTCCATCATATGCACTGTCTGTGTCGGAGCTGATTTTCAGAGCTACATATCAAGGGCTGGCTATATAGGAGTTTAGAATCTGACTTGTAAAGCTTTAATACAGCATCTACAGAGATGGATTAACCAGCAGGAAAGCAGGAAAACAGCATGGGAGGACAGACATTTTTGCAGAATGACCTTGTGTTTCTCAACAAGTTTATAAGAGGCAATAGAGGTGATCTATGGTTTGGGATAACATACGTTTGTGAAAATGCATACCCTACAGTGAATGCTTTTAATACAGGCACATTCAGACTGACAGATGTTTATCTTCATCAGTTATTAAGACTTGTTTTGTCATTTTTACCATCCGTTTTACGAAATATATATGGTCTGAGGAAAAAGAACAATTTCTCATAGCAACAGTATTGTGGTGCAACATGTTTGTTGAAATAATATCTAAATACAAACAAAAAAATCCATGAAAGAAATAAAAAAAATCATGTTAAAAATAAAACTATGTTCACTATGAACATGTTCTTCAAACCTCAAAGTGGAAATGGTTCCATCTAATCTATGGCGATGTGACATAGTAATTAAACAGATTAAGGAGTGGCGCTTTGAGGCCTTGAGCAAGTCTTCATCCTCCTTGTGCCTCAATCAAGTCACTTTTATAACTGGCTAAAACTAGGACTGACACTGCATTTTTGTAAACTAAATTAAAGGCGAAGGCACAGGATATTTTAAAAACTGAGTTTGAGCCTTCTTACCATGCTTCTGTGTAAAGAATGCTCGAAACATTCTTCCCCTCACCCTACCTCTCCTCTCCTCCCCAATTGTATTACACCTTTGAAATACACCTGTACCTCGATATAACGCTGTCCTCGGGAGCCAAAAAATCTTACCACATTATAGGTGAAACTGCATTATATCAAACTTGCTTTGATCCACCAGAGTGCGCAGCCCCACCCCTTCGGAGCACTGCTTTACTGCATTACATCCGAATTTGTGTTATATTGAGTCGCGTTATATCGAGGTAGAGGTGTATCAGAAATACCCAGTATGGCCTCCCTAAATTTTGCTGGTGGCCCTTTTCGGGTCTCAGAGCATGTCTGTTGTGAGTTCTTAGCTCTTATTTGGAGAGACAACGGTCCTCTATTTTAACAAAGATGTTCTCCAATATGTCCATTAGTCACTGATGAGTGTTAACAAAACCAAACGGTCTTAACAGTCCAACTAAAAATTCCTTCCTGCTCAAATTATGGTGTCTTGTTTTTAGTGAAGTTAGTTCTCTAGTCACCATAAGGTTTTAAGAAAAAGCTTGAATTATTAGTTTGAAAA
Organism: Gopherus evgoodei; assembly: GCF_007399415.2. Classification (NCBI taxonomy): domain Eukaryota; kingdom Metazoa; phylum Chordata; order Testudines; family Testudinidae; genus Gopherus; species Gopherus evgoodei. Next base: position 118,399,246 of record NC_044328.1, read on the forward strand.
AACACAGATTTTTTTAAACCCCCATCTGGCTATTTTTTATACATCATCATAAAACCAAAAAAGGATCAAGACCATTTTTTCTCCCAAGCAGGTCAACTTTTAAAAGGGGATATAGCCCTTCATGGAATTTTCATAAGTAGTATAACAAATAGTCAATAAACATGTTGAATTACACAGTAGTATAAAAGTACAGTACAGTAAATAAAAGGCATGTCATGTTGTTAATTTACTTTTTATTGAAAACCAGCACTCATAATTAAAGCATGAAATAAATATAAAACCATGCAGGTGAGTGATTTAAGTCCTGCTGCAGCCTCTGCCAAGAAAATAAACAAATTAAATTAAAATAAAAACAAAAGCTTGCCCTTAAAATAACATTCCTGTTAATATTCAATTCCCTTAGATAGGTATGTAGGCTATGATTCTGCAATGGATTGCACGTCAGTGCACCAGGTCGCCAACCCATGACTTCAATAGGACTTCACATGGGCAGAGCAGCAGGCAGTCCATAGCAGTGTCTGGAGAAAAGGAGGCTGGTCCAGTGATTATGGTGCCAGCATGGGACTTGGGAGAGCTGGATTTCAAGTCTCAGTTCTGTCACTAGCTTCCTGTGTGATGTTAGGTAAATCATTTAGTCTCTCTGTGCCTTCGGCCTGGTCTATACTAAAATGTTAGGTCAACCTAGCTATGTCACATTCAGGGATGTGAAAAGCTCACATAATCAGCCTAGCTATCACTTCTCAGGGAGGTGGATTACCTACACTGATTTGGGAGAACCTCTCCCATTGGCATAAATTGTGCTGCTGCAGCATTTCAAGTGTAGACAAGCCCTTAGTTCCCTTTCTGTAAAAAGGGGGTATAACTGCACCCCTTTTCATGATGGCTATGCCACACATAGTGACTGATGAACCTGCAGCTCAAAGCTGTCAGATGCAAGGATTGAACCTGGCACCTCAGGATCTTAAAGCATGAGCCTCAAATGCTTGAACTAAAAGATTCTGTTAGCCATAGCAAATAAGACAATAGCCCTTAGTAATTGACTAGTACATAGATAATAGTACTTCCCTACCTCACAAGGGATTTTGTGAGGATAACTACATTAAAGATTGTAAGTCACTCAGATACTATGGTACTGGGGGATATATAGGTACCTTAGGTTCAGGACTTTAGAAAACAAAATAAAGCTGCCTCACTATTTTTGCAGAATAAGTATTCCCAATCATAACTGAAGAGGTACATAGGGTGTATTCAAATAGCAAGGTAGACTTATGTATATATCTAAATCAAAACTGGTAAGTTCTCATGGGTGGCTCTTGTAATATCATATTCTGGAACCAGCACAGTCCAAGTGGCTAGGCTGTATGCTGGAGATCTCCATGGAAGCTAGGATGGAGGAATCCTCCCCCTGAGGTTGCAAAGTGACAGCATATCTTTTCCAGCAATGCAACTAGAGCTTCCAGCTTTCAACAGCTCCAACAGCTGGTGTGATTGCCTCTTGCACAAGAGAAAATGATGAATGGTGCTCAACAAGGACATTATTATATGTTTTGTTGTATCAGAATATTGTGCTCTGAGGCCGTTTTCACAGATGTTGAGAAAGCATAGTCCCAATCAAAATTAATAAATGCTGCAGGTGCTCTGAATCTCTGAAAATCAGGCCACTGATGTTCTATAAATTGAACTGAGTGTGTAGAAAAACTGGTCTGAATCACTGCATTGTTTAACTTTTTGGATGTAGTCTGCAAACCAGGGGGGAAAAATTTCTTACCAAGGACAATTAATTGGGATTCAGCTGTGACACTGTCCAGGGATGTACTAGCCACACAAGTGTAAACGCCTTGATCCTCGAATGTCACACTTGATATGAACAATGTATCCATTTCAGTAATTATCCTTCAGGACAAAAAAGAAATTACATAAACATGAGAGAGAGAATTGGAAGAGGAGCATATTATTGATAGACATTTTTTTCCTGAAGGCCTGTTCATGCACGCCTTTGATACCAGACTCATTTGGAATAATATAGTGGTGGTGTATGTCTTATTTAAAATTGTGTCTTAGCTGAAGATATTTTATACATTGTACTTTAGAATATTATTTTTGTAGCAATTTAGAGCTCAGAGTTAGATCCTCAGCTGGTGTAAATGCCATGGCTTCATTGACTTGAACGGAACTATGCTGATTTACCCCTCAGTGAGGATCTGGCCCTCAGCCTTTATGTATGTGCTCAGTCATATTATGTGGTGCGGGGTAGTGGGCTGAACCTCTTCCATGACTAAAAAACAAAGGAATTTAATCCTCCAGAATTGTCCATTCCAGACACTTCATAGGATTAGGGGCTCAATCTTAATCCTATCAAATTCAATGGCAAAAGTATACAGGGAGCAAAATTCAGCCCTCATTTCATTCATTCCTATGCTTAGGACACAACCACTCAAAACACACTGCTTTTCATGTATACTATTTATACTAATGTTTCTGTCTCTTGCTAAGCATCCAGCACTCAAATGTTGAACAACTGGGGTGAAATGCTGGCTCCACTGATGTCAATGATAAAACACCCAGTGGCTGCAGTGGAGCCAGTATTTCACACTTGGATTAAGCGTAGGCAGCCAAGTTTAGTACTTCACTGTGCTGTGTACCTGCCGAATGAGACATACTGCACCACGGTATAGCAAGTAAATATGAACCTACCTGCGTAGCTCGGTTCAAAAAAATCAAACTTTAAAATATTTGAAAGAACACAGGTGCAATCATAAAAATATGTGCTGCATGCACAGCTATGATATGCACAGATTTGGCTTAAAGTTATAAAAAACATCCTATCCCTAGGAAACAAAATTAACCATGCTACACATAAACATAGTATTGTTTCAGAGTCAAACCAAGGAGAGGTTTTTATCAAGATTACCTGCCATCTTCTGTGCTGTTGATTTGCAGCTCATCTCCATCTTTCCTCCAGGATAATTTAAAACTTTGTTTCAAGTGTGAGTCATATTCAGACTGACATTTCAATAAAACTGAATGTGATTTCAACACTTGAGGGTTTTCAGGAGTAACAACAAGTTTTGTAGCATCTGGTTGATCACAGAAAGATATTCTGATTAGCAATATACAGGTGATTGTACTACATTTCCACCAAGCAATTCAAATGCAGAAAATGATCATACGAGCAATGTACTGTAGTTTTTCTCCATACAAGTCAAATTAAGGAGGAATATTTTTGATTTGAGGTTGTGCTAACATTTAGTATACTATAAAAGCATTTTCCTTTGAGTTCAACTCATATCAAAGAGGATCATACAGCCAATCAGAAGTTTATAAGAAAATATCACAGGTGAACATCCTAGCTAAGGGTGTGCCAGAGTATATGACAAAATAAATGAGATAGAAAAACTTGACTATGATTTTATGCCCAATCCTATTTCAAATAGACTTTGGCAAGGACCCAGAGAAAATGACAAAATAATTAAAGTCAAGTGGGGAAAAACATCACAATCAAGTTTGTTATTTTAAAATCAGTCTGAATGAAGAAACAGAAAAATAAGTAATGGAAAGCAATTGGCTACACTGCCATACAGTGAAAAGTAGCTTTGTGAACATTTCATTGCGTGTTCCCATATTTAATGTCTCTCATTAATTTCTAAACAAGTAAAAGAAGGGTTTCTGTTTTGTTTTGTTTTCTTCCCTAACTACAAAACCTGCAAAATCATCTTTGGCTCAGAGTCAAACTGCAGCCTTTTCTACTCATGCATCATTAGTCGTTCTTCAGGCTACACTAAACCCTCTGTAACATGTGCAACCCATTGACTTTAGATTATGTTCTTAACTGTATCTGTCCAGTCCCATACTCCATTTCAAGACACAAAACAAAAAAAAAAACCCCAAACCTGTGTTAAAATGGAGTTAAAGCTGAAAGTATATATCAGTAATTTAAAGGTAACACACATTACTGGAAAGCTATAATTATCCCCAAACCCCATATTACAAACCCAGCATATGCACTAAATCTCTGGGCTGTTGAGAGGAAGCAAATCCTCCCACCTTCCCCCCACCCCCGCCACCATGGTGCTCAGGCCAATATAGGAATATGGAAAAAACTCCTTCCCAGTCTCAAAAAGGCTGCTAGCATAATGGCCACAGCAAGGCCCCAAAACTCAGATCCTACTCCAATCTGAGAGAGTACAGGGGGTGATCACTCATGTTGTTGAAATTCAGCAGGTGCCCAATGCAGGTACTCATGTACTAAGAGGTCCAATCCCCTGAAAAATTGAAATTAGTGGTAGAGATTGGAGAAGACAATCCCCAAAGAAGTGGGGAATGGGGTGGGAAGTTCCTAATGTCTGGTACAGCAAAGGCCCAATTCCCATGCCCTCAACATTCAAAAAGGCAGATGGCAGTGGGGTTGCAGCAATGCTGCTGGGACCAGGTTAATGGTGTGGAACGGGGTGGGATGAAGGCAGTCCTCCCTAAGGTGGTGTGGATTACAGAAGGAAGTTTGATCTGCTCTGGACAAGTTACTGCCAGATAGTTCCCAGATGCATTATTAAAGCTGTGACCTAGTTAAGCCACATTTCTTGTGCCTTGTCATTCTTTTTGCAGTGCCCAGGACAATGTGAGGATCATGGGGGAAGGACCATGCACTAAATATGCAAGAGTGCATACCTTGCCTTGATTCTTTCACGTTCCTTGCATTAAACATTGAATAATTGTCCCTTGCATCATCCATACTTGATACTGCTTCTTTTGCTGGACTGGGTCCTTCTGAATCAAGGATTGTCCATAAACCATATAATAATTTTTGAAGCAATTACAAGAAGCAGAATATACCTCTGCTTTGGAATACATTTTCTCTGAAGACTTAACATGTTTCAAAGAGGTGTCTATTCATAAAATGAGAAGTTACCTCTGATACCCAGATTGGCAGTGATTGCACTTTTTCCACCCAAATTTGTCACCCAACAAGTGTACGACCCAGAATCTTCTTTCTTTGTCTCTCTGATCTCCAAGGTGCCATTTTCATATACAGTGTACCGCAGACCTTCAAGTGGCATGGTGCTGTCGTCCCTCATCCTAGCAGTATAATAATGGTTACCAATTATTTCCAAGAGTCTTGGAACCAGGCTTTCACACCAGGAGGAATTTAGGTTTAGCGATTATTGCAAAGGAATAACATGAAGATTTCTGGATTCTGTTCCCAGCTATGTCACTGAGTGACCGAATATCTCTGAGCAAGTCACGTTAGCCACACCACATCTCACTTTACCAGCCTATTGGATATTACAATACCTTTCTCAAACAGATATTGTGGGGTTTTATTAATCTTTGCACAGCACTGTGCCTTGAGATCCTTGGATAAAAAGCTTGTTTAAGTCCACCACACCGATATTATCTTATTCATTATTAAATTTAACTCAAACATGATGACTGAAAAGTTTTAATGTGTCTGTACAGTTAAATAACATGTTCAATATAAAACCAGTGATTTAAAACAAGCAGCAGGCAGGCAGTTATATATGGCTTACCAAATAATGACAGCGGGAGGTGAAGCAAAAACTTGACAGTGCAAGAAAGCATTGTAACCAACAACTGTGGCGTAGTCTTCACTGTCTGAGGTTAGCACTAATGGAGCAATATCTGCAAAACAGAATGTAAATCAGCTATGTTATGCTTTGGAGTGAGAATCAAACACGTTATTTCTCAGATCCACTTCCCAGTGCCCTCCCCGCCACTAGCACAACAATGAGTTCAAGTAACTAGGCTGGTGCAAGAGGGAACTGCACAATTTCTGGAGCCTCCAGCTGTCCTACCACTGCTCAGTGCAACTGCAGTTCAGATGCTTCGACAGCTACTGCCACCAGCTTATGAGGATCAATGGCTGGTGTATCTACTTAATGAGAAATTCATTTTCATACTCTATCTTTATACCATGCTCCTTCTCTGGAGTTAGTCGCTGGCTTCCCTGTCAAGCCTCCTGTGTAAACGCATCAGGAAACCTTGTTGTGAAAGACAACAGGAGGCTGGTTCTCTGACATGCTGGGGCTGAAGGGCCTAGGACACGCTCCAGAAATCTTGGGCTGGATGGGGAAACTACACTGGTTCTGCTGCTGATGGGGACTCCTTCCACTAAGTCAATTCCCAGCATTATGATTGTTTCATAAATGAACAAGTTGGTAATAAAAACTGAAATTCCAGATTAATGATCTGTGTAACATAATTGTACAGTTAAGGGCACAATCCTGGTTCCACATCATCGGTCTCAACTGAACTATCTGTTATTGTTTTATTTAATAGAAGAAGTCCTTGAGCGAAGCACAATTCTTAAAATAAAGTATACACACGAGTCATTGTGTGCTTACACTAAACATATAATACAGTGCACGCGATGCAAGGCTCTTTGAATCAGATTACACAATAAATAGCATCTCTTCAAATTTTGGACCAATGCAAAGTTACAATGAACTTGTTACAATAGTGAGATTAATGATGAAAGCCATAGAACAACTGCCAGCTTTGGTAAGCATTAGCAACTGTGGGCCTAATCGTGCAAACTTTTACTCCCATGATTTAGCCTCAACCAGTGATGGGTGAGCAGGATTGGGTCCTGTGGCAACAGCATCCTTTCCATAAGTAATCTAATGTTGTGAAGTACTTACTTAAAACATTCACATTGGCAGTGGCAAGGATGGTGCCATGCTTGTTAGTTGCCTCACACTGATACACTGCGCTGTCCTGCAGTTGTAGGTTGGTAATGCTGATCTCCCCGGCAGATACTCTGCCCCTATAGGTCCTTTCTGAAAGGAATCAAAGCATGTCAGTAGGATGAGGAATGAGCATTTCTTTGAGTTCAAGAGCATCTCTGAACTGCTTCCATTTCAGATGCAAGCCAAAAGGGCAAGCCGCATATTCAGTATTAGGCTAGCAGTGATGTACCCCAACCACCAGAAAGCTGCTCTAAAGCATTGCACATGTCATCATTCCCAGGGAGAAAAAGAAGTGGATAGCTTGGCTTCAGTAAAATGTTTATCTACAGAGATATTTTACGTATGACAGAAATAGCATGGTTTATATTTTGTATATGTGTATGCTGATTTCCAGAAGCACCTAAGGCATCCGACTATCCAGTTCTCATTAAAAAGAATGTCCAAATCATCTACAAAACTTTGAATTTGAGCTGTATGTTCTTTACAACTATTGGTATGATGGGACAGACCAGGGATCGGCAACCTTTGGCACGTGGCCGGTCAGGGAAATCCGCTGGTGGGCCAGGACTGTTTGTTGAGCTGTGGCAGCCATAAGTTTGGCTGATTGCAGCTCCCAGTGGCTGCACTTCACTATTCCAGGCCAATGGGGGCTGCGGGAAGCGGCATGGGCCTAGGGACACTTCCCGCAGCCCCCATTGGCCTGGTACGGTGAACCATGGCCAGTAGGAGCTTTGATCGGCAAAACCAGATACACTGCAGGTAAACAAACTGTCCTGGCCTGCTAGTGGATTGCCCTGATGGGCCGCGTGCTAGAGGTTGCCGATCCCTGGGCTAGACGGCGTCCTGAGTAACTTGGAGTGAGAATGGAGGGGCCATGCTGCAGATTGGGTCGTTGAGAGGAATTCTGATTTTCTCAGCTAGAATTCATTAGAGGGGTTCAGCGTACAGCCTGCTGTGCTGGCTGGTTCAGGTGTGTCTGTGGCAGAGACAGAGAGAGAGAGATGGCCTAGCCCTTCCCCACTCTAATTCAAGCAGATGGTGCCAGGGGAGGAACAAGGAGGGAGCAGGGCCTTTACTCTTCAGCCATTTCGTGGCTTATCTCTGTGCTAGTTAATGAGTCCTAGTGGGGCCCTAGTATTGTAAGAGTCTGATCCATGTTCCTAAAGATGAGAAAATTACACTGACTGGCCAGAGGCTTTAAATTACAATTGTAGCTTCCATATTATTGTTACTTTAATTCTTCTCCCTTCATTATCACCATAAAGTATTCACTTTGGCTAAACCAGACAAATCAACTATCATATGATGCATTTGGAGTTATGTGCCAACGTTTGTGCTGAGAGTACAGTATATGCTAATCTTGTCCAGCTGAGTGTAACCCACACACCTTTTGGGTGTGGCGTTCTGTCCCATCTAATGGCACCGAGACCACTCAAAGAGAAAGTCAAATGAGTCTGTTCTACACCCTTACCTAACAACCAGTTGGCTTTTACCTCATGTGGCAGAGGCTCATGTACTAAGCTCCAGAGGTCCCCAGTTCGATCCCGCCCACCAACGAACTAGGGTCTGTCAGCATTACAAGTGGGGGCTCATCCAGGATTTCAACTGGGAAGACTGTGAAAGTCAGGACGTGCTTCCTCAGCTAGGGGAAATATGTAACCCACACACCTTCTGGGTGTGGTGTCTGTCCCATCTAGTGGCACCAAGACCACTTAGAGGGAGAGTTAAATGAGTCTGCTCTACAGCTTTAGCAAACCGCCAGTTGGCTTTTGGCTCATGCACTAAACTCCAGAGGTCCCCAGTTCGATTCCATCCACCAATGACCAGCGTCTGTAGGCATTACATGAGCACACTATTTTATATACTGTACTTACTATCAATAGGCATTCCATTAAGTCTCCACTTTATAGTTGGCTCAGGCTTGCCAGTAGCTTCACACAATAGCAAAGCACTTGACTCTATGCTGTAAACATCACTTGTGGGTTTCTTTATCCACCGAGGAGGTTCTGTTAAGAACAAAAATAATATATTAGCAGACGTTACAACTAGTAGGGATGAAAGTTCATGAAGATGCTGCTATCACTAATGGCTTCCAGCAGATGGCACACTCTATCAACTATTGCAGAGCAGGTTCTCTCTTAAAGGATAAATCTATTCTCTTATTTTATTTTGATTTATAAAATGATTCTACCAGAGACATTAAAATAATATATACACCATTCTCCTCTGTTTAGATGGTATTTGTTGAAATGCAAAGGAGAGGCTGTGGGAAGTGGACAGTGTTTGAGTGAAAATGCCCAGCTGTAAGTGCAAAGCTAAATGTTTTGGGATAGGAAAGCTGGTGAAAATGGGAAGGTTGCTTCGTTTGATATTTTCAGAAAAACCCTCAATATGGGACTCTTTAACAACAGACATCTAATGTAACCAATGTAACCAAAATGCAAATATCTATTCAATCCAAATCCTCCCCTTGGGTGTGACCATGTGGCTTCCATTGACTTCAATGGGACCTGGATATAGGTCTCTGACAGAAGAACCTGCAGTGTTGAGAATATATTGGTGACTCAGGGAATGCAGGGGCTGCATCCAAGCTTATCTCTTAGCCATAGAGGTTTCTTGTGGTTTCTGACACCTTTGCATCATCCTCACAATAGCCAGACAACTGAGATCCCAGGGGCCCGATCCAAAGATTAATGAAGTAAATGGGAGTCTTTCTATTGACTTCGGTCAGCTTTGAAACAGGCCCTAAATGTTCAAGATAGAGCAGTCACCACTCAAAAGTCAATGGTGCTAAAAGTTGTTCACATAGTGGTGCCAGAGATGCAGTGCTGTACTGCCATATTTCCTTGTTCTTAGAACAGGAAGTAAATACGATGTCTATGTTAATGAGGAGAATTGTGTGTGTAGTGTTAGTGTTTGTTTTTGTAGGGTTTTCCTCTTCTTTCTTAAATATGTAAACACTGCTATTTGTTCACATTAGTGAAGGTCAAAGCAGCACGTCTTGCACTGGAGCAGAAGGTGGGGAGATCCTTCGTTCTTATAGGAGTTTGTTCCACAGTATGGAATCAGTCAAAGCTCTGTCTCTTGCAAAGACCAGCTGTACCCTTGTGGTAGAAAGTTCCACTGTGACTGAGAAGTGGAGTTGTTATCCACAGTCCTCCATCCTGGAGCTTTAGGCAATCTTTTAGATATTCTGGGCCCAGGTCATTAAGGGTCTTGAAGATAAGAACCAAAACAGAAATGAGATGGTGACAATACTCTAATACAATGGTTCCCAAAATATATTCCAAGATCACTCGCTCTTTACGGAGGACTTCTGATTATCCAGAAGAGGCTGCCTGCCTGCCACATGGTGCTAGCTCCTTGTGTTCAGTTGCTCAGCTGATTCAAAGGACAGCTAAAAATACAAAGCCTAAGTACTTTCCTAATGCTTTTCAAATAAGAAACTCCTAGAGTTGCCTCATCGATGTTATGTAATTGTGAGTCTATAGGTGTCCATTAGATAATCTCAGTATTAAAATGTAGTCTACACCATGAAGACACTAGAGAAGCCCTTCTCTGTTAGGAAGGGGTGCAGTGCTGCCTATTAATATATCAAATGCAATGGATGCAGCATCAAAATATGAACATGTACCACTTGAATCTGTAAAATCCCACATTTATGCCATCAAGTTGCTGATTTGTGTGAGCAAGATGAGTAAAGGCAGCCACCTCCAGGGGCAATTCCCTCTTAAAAGGGCTGCGAATGTGGGGGTTGGGATTAAAATTGGTTTGTTTTTTTTTTAATGAAGCCCCTAATTATTATATTATTATTAATTACTATTATTCTGACAATACAGACCAGATACCCCAACCAAGATCAGGGTTATGATGCCAGGCATTGTGCTAGTTAAAAGATTCAGGGGTTATAAGCAATTTAAATTTGAGAGAGATTATATTTAATAAATAAAAGTATTTAAAATCATGACAATTTGTTGTTGTTGTTTTTTAAAAGAACCTCACTCTGCTCAAACAGAAAAAACAAGCTTTTTCTGTCCCCATTCCAATATTCCAGGCTACATCAATTTTCAAAAAGAGAGATTAAAATGTTCAAGCAGTCAAACAATTTGCTGGTTGAACATTTTCATGTTTTGTCATAATTGCCTGAATCTTGGCCTTCAAACTATTGTAGGATTAGTAAATAGGCTGCATGCAAATGCCATTGCTAGAGAATGCTGTTATGAAGACGAGTTTTGTTTTGACATGCTTAAGTATCAGCAAGAAGAACTGCAGGTATGACAGTGTGGAAATGAGAGCTAGATCCTGATTTATACTGTAGCAATAGGAGAGAGAATGGGCAGAGGAGCAGTGCCAGTTAATATTATGGAGAGTAATTTTTTTTACTTGTTTAATTTTCTCTCCCTATACACATTCTTAGAGGAAAATCTGTCATATCCTCAGATGCTATAAAGTGGCATGACTCCACCAAAGCCAATGGAAATACACTCATTTACACCAGCTGAGGATCTGACCCTGTCATGTGCCCAGAGAGAGAATGGGACTGAATAGGTGGCTCGGTGATGGATGTTAGTGACATTTACTGGTTTGAAACTCTAGAAAAGGAGACTATTTAGGCTCAGTTATGCCTAACGTGATACATGGGAGGAGACTCCTAATAGATCAAAATCCTATTAGTGACATCAACAGACATTAGTTAGATGCAAGAGAGAGGAGCTTAATAGCTCTCATAAAAAGCATTCTTGACATGGCAATAGCAGTTTTAGGTTTTTGGGGACTGGCTGGTTAACGAACAGAAACAATAATTCATCACAAAGCTTTTCTCCCTGTGGTCAACATACTGAACAATTTAATTCATGTTATTTTCCTTGTATTTTACTATTTGAAGCTCCTGCAATTGAGAAAACCATGACCGGATTGTTAAAATATTCAGCTACTGTAGAGACGTTCCATACCATCTGGAATGATTTCTAAGAGTCAGCAACTTCCACGATAGGAGCATTTGAAACCTCTCCAGGTCGTGCTGTCCCATTCCTCCCCACATTCAGGAAGAGAAACAAATATTATGCAAAACAAGGCTGCGTCAAACGAGAGGGTGTGATCAGTCACATCATGTGACAAAATGCTGTGTAGATACCTGAAAGGCTGTTCTTCCTCTTTGGTTGCCTGCCTATGGAGAAGTGAGGAGAGATGGGGAACTGAAGATTAAAATCGAGCAGCTGGCAGATGTGGATGGCTTAACAGCGCAGAAGCATATTTCTCTCAGCAAAGTCTCTTTTTTACTCATGGCAAGTGAAAAATGTTTTTGCCGAGTCTTTCAATTATGTTTCAGTATCTTCCTCCCAGAGCTATTTTGGGTGTCTTACCCGAAACAGCAGCCTCATTAGCACAGCTGATAGTAACATTACCAAATGATAATATCACTAAATGTTGTACTCTGCTCTGTGAGGGGAACTGTGAGTCCTGTTGTGTGCCTGGACACAGCAATACAGGGGAGTGAGGAGTCACCACACACTCCTGCATGGGCTACCCACATTTCTGGAGCTTTCCCAGTGATGGAAGGAGGAAGAGCAACTGCCAGCAGGCTGATAGTCCCCCTGTGAGCAGTTGGTGGGTGAGTGAGTCCCCCAATGCACACATGGAGCAATAACCTGCTGCAGAAAGGGGGATGGTGAACATCCCTGTGCCCTGGAGCAGTGGGAAGCAGAAATCACATTGTGACTTTCACACTCTGTTGCTACTCTTTTCCTGAAGCAGCAACATTATATGCTACTCGGTCCTGGGGCTGGATTGCCCTATCAACTCTGAAGAAGAGGCATTTATCTGCAAACTCATTCTGTTACTCATCCTCTGTGTAACTATGGGGCAATGCTTTTCTAGACTTTATTTTGACCCTAGATTGTTTCTCATTTTTTATTTAAAATGGAAGTGTTTTGCATTGTTACCTAACCCACTCAGTTTGCATGATGCCTATTTTAAGATACTACATTGGCTGATTTTATGACTCCGTTTCCCTCCGCCTATAAATAAATAAATAATAGATAGGAAAATGTACATATCAGTGCAAGCTCCATTGATTTCAAAAAAGAGTCACCCTGGAGTAACTAAGTTACTGTGTTATGCTTTGTGCTATGTTATGCTATTATGTGATATGATACAAGTCACTATTTATAAGATTGAATCTCTGACATTATGCCTACGAAGCACTGCTGGCTGCCAATGGCTAGGTATGCGGTGAGCTGAGACTTCTGTTTATTATGTGATAGTTTGCTCCATTAATGTGTGCTCCACCCACCACTGTTTGTTTGTCTCATCCAAATGGTACATCTCGTCATAGCATAGACTGCAAGCTAAACTGCATGTGAGGGAACTTCAAAGCCACAAGCCTCTAGTTCTTGACGTGTACCGGACAAGTCAGTTTCTGAGCTTCCTGACTTTTTCCTGGGTATACACCGTGTCGTACATAGTGGTGTCCAAATTCCTGATGTGTGTATCTAGGTGCTATCATCATGTTATTATTTGCCTTGCAAAAGCAAAGAAAGGCATTGTGCTTTATTATTAATTATCGTTTAAGAGATGACAGTGTCCTTTGGAGTCTACCACCTAAGTAAATCCAGAAAATACACTGGCAGAGTTCAAATGTGATGTTCCTGTAAAATGATTCACGTGGGCAGGAAGGGAGATGTTTCTGTCCATGGGGATAGAACCCCAGACATGTGGGTCTAAAAGCATGAGCTTCTATGGCCTGTGCAGAAAGAACCAGGTCTCTTAACCAAAGGCTGCAACAGACTCGTAAAAACCTTCATGTGGTTCAGCCACCACAAGTCAACAGAGCCATCCAGAGTCAGCAAAGGTGACACTAAGAGCAATTTTTCAACAATGTATTATTTTAGTGAAGGGCTGGAGACAGCAATTTGTGATGGCATCTTTCTGGCAGGAGCTGGCCTCACTAGCCTTTGTGGAAGCAGAGATACAGTTTGCAGATCTAAAGTTAGACAAGCCCGCAGGCTAACATACACAGATAGTACAGGAGTAACGATAACATTAATGAGTGAGGATGTCAATAACTGCTGGAAGGCAAATTAGTAGGAGTTACAAAACAGAGCAAATGGGGAAAAGTAAGTAGATAGTGAGTTCCCTAGCTCCTACAGTCAGAGTTATAGTCCCTTAAATTGTCCTGTTATGTTAACTTTGTTAGGATTTTATTAATATTACAAGTTGTGAATGTTTGTCATGTGAGACACTGGCTAAGTGTGCATGATCATGTCACCTTCGGCTACTTCTACCAGCTAATGAAGTTACTCCTTCATGCCTGTGCTTTTGACACTGAAGATCATGGACACTCAATCCCTTTCGATGACCCAAGGTAAGTTCATTTAGGGATGAGAGTGTCACAGGGAAGTGCTCTAGCGAAGATCAGCGATGGCAGGAAAAAGCAGGCATGGGTGAGGGATTAAAAGAAGAACAGTGTCACTAGTTGCACTGGAGAGGAAGGAGTGGTTCCAGAGGCGTGGGATGGTGTGACGGTAGAATTTGGGTTCTGAAGAAGATGAGGCTAAGGGATCATAAAGATAAGCAAAATCAGCAGAGTAAAAAATGAGCACTTGAGTGTACAGTGGCAGAAATATAGGTAGCAGCAGTGTCCTGCAAGTGAGGCTGAGAAGTTTCAATACAACGTAGAAGGAGCCAAAGAAAAGATCAGAGTCCTATGGTAGGAAATGAAGCAGATTGTTCAGCTGTGATATTTTGAAAAACCTGGAAGGGAGCAAGGCAAGGAAACTGCAGTAATCTAGCTGAGACATCACTGACACCTTTCAGACGGTGGCAAATATAATTAAAAACACAGAGATTACTCTTTGTGACTATGTTATGTTCCCATTATTGAGGCCAGGAATGTTTCTTAATTTCTCCTTTCTGTGCAAGATGCTTTGGAATTAACAGACAGACCTTATTCTATAGATTAGGAGTTATGTTTGAATAAAGCATGCAAAGTTACTATATTTCCCACATTAAAAAAATAAGTAAAGCATACCTCTGCTAGTTTCGTAGATTGTAAGGCCAAAAGTGAACATTAGATTGTCTAGTCTGAAGTCTGCATAACACATGCCACAGAATTTAATCCAATAACCTGTGCTTGACTAAAGCATAACTTTATATTTTAGATTACTGTTTTTGCATATATTACCATTTTTACTTCCCATGCTACAAAATCTTCATGGTTTGTGGAAAAAAATAATCATTTTACATGAAATGTAATGCTACAGTGTGCAAATATAAAATCACTGGGGCAGATCCTCAGCTGGTATAAATCAGTGCAGCTCCATGGACTTCAAGGGAATTGTTCTGATTTACACTGGCAGAGATTCTGACACCCCTGCTTGTTTATTATTCAAAATCTAAAACCCATTAAAATGCAAATAGCACCTTCCACGTGAACTTGAAACTCATGTTTCGCTCTCCCCACAGAATTGCTTGCTGTGCACTCATAAGTGCCTTCATCTGCTGCAGATACTTGTTCTATCTTCAAAATCTTTCCAAAACTTTCTGTCACTGCTCTGTCCTTGGGCAAATCTCTACCAACCTTGATCCAGTTAAGATGCGGAGTTGGGCTAGCAGAAAAAGAAAGAAGACATTGAATTTTAAAAAAAAGAAGTTGTAACATTTCACATCAGTATAACTACAGAATGTTGAAGTTTATACATTGCCCTTTGCAAGATCATGATTTCAGAATTCTCGAAATGGCCCTCCGTGCGCATAGCTACCCATTTTACTTATTACAACATCCTGGCTGGAGGTTTGATATTGTCCATAGCTTGTACTGCCTGTTGGTTAAAAGGGCCCTGTGTACAATAAATCCTTCATAGCTGACAATGGGCGGCAAAACAGGTTTGCATCCCTTGTAAACATATTGGTATGAACTGCAGCAGAGGCACTGAAGCTTGTTTTGTCTTGTTCCATAGGGACTTCTTGCAGACAGAGGAGGGGGTAAAGACTTCATTAAAATAACTCTGCTCTGTACTTTGCCTGATTAGACAGGGCTAACCACATGTCACTGATGGCTGAAAAAGCTACTTTATATTTTTAGAAAGTTAGGAGCATGCTCAGAACCAGAGACAGGACAGATTGCTGTCTGAACATTCCCAGCTGGGATTCCTGACCCCAGCACCACACGTTGCACATACACAGTGTTATATGTGCTTACTCTTGTGTCCATCTGTTAAGATGGCAGAATGCCCAGGCACAAGTTACTCAAAGCCGCAGGTACTGAGAAATTATGTTCTTTTATGAACAGCACGGATAATAGTTCAAGTGTCAGATTTTCTGCAAGAGAGTTCATCCCTGATATATCCTGAAACAGAGACACTATGAAACCCCTTACATTTCATCAGCACCAGTTTAGATCTTTGTACCATCTAGAGAAGGTTGCCTGCCATTTTCAAGATCAGGGTAAAATCCTCCGAGATGACAAAGTGGCAATATATTTATTGCTGTTAATTATTTTTTGATAGACTGGTCCTCGTTTTCAGAGTTTGACACTAGTCTCCATCTAGACAATCTAGTTCCTCATTGACAGCTGCAGGGATGAACTGCAAGGGGGGGTAGGTTGGGAGAATATACTTAAAGTCCATCAAAAAATTTCATTTTTTTTTCCAAAGAAAAGTACCTTTTTGAATACAAGATTTTTTTTTCGTTTTGTCCTAATTTGTTCATGTTTTGATGTAAATCTTAAAAACCAAAAAGATTGATTTTAAAAAGCTATTTATTTTGTTTCAGTGGGGATAACTCCCCCACATTTTGTAATTCAACCCCACCCCCTTTTTTTTTTTTATACTTGAAAAAAAGGAAGTACTTTTTCTCCAAGGTCATGGGAAATTTTGAATGAAATGTAAATGTAAAGTTCATTTCTCTTTAACATTTTTATGAAGCAGACTTTCCTTTCTCCTACATGCTTTAATTATAATAAGGGGAAAGTTTTATGAGGAAATGTGCAGAACAAGTCCCCATACTATCCTTGTTTTAACCAACGTGATTGGTTCCTTACATTCCTGAGCATAAAATTTACACACAACTTTTTTTTTTTTAAATTAATCCATCTACTGGGTAAAAAGGAAGTTCACAGGCAGAGGTGGCAGTGAACTAGACATGGATGTATTGCAAAAAGGAACAAGAACCCATTACAGTTACTTGGAATTAATCCAACAAAGATGAGTTGTTCACATGCTCTCAGAAAATGGCAACCAATTGCAAAGTCATAATCTTTTCTATTCAAAGAGTGAGTGATGCCCTTTCAAACAAGCATGGACAAACAAGATGCTCTGAACATGTTTGCTCAAGCAGATAAACACCCTGATTTTGAGGTTTATAGTGGGAGATAATTGCACATGCTTTAATATGGATCATTTATCTGCTAACCACAGTGAGCACACAGGGATGTGGAGTTCAACTATACAGGTTGTAAACATGATGATTTAAACATCCATTCAAAAGAGAGCTCTATCACACATCACCCAGGAGCAAATGTGTTTTCCCTGTTAGGTTTAACGGTTGGAGGGCTTTAAAGTTTTATCTAGTTTTTCTACGGCAACTGTTTTTTGGGAGAAAGTTGCACGCATAAGTACATGTAAGTACAAGAAAGTTGCACGCATAAGTAAGAAATGGTGATCAGGAGGGAGGGCATAGGTAAACCTGATCCTATGATGATGAAAGTATTGCTGTATGGTTGCCCAGTTACCCCTGCACACTCAGAAATCTGGGCTTAAAGGAGTATTCACAGCTAAATGCCACATCATCATCATGAGGATTGCACTTCAATCATGTCTGCTTAGACTTTCCCATTCCCCACTCATTTTCCATCCTGTGCTAATGGCAATAAGAAAGATGGCACACCCTTGCCTGTCTGTATCTATTTGTTGCATCTTGTCTTTGACTATAAATTATTCGGGGCAGGAATGGTCTTTTTGTACAGTGGCAAGCACAGTGGGGTACTGGGCCAGGACTATGCTTCCTTGGCACTGTGGCATTACCAATACTAGTAATTATGCAGTCTGAGATTTCCATTCAATGCCGTGGGCTACACCTAGGCCTAGGGATTAGTTATACCCGCATCCATGAATTGAAATTGGCCCAAACTAAAACATGAACACTCCCAAATATGAATCTATATCTCATTTTGCAGATGGCCCCTTATCTTTATCATGAGCCAAACCAAAAGCCCTGATTCATAGAATCATAGACTTTAGGGTCAGAAGGGACCCTGCACAACGCAGGCCACAGAATCTCACCTACCCACTCACTCCTGTATCAAACCCCTAACCTATGTCTGAGCTACTGAAGTCCTCAAATTGTGGTTTAAAGACTTGAAGGTGCAGAAAATCCACCAGCAAGTGACCCGTGCCCCACACTGCAGAGGAAGGCGAAAAACCCCAGGACCTCTGCCAATCTGCCCTGGAGGAAAATTCCTTCCTGACCCCAAATATGGTGATCAGCTAAACCCTGATCATGTGGGCAAGACTCACCAGCCAGACACCCAAGAAAGAATTCTTTGTAGTAACTCAGATCCCACCCCATCTAACATCCCATCACAGGCCATTGGGAATCTTTAACGCTAAAAGTCAAAGATCAATTAATTGCCAGAATTAGGCTATCCCATTATACCATCCCCTCCATAAACTAATCAAGCTTGGTCTTGAAACCAGATATGTCAAATGCCCCTAGTCTTTTCCTCCGTTGTTGGGTTTGTTTTTGAATGGGCATCATGGAAGGTAAGAATCCTTGTACGATGGTGCTCAAGAAATTGAAATCTCATTGAAGGTGGAAAAGCTCAGGAATTTATTGATACTTAATCAATATCGTGAACTGGACAAGTTAGAAAAGAAAAATAGGGTTTTGTTTTTTGGGTTTTTTGTTGGAGTCCAAACTGCGGAAGTTGAATCAATTCCTAATGCACTCAAAAAAGAAGAATAATTTTCAGTGGTCACCATACTGGAATATCTGCAAAATCAGTGATCACAGGATGGATAAATAACTGTGATACGCCAGTTACTACGGTAAATGGTGATTCTTTACTTATACTTGTCTATAACCTGTACATTACTCATTCGCCAACAGGGAAAACTTTCTCCATTGTAACTCTATGCCAGTTTTCAATAAGTACAATTTATTTAAAGAGAAACTGCATGAAGATTTGGTATAAAATTATATACTTCGTTGGAGAATTATTAAAGGTGCTTCCATTTACTCTAACTTTATTTCAGAAGGTTAAGTGGGTCAATACTCACAGCCCTTCAGCAATGCATTCAAGCAGAAGAACTCCCCCTTTGATGACAGTAACTGCTGAGCTGCTACCAGAAGATTCGGGTGGTATCAGTATTTTGGGTTTTCTTTCCTTGATGAAATTAGCTAAGAAAGAGAAAAGAAAAGGGTCAGACCTTGTGCACTAAGGTAATCACATATGGCCCTGAATCATTCTGTACCCTCTAACAGTGCTAAAAATATTGCTTTGGTCAGAAGATTTCTGGAATATTAATTCATTCATTTTTCTTTATATTTGTGGTATTTTTCTAAAGGACCCTACCTAGGGCTCTGTTTTTTATTTACATTCAAAACACAACTATAGGAACAAGAATAAAATTAGAAACTGCTTTCCCTCAAAACC
Source organism: Gopherus evgoodei (assembly GCF_007399415.2). Taxonomy (NCBI): domain Eukaryota; kingdom Metazoa; phylum Chordata; order Testudines; family Testudinidae; genus Gopherus; species Gopherus evgoodei. The sequence continues at coordinate 118,418,602 of NC_044328.1, forward strand.
AGAGTCCCGAACCTGCAAACCCTTAAAGAGATACATAACTTTACCCTCATGAGTAGTTCTTTTCCATCCAGCTTTCAGGGCTGGGAAATGGCTAGGCTAGAGTCATACAACAGTGGGGGATTCTTTCTCTGGCTGCTATGGTTGATGTCTTAAAGAGGCAGACCAACCCAGAAGACGTGCGGGGGAGGGCGAGGAGTTATGTTGCCACAAGAGCTCCTGGTTGCTGATGATGTTGGTTGGGAGATGGACTCTTAAAAGGCATGGATTTACAGCTGCACCAGTATGACTCCCAAATGGTATAGGATGAAGGGGTATGTTACAGGGGAGCTGGTCCCTCTGAGAAGAACTAGGCCCAGCTTCCCTGGGTCAGAGCAGGTGAGCCCAATCCAGCCAATTAAAGGGGCCTAGGCCATCCCTGTGCCTTTAAGTGTTACCAGAGGGGAGGAAATGGGAGATGGAAGGGAATGACTGAGAAAGGCCATGCTTAGGGAAAGGAAGGAAAACCATGGTAGAGTGCAGCTAACTCCTGTGATGGATCTCTGGAGCAAGAGGCTCAGGGAAGCAGCCCTAGGGCTACTGCTCCAGGGAGGGAGCAGAGCTGACTAGAAGTCGGATGCTGCCAGGACAGAAGCACCAGAGACGCCTGTGAGAGGTGACTTGGAAGCCTGAGAGAAGAGGAGAGTTAAAAAACTGGTCTCTGTTTTATTTGCCTACAGTGAGAGGCTAAACCACCCTAAAAGAAGACTGGGTGTGGCAGCGAGCTTTTGGAAGCTGGGGAGAAGCCAGGTGACAGAGTGTCTGGGCCAGATGCTCTGTTTCAACTCTGCTGAAATCTCTTCTAATCCCTCCAAGATCCAAGTCCCATTTCTCCAGGTAACAGCCTAAGAAGAACTCAGCTTCCCACCTCACATGCCCTAAGAAGTATGCCTCATCCTTAAACAACCTCCCCAGTTCCCAGTCAGTTTTAAGAACCAATTCAGAATTTCCTGCCACGCCTTGAAAAAACTCTGGGGATTTGCTCCAGCCCCTCTCATGGACCGTTTTTTCTATTCTCTTGCCTGCTCAGCTAGTACTTGACTCCTCTCTGCTTCCTTATTTCTCCCCTCACCCACACACTCTGATCAATGACGGTGAATGAATCTTTCCTTGTCTGTTCTTGCCATCTGGAACAGTCTTCCTAATACCTTTCTCCTTCACTAACTTTACATTGTCTTCTAAATCTCAGCTGATATCATATCTTTTCTCCTTTGCCAGCTGCTTTGAATTCTCCTTCCCTCTACAGTTGCAGAATTTACAACAACTCAAGAATGCATTTGGGAATACAGCTTGAAAACAAGCCACTGTTCATCACAAAATTCCTATTTACTGTATTGGGTTTCAGATAACCATTTACTCTAGACTGCCAACAAAAAAATCAATTGTTTATTTGACAATACGTTTTAACAATTTATATTGTTAAATGGCTATTCACTAATAATTAATAGCCAATATGTCATTCAAATGTTCACTGATTCTTCAAAAAAAGCGATTTACTGATAATTTGGTAATAGATCATTTCTATCTTACAAGCCAGCTTTCTTCATCCCTTCTTTAACGCTTTGCGTCTCTTTGTACGGTGTGCACTACACATACCAGTGAGTACATATGCTGTATACAAATGTTCGCCCACACATGCCTAGATTTTCAGATATCAGTAGCACTCTTGGGTGTCCAGCGTGAGACACCTGAAATGGGCCTGATTTTCAGAAACTATTCAGCAATAGTCCTGAAAAATCAAGTCCCTCTCAGGTGCTCTTAGTTGGGAACTCCAGAAACTGAGGCACTCAAAATCACTAGTTAGTTTTGGAAATGGTGGACTTAATTTTAAAATATATTCTCTCTTAATAACCATGTTTGGCAAAAAATAAGGTATTTGGTAGAACTGGATGGAAAATAGATTTTCCATCTCATGAAAAGTTTTTGTTTTGTACCTGAATTGGAACAAAAAGCCATAATTTTGAATTTTTTCACAAATAGAAATACTTCTCCAAAATATAATTTTGAGTCACTTGAAACATTTTGTTTCGCTAAACTCAACCCTCCTTTTTTTTTTTTTTTTAATATTGAACCCCTTTATGGTTCAATTTGAAAAAAAAAAGTAAATTTAGGAAAAAAAGCATATGATACGTAAAGAAAAATCAAAATTTCTAGATCCAAAAATATCAAAACTAGACATTTTAATAGCTTTTTCCTTTAAAAAAAGGAATAAGATTTCCTCAAAATCAATCCATTTTGTGAAAATGTTCAGTTTTGTCAAAACAGCATTTTCCAATAGAAAACTTTAATCTAAAATCTTCCAACAAGCTCTAGTATTTTGGTTGAGAATCCAAATATATGCAGTTAGCTACACACCCTTATCAATCCTATCCATATTTTCTGCTATTGTTACATTAAACATCACAGCATATTCTAACACTAGCTGGTCACCATAATTCCTTCATGATTTTTTTTCCATCTAGCTTGAAACTCCTCTCCTTGAAATCACTTTCTTGATCAGCAGAACTGCCTATTCTAAAAATAGTTTCTATTTGTAAGGGCCTCTTCTCTGACCTCTTTATTTCACACGGGAGAGATGTAGTAATGTGAAAAATCCTTCAGACCTCAGTCAAGCTAGTAAAGACTGAGTCAATATTGATGCATGTGCTGCTTATACCCAGCAAACATGTTAAAAGTTTCTTCCTAAGCAGTAACAGTATTTCATCTAAATTGATAGAATATTTCCTTTTACTAACATTTCAGATTACCCAACACATTAAGTGGCTCTCAAGTATTCTCATGAATTCAAAGGCAAAGAAACAAACAGGTACATTCAACTCACCTTTAGTAACAGCAGCATTAGGTGAGCTTGAGTCATTAGTATGTTTAACTGAAATAAACAAAAATGAAAACCAAATGCAAATGGAATAGTTGATAAAGGTTAAAAGGTCAAAAACAAACAAAACATCAACTAAACCAAAAAAAATTAAAAAGCCTACACAAAATACTTCCTTAAAGGAAATGTAAATATATTTTCTATAAAACCACCAAAAGAATATAATGCAAAACAACACGGACAATGAATTTATGTATGTATAAAGAGTATTAAAAAGGTGTAAAACTCAGGAAAAGATTCACTAAAAAGTGATTTTATCAGAGTTGAATGTTGAATAAGATTGGTAGGTTCCTAGCATTCATTAAAAGAGTCTATCTTTAACCTTTTCTCCTTTGTTATTTATCTGCTCCTGACTCTCTCTAATTTGTCCACATCATTCTTCAAGTGTGGCACCCAGAACTGGACACTGTACTCCAGCTGAGGCCTCAAGCTGGATTAACCAAGATTAAGGTATATGAATTTAGTATTAATAATTATTGATCTGTTTACTCCAACAAGAAAATATACTACTTGTAAGTTAAATACTGAGGCTTTCAATTGGGAAGAAAATATCCCTGAATTTTTAGGAAACATAAATCCCCAAAAGTCAGATATTATTGAAACCAGAAGGTGACTTAAAGCCAGCCTAAAATAATACATATTCTCAATTGATTTTTAACACATTTATTCTTGCAAGTGACACTTGAAATTACTGCAGCTGAATGAGTCAAGCAAAATGAGAAAGATCTTCAGCTGGTGTAAACTGTCATAGCTCCACTGAGTTCAATGAAGCTTTGATTACCATAGCCTGAGCATGTGGCCTATCATATTCTCTGATTTTCTTTTTGTTTCTTTGTTTGACTTCTTTCAAAAGCACAGTCTCACTGTTTCTTGTACATTCTGTACATAAAGTCACTTTGTTTCCTTTGTTGCTTGGTTTGAACTTTGATATAGCAAAAAGAGTAAGAAAAAATAAATATATAGGAAAATGTAATTGCAAAACCATGAAATTGGCAGTCGGACTCAGGTGCAGAGGGTATAGTACCTGAACCTACCTTTTTCTCATTTTTGGAAAATGAAAAGATTTGAAGTATCTGGTGTTCTTTTCATCTGCAGAAAACTGGGTAGCTGCAATGCCCATGACTCAGAAAACAAACAGTTCCATGTCTCCTACTCGCCCTTTAAGTCAGGAAATGCAAAGCTCCTTTCATGACATATTATGCTCAATTCCTCCGTGCTTTTTACTTCTTACTAGAGGCAGCCATGCAAACTAGTTTTCCTCTTGCTCTAGCGTAGGAGTACATTTCCTATGACTGGGAAAGCATTGACACCCAGTTCTCCCCAAGATTATGAAAGTTGATGCTTTTGTAACTTACAAAATAATGGGGTTTCTGAGGCTTTTTTCTAAGTGACAGGTGATTTTGTGCATTCAGAGATGGAGGGACCATTCATGACTTCAGTTGATTTCTACCTTCTCTTGGGCACCTATCAAAAGTGGGCAGGGATAATCTTCTACTGTTTGTTCAGTTCCTCTCACAACGGGGCACCATCCTTAGCTGGTGCTTGGGCACTACTGTAATATACTGACTACTATTAATAGAAGTGAAGGCAAATGGTACCATTGGCTCTTCATGGCTGGGCTCAGGAAGAGACTTGTCAGGTACAAACCAAGAACTCTAAGCTATGGCCATTTTGAAGTTCTCTAATATCCAGTCAGCCAACAAGAACTTTGCTGCATAATAGAACATCTGGAGGACTCCCTGATCATGTTAACTGCAGCTCCCTAATGTCATTCTCCAGAGCCCGATTGCCATATCCAGGCAAACCCAGGCTGGGGGGAAGAGGTAGTATGGAATGCCTAATGATCCACTCACTGGCTGAGAAGGGAGTTGATTTCCCCGATGCATCGTGATTAGATTTCGTAGCAGTGGAGAACAGGAGGCAGATAATAGCGCTTTTGCAGCCCAGCAACTACAGAAGCTTTTTGTCGGTTGGATCTAGCTCTCAGAGTAAGGCTTATAATATACGAATAAGCATTTTAACACGTATTTTCTTCAGAGAGAATCATGTTAGACACATGGCACACATTTTCATTCAGTGACAAGGGGGAGTTAAAACAATTTTTAAAAGACTTACTACGTGTAACCATCAGTGTCATTGGCATTTTCTGTACAATTGTCCGCAGCTTGGGAAATGCTGCAAAGCAACAATAATCACTTCGACTGTCATTTTCTTCCACATTTGCAAAGTACAGATCTCCCTGAAGGCTCATGGAGACCCTTTCATCTTGTGGAATGTGTTGTAAATCTAGCAAGAAAAAAATAATTATAATATGGTAATGATATCTAGCCACCCCCCCAATATGCCTATTTGCACTTCCTGTCATGTGTTTGCTTTCAGGTGCCGAATAGAACTTTGATGCAAAAGAGGTGCAACATAACCATATGTTGTCCTTTTACAGCCATGGGAATGGGAGTTTATGAAACAAGAACCTAAGTAAACTTTCTACGGAAACAGCATGAATTCTCTGAAAAGTCAGTTTTGTTCCTGTACTTTAATTCTGTAATTACTAGGGGATGATGCAGTGAAAATTCCAGCAAGTTTCAGTGCTACAAAGGCTTGCAGTACTGCCATGGATGCCTTGATTTCTAGGTTTCCACTGTGCAGAACCCAAACTTATTTTCCCTGTAAGTACAACTTACAGTATGTAACTCCTAGACATGCAAAGGTTGTATTGGCTCATTGTCAAACCAGCCAAATGTGGAATGAGAGCAGTTTTCTATCTATCTAGTCTGGAATCCTGTCTCCGATAGTGGTAAGTCCTAAGGGTGAAATCTGAGTCCCACCAAAGTAAGAGGGAGTTTGCCATTGATTTCTGTTTGGCCAAGATTTCACCCTAGACATTTAAAGAAGAATGTGACAGAATCCCCAAAATAGCAAATTATGCAATAACCGGACAATAGAGGAAAGTTATTCATAATCTTGTCAATTAATGGTTGGCTTCCCTTCTCATAGACTCATAGACTCTAGGACTGGAAGGGACCTCGAGAGGTCATCGAGTCCAGTCCCCTGCCCTCATGGCAGGACCAAATACTGTCTAGACCATCCCTGATAGACATTTATCTAACCTACTCTTAAATATCTCCAGCGATGGAGATTCCACAACTTCCCTAGGCAATCTATTCCAGTGTTTGACTACCCTGACAGTTAGGAACTTTTTCCTAATGTCCAACCTAAATCTCCCTTGCTGCAGTTTAAGCCCATTGCTTCTTGTTCTATCATTGGAGGCTAAGGTGAACAAGTTTTCTCCCTCCTCCTGATGACACCCTTTTAGATACCTGAAAACTGCTATCATGTCCCCTCTCAGTCTTCTCTTTTCCAAACTAAACAAACCCAATTCCTTCAGCCTTCCTTCATAGGTCATGTTCTCAAGACCTTTAATCATTCTTGTTGCTCTTCTCTGGACCCTCTCCAATTTCTCCACATCTTTCTTGAAATGCGGTGCCCAGAACTGGACACAATACTCCAGCTGAGGCCTAACCAGCGCAGAGTAAAGCAGAAGAATGACTTCTCGTGTCTTGTTTACAACACACCTGTTAATGCATCCCAGAATCATGTTTGCTTTTTTTGCAACAGTATCACACTGTTCACTCATATTAAGCTTGTGGTCCACTATGACCTGAAGCAGGATGGTTTATATTATTGGTATATTTTACTCACTTTATTGTAACTGAATGTTCTGATTATCTGTGTGTCTAACCCTTTCTAAAATGCTGCTGAATTCTTGCACTCAGTGTTATCTTGTGGCAATGAGTTTCACAGGTTAATTATGTGTTACGTTAAACAGTATTTTATTTCGTCAACTTTAATGTTTTGCCTTTCAGTTTCATTGTATGTACATCATGAAACGTGCAGAAGACGACCTGATTCACCCTTCTGTACTATTACCACCAGTAGCTTTCCATATGTCTAACCATTCTTGCTACCTATCTCTTAAATCCCTCTACAATATCCTTTTTTTCATATGGAGGGACCAGAACTAAACAAAATATTCATATTGAGGGTATACCTTTGATTTATGTAATGGCATTATAACATTTTAAATATTGATTTATATCCCATTCTTTAAAAAAACTCATGGGACTTTTGCCATTGACTTCATGGGGTCTGAATTTCAGTCCTTATAATATTGCTTGTGCTTTTGATTGCTGTTGCACATTAAATAGAGGCTTTCACTGGGTTGCCTACAGTGCCACCCATATATTTTCCCTTAGTGCTTACACTTTAATTGATGAAAATTATTGCATTTGTAATAAAACTGATCTTGACAGGCATTTTAAGAAAGGCCTGTTATGTGTTGTGTCATCAAATATTACTTACCAATATTCATCCAATAGATATGCAAAGGTGGAATTCCTCTGGGAGGATTACAGTGCAAAACCACAGCATCACCATACTCAACCTCAATTGGCTCAATGTTTTCTTTTGGGAATTTTGGTACACCTATGACAAAAACACATAAAGAGTTTCCTTCATTTTCTTATCCTTAGTCCCCTTTTATACAAACGGCACATCTACCTCATATCCTTCCTTTTGTTCTCTGCATTAAGTATTATTACTATGTGCATAAAAGCAAAAAGTAGCTAGGCATTTTTTTCAAAAAAGAATAAGACAACAAGATCCCAGCAAAAGAGTTTGTAATACACAAAGAACAAAGGAATTGGTATAACGGAAAGCAAAGTAATGATGTTAAGAGGAAGTCTGGCATAAATTCTACATGTATGACTCTACATTAACCCATCTTGGTACACATTTCTCCTCTATCCTCCACTACTCTGGGGGCTATGCTGGAGGCTAGCAAGGGCAGGACTGTGGTTTGATGATCCTAGCTGGCGTAATGGCTCCCAGAGAACTATAAGGCAATGCAACTTAGAGCAGCCTTAAGGCAGCTGCTATAACTTGAACAAGGGGCTGGCTTGGTGCTCAGTCAGCCCCAGAATTAGAAGAGGTAGAAAGGTAGCTTAAGGTGATCTTTGCTTCCCTTTCTCTCAGGTGGGCAAGCTTTGCTGTGGCACAGCTGCAGACTGACCCTACATAATCTTTAGGGTCTGATCTTGCTATCCTTATACATATAAGCAGTCCTTTTGACTCACATGCACAAAGGCTAATGGATCTGGCTCTTAAATACAGACCAGCTGATCCAATAGTTTAGGACCCGATTCAATTAACAAAATTCACTGAAGTCAATGGAAACCCACAAGGACTGTGTATAAAGGATGGGAACAGCAACCAGCCCAGCTGCAAACAGAAACAAAGGACTTTATCTTGTTTGCTGGTCTCATGCAAGCGCCACCACCAAAGACACTACATCCACAAGTAAGGGGAGCAAGATTTTATCCTGGAATGAGCATAGAGAAGCCACAATGCAATGAACAAATCCATTTGTTAAATGTAACCACTCTTTAAGCAAACCAAGTTGAGACTGTTTCAGGGCAAGCACTGAATCCTGCTTACATTCGAGGCAAGTTAAAACTGGTGCAAGGTGTAATGCTGTCAGTTCAATGCATAGTTAAGCAACAGTAAAAGAATGAAATATCAAGAGCCAAAGGGAAATACTAAAAAGTGTCAGCTTTGCATACCAGTTATTAATGTGAACTCCAGTGCAATGCAACTGCACATTATAACACGTTTAAATGTCAAAGCTCGTCTGTGCCAGATCCTCAGCTGATGTAAAACAGTATAACTCCACCAAAGTCAATGAGCTGTGGTGATTTACACCATCTGAAGATCTGGCCCATGGTCTAGGAGGAGGTTACAATTAAGGAACTGAATGATTATTGGGGATTTTGCATACAAATATTACGAGATAGATTAAACTGTGGTCTGTATAGTTTCATAATGAAGCAAGATGCAGGACCTACCTGCAACTGAAGTTTGGGTGCAGAGGAGAAAACAGAGGCTGTGTGCCTGATACTCAGAGTGGGACAGGAAGTAAGTATCTGGGAGGGATTAGGGGAGAGATGCATGTGGGTTTTGCGGGGCCACCGCCCTACAACATGTATGTCAGCAGAACTGGCATGCTGTGACTCTGAGAAGTGTTTCTGAGTTAGTTTCTTCTTAAATTTCCTTCTGTGGTAATACTAGCTAGTCTGAACTGGAACAATTACAACATGATGTTGATTGCTTGAGTAAGAATTGTGTATGGATATCACTGGCCTAAGGGAAGGCATTACTCTGCCATAAGATAAAATGGAAGGAATGTTCTCACACCTACCATGGATTATGAGAAATTATATCTACCAATCTTCTATTGGCAGAGAGATTAACAATTTTTTAAAAATCTTCAGTTTATAAACAGAGTAGGGCTCCCTAACAAGCAATAAAATGGAGATCCCATGAATCTCACCCACTTCATGAAAGACAATAGAGAGAAACAGATACAACTTCAGATAATGTTTTCACCCCTCAGCCATAAGGCCGAGAAGCTAGCTTCCTTCCAATAGCTTCTTCACTCCTTAAATCCTGTAAGGTACACCCAGTGACAATTCCAGCTCCTGAGTCAACCTGCCAGATAAGCAGATTAAATTGGAATTTAGGTCAGCTTCCAATTGATTCTCTTGCTGGGGCCCACTCTGCCTAATCAGCTGGAAGGCAAAATTCTCCTACATTCTGTGTTCGGGGAGTTATTAAAAACCAAAAAAGCTGATAATATTATTACCCCTTTGTGACCCAACCAACTACTCAAGTTTGGGACACTGTGGGTTGTTTTTATTAAGAGACAGTGTTGATAGTTATTTCTTTGATGCAATCCTTATACAAGAGGAAAACAACAGGCTCACCATTCCAGCACTTAAGCCAGCTCTCTTTTTTCCTTTTTCTCAGGGACACACTATCAGAGGTTTTCTGTCTGGTGCACGCACACATGCACAACCCTACCTCAGTCAGTGTCCTGCCCCTGTGTTTGTTATCAGCTTTAGTCAGCATGGCCAGACCACTGCCTAGGCTTGCCATGCTGGTGCAGACCATGGCCATTGGTTTCCATTGTTTTAGTTATCAGTATACCCTGGGTATGGAATGGTTCCCACAGTTAGCCTGAATAGAAGTTGCTTAGTACACCCATCAACCCAACCAACTCCGTGATCTATGCAACCACCAGCACCTCTGAGCATAACATTATCTTAAGAACTGGCTGTGTGATATCACTCCTAAGTGCATAGAGGTGTGTAGCATTTTTGCAGTATTAATCATTTTAATTCTTGGATATTATGTAATTGATTGCTACTAATTTGTGGCTGATCACAGAATTTATAATAATTGATCTAAGCTGGTAAGTGGTTCTGAGCTCTATGCAAGACGTACTGCTTGATGATAGATTTTCAAATTGCATGGAGTTATCCATACGGCACATGGATAATGTGAAATTGGAAATCAATCAATCAGTTTGCCATGACAGCTACCAAAAAGGTCATGTCGATATTACAGGCAACTGCCTACATACAGACATAAAGAGCAGGACCAGACAATCATTCATAGTTCAAGGTATTCGATTTCATATTTTCATTTCACAGGGGAAAAACAAGCTTGTATAATGGGCCTCAGAATGACCTGTTGAAATGCCAGCAGGTGGATCCTATCATGGCCCAGACAATCCATTGGCAGGGAAAAAAAAAGGCCACAAGATGAAAAATGTCCACCTGCATTCTGGCTCTTATGGAAACATTTCCCAAAGCACACTGTGATATATAACACACACAGAACTGTCTTGGGAACGGTTCCTCATGCCACATTTTAATTCCTGCTGAAGTAATATCTTGAGTTCTCTAATATCAGCGTCATTAAACTGTGAGACACAAAGGATCAAAATTGGTCTGTGCCCAAGTTCTCTGCTTGTGACTGATGGTGACCCAAGCAGTGACAGATTGTTGCTCTCACTGTGGTGAACCTGAGTATATCCAATCCCTAGAGTGACTTGCAATTTAATGACCACACGCTACTGGAAAACTAAAGATTAGAGTTGAATGTTTTGAAATACCATTGATAAATGGGGAAAGGGAGAGGAAAAGTTCAGCAAATGTCTTGTGGATCCCGCCTCCTATTTTCCTATGTTCAGAAAATTCAAAATCTCAGCGAAAAATGAGGAGGAAGGGGGAATTATGTAATCTTATGCTAAAACTAATAAGTGTTTTTAGTATAGATTCTGGTCCTGAATCTGTTCTGTTTCACTGGTATAAACGGTCCCTGAAGTTACATAGGTCACTTCACTGCACTCTAAACTTTTGTGGGATTAGTCCAGATTTACTCAAGCTTAGCCTGCACTTAATGATATGTCAGCATAGTTTCATTGGTCAGGGGTGTGAAAACAACAAAATCCCTAGTGACAGCGCTATGCTGCAAAAATCCCCAGCGTTGGAGCAGCTGTGTTGACAGAAGAATGCTTTTGTCGACTTGGATAATGTTGTTCAGGGTGGTGGCATTCTAACACACACACACACACACACACACACACACACACACACACACACACTTCTGTTGGTGCAGGTGCTGTCTAAACTAGGGGCTATACTGGCATAGCTATACTGACACAGGCTCCATGGTATAGACCAGTGTTTCCCAAACTTGGGACACCACTTGTGTAGGGAAAGCCCCTGGCGGGCCTGGCTGGTTTGTTTATCTGCCTCGTCCACAGGTCCGGCCAATTGCGGCTCCCTGCCAATGGAGGCTGCTGGAAGTGGTGTGGGCCGAGGGACATACTGACCGCCCTTCCCGCAGCTCCCATAGGCCTGGAGCAGCGAACTGCGGGCACTGGGAGCCATGACTGGCCAGACCTGCAGATGGAGCAGGTAAACAAACCAGCCCAGCCCGCCAGGGGCTTTCCCTACACAAGTGGCATCCCAAGTTTGGGGAACACTGGTCTACACCATGGAGCCTATGTCGGTACAGCTATGCCAGTATAGCCCCTAGTTTAGACAGCGCCTGCACCAACAGAAGTGTGTGTCTGTGTGTGCGCGCACGCACATGTGTTTGTGGCATCCCGAGTTTGGGAAACACTGGTGTAGACAAATTCTCAGTGTAACTGGCAGCAGAATTTGTTCCACTGTTTAAAGAAGGATGTAATTAAGGTGCCAGATTCTACTCTCTTACACGGTTATCACTCCACTGACTTTGTGAATTGACACCAGTGTGAGTAGAGAATCAGAAAAGCCCACTGTGTTTTGTTTGTTTGTTTTGGGGGGGGGTGTTATATTTGTGTGGCGTCTGGGAAGGTAGCACTGGGAAGCTGTGCTGGAGAAGCATGCACTGAGGAGATTCTCAGATGCAATTCAGCCAGTGAATGAGTCTTTCTAGGCAGGTATATAGTTTTATATATTCCCTGCACAGAAGGGCTCATCCATTGGCCGATTCATATACCTGCATAGAAGGACTCATTCACTGGCTGACTCCACCAGGTTTATACCAACTTTGCACCAGCAGACTAGTGAGAGACAGACAGAGAGCACACACACACTGTTGTTGCCCAGTCTTGAATAAGAACTGCTAAGAAGATAGTGGCCAGGAGATCTCTATTCCCTGGCAATCCCCAATACCCAGACCATTCATTGGCCATTGATAATCAGCAGTAAGTAGAGAAGCCCTAAGGTTGATCTTCTTTATGCCAGGGATCAATCCCATGGCCAGCAAACCAGAAGTACATAAATGTGACTTATAACTTCCTTCCACCTGCACAGTGCTGAGCATAGCTTGGACACAGTCTGAGATCTGTCTCAGTGTATCAATTTCAGTTCTGGCTTGTGCAGTTTGGAGTTAAATTAGTAATTCTCATTACAGTCTTTGAACTGTTTACAAAGGATGATTCTGCTAATTTATGGAATGATTTCTAATTTCCACACTAAACTGACTAAGGTAATTGCTGGCTGTCAATCTAGGAAGACATCTTACTATGGCGTAGATGCCAGTCCTTGCCTACAAGATTTTTGCTATTACCATTTCCCAAGAAGAAGGGCATTTATCCCCATAAATGACTCAGTGATGGTCAAAATAATCACAGTGAATTGGTTGGTAAATTGGGTGACCAACAGAACTGGGTTCTATTCTCAGCTCATGCACAACCTTCTGCGTGACTTTGCTCCATTACTTTGCCACTCTGTCTTCTCATCTGTAAAATGAGGATTATTCACCTTTGTAAAGTGCCTTAATGGCTAAATGTTATTTTAGCTCAACTCAAGAATCCTTTTGGTCTCTTCACTACTGAATTCAGTATGCCTTTTCAAATTTTAGATACAGGCTCTGCCTTCTAGGTAGACTGTGCCATCGATAATGTGAGATACTATCAGTGATTTTATTTCTTGGTTAATTTCTTTTCATGCTATGCTTTCATCCTGTAGTTTTAAGTGTTTTAAGGAAAGTAAGGATAAATATACTGTAAATGAATGTTGCGTACATTTCACCAAGGAGGTGGTGTTACCTTGTGATAAATTAAAAACAAGGTTTAACGTTCCAGACCTAATTCAATTTCTCCTTCTGACATTGGGCACATTCAATAATTAAAGTAACAGAATTCTAAGTTCAGTCGCACAGTGGTTGTTGTCTGCATCCTTGTCTTTTTATGGCATTTAATGTGTGTCACACTATGTAGTAATCTCTACTTCCTTTTTTTTTCACTTAATTGTATATGGACACTACACAGACATATATGCTTAGATAAAGATGCATTGAGATTCTACTACAGTTCTTGGTTAATTCAGTTCAATACAAGTAAAGGGAATGGAAATCTACTTCGAATATAAGCACCCTTATTAAAGTGAGGGAAGTCTTGTTCAGCATACATCAAGCTATCAACATGTCCTGCCTCAATTACAGGTTCCAAAATTCAAGAAACAGGCATTGACTAAGAAAAGTATTCACTGGTATATTTAAGTACCTCTTCTTTTGGAATCAGAGTCTGGATCACCAGAATATCCGAAGACTTTGTACTGCTGGAGGTGACATACTTTAGAAGGGACATAAAACTGATGTCCTCACCACTTTGGGAAATTAAAGGTCCCCTGGCACTTTTCTTATGAGTAGTGGTATCAACCCCAATGCCCTGGCCAGATTCCAAAGTGAATAATTGTGTTCTGCCTAGAGCTTTGAATGGCAATGTTGCTCTTTTCATCCTGCCCAAAACTGTTGGATGACACTGAACAACTACTGTGTCCCCTCCAGTAACGACTAGGTCATTTTAACTCACACCATGACATTCAGTTCAGTTCAACTGAAAATACAATTTCGAGTCAAACTGTTGTGCAGTGCTGATGACTTACACTCCTACAGGCAGCTGCAATTTAGTAATGAGGGAAGTAAATCCTATCTATGCACACCTGACCTTTGTGACCAGGGTATCATGAGGCTTAACTGGCTAGTTAGTGTATACAGCACACCTCTCAAGAAAAAAAATATTCATAAAAGCTGGTCAGTAAAAAAGAAAACCCTGGGAGACTACTTTCATGGATTTCATTTTGGAGTATTCAATCAGGAAAGAATCTCGCTGAAAAGGAAGAAGTTCCACAGACTCCATGAAGGACTTCACTGTTGTTTCTAATTTCAGGCAGGAGGTACTATGGATAAAGGCAGCAGTATAAAACCAGAGATAGATAGAGATTGAGACAGAGAGAAATAAATGTTTTGGCACAGAAGGATCACAGAAAGATCAAGAGGTTCTGCCCCCTGTGTATCTTGGAGGATCTGTCCCAACACAGAAAAGTTTATGGGGACTCTCTGGGTCTCCTTCTCAGACTCTTCTAAGCTTCTGTGACCAATGAAGCCATGTTACCAGGCTTTTCCCTATTTATAGATGCCTTTAGATCACTTCTCAAGAGATGGTCCAGGGCACAGAAAGAAGATGCTAGAAAAATAAATAGCCTTAGGCTGCATAAACTTTTCTACAGAGCTGGGAGAGGGATGATGCATGTTCCCTATTGTCTGCTACCTCTGCACTCAAATGGCCAGAAATACTACCAAGGAGATAGGTGACCACTCTTGTCCATGGCAGAGGCTGAAATCAGCATGTGGAAGGCCTCTATCACATGCAGATCTCAGCAGGACCCACTGGCCCTATGTCTGTCAAGTGCTTTGGGATCCTTTGATAGCAGGAAGCTATAGAAATGCAAAGTACTATGACTGGTGGCATTGAATGAGCAAAACTGCTGTTTTAAACACAGAACAAAAAACGTCTATGACTTCTATGAAAAATGAAAAGAAAAGGCATTAAAGAGGTGTTTATTTTCATAGCCTGAGTAGAGAAATAATAGTCAAGTCAAAGCAAATCATTTTCTGCCACCGAACACTCAATTCTCCTGAGGACGCCATTAAAAAGGCGTGTACTAACAGCCCCGCTGGCTTATTCTCTAGAGATAAAACATGGTAAATTGTATTCAGCAAGTATCAGTGAATAATAAATGCTCTCCAAATTAATATAGCTATGGAAATATGTACATAATTTATCCAGTTCCTTTTAAATTAAATTGTTTTGAGGATGTTCTTCAGCTTTTGTACTAGAAAACTTAGAAGGTACTGCGGGTTCAGTGGTAATATCTTGAACTTCCACGCTATTTACTCAGACTTGGTAATTAATTCCTAGCAAACAGGAGCTGGGAATGTTGTGGAACAAACTTAGTGAGTCAGTGGGGGGGGGGGACAGAAGTGCCTCAAAAGCAAGTGGTTGGAGTGATTACGAAGTAGCTAGAGATATGCTGGACTACCACATTGGGATTCCCAGATCATAGGTGTTTTTAAGTGACCCACTATTGAAAAAGTCTGAAATCAGTTCTGAGGCCTGTGAAAAGTCATCTCATCTCAAGAGGACAATGATTTGACCCTATGTAATTATGCTGCAACATGGTGGTGCTTGGACACAACATGATGACAGCACTTTAAAATGTCAGAATGCTGCATTGCAAGGACCTGTCAAACTGACTCACAAGTGTGGCAAACAGCACCACAGAAATTCTTGGTTAGGAGGACAGTAATTTCTAGAACACGAGGACTTGAGGATATTGTGGTAAAAGAGAAAAAAAAAACTTTGATGGTTTCTTAGGGCCCCCTAATAGATATGGAGGACATTAGGAGAAATATATGACATTCTGAAAATTAATAACTATAGCTTTCAGTTTCACTTTTTAGACTGATATCACCATGCACACTAGAATAAATAAATATCATAGCATGCCATATAGACAACAACCTTCACTGTTATACTGAGATAGCATCTAATATTATCTCCCTTCATTAAAATTTTGACTAATATATGCTGGCTATGCATACATACATATATAAATTCATTAACAACAACATTAACCACAAATACTGGAACAGTGATACAGCTTAAACTAGCCTGTACCATAATCCTGTTCACTTATGCTAAGCACCCAATAACACCTTGTATTTGCTGAAGTAAGCATTTGGCACAAGCAGCTAGGAAACTTGTCAAAATCAAGATACATCTATTCTATGTCTTAGTACAAGCGAGGGATATACCTTCACAGATTAGTAACTGGAATGTAAAATAAAAACAACAAAGGAACAGAAGAACAGGTTAGGGAACTGTAACAAACTGATGAGTTGGACTTTAGTGACGTGTAAAGAAATATGTAATGTATAAAATCATATAAATGATATCAGCTGAAATGTGTAACTTGGGGAACACACCTTCTGCATAAGGTGAATGTAGCATCACTGCATAGGGCTGTTTTTTGGAGACTGGTATCATATCAAACCTATCTCCTGTACCATATTAATAAACTTGACTGACGTTGGTTATTTGGTTTCAAGTATATTTAATGAAGAAACAATTAACCAAAGTATGGTCAAGCAATTGACTATGCAATTTATCAACAAAAAAATACCGTATTTCATTTGAGAAACTTACTCGGAACAATTATTTCAATTTCTTCTGACATGGCAGTTCCCAGTTCATTTGAAGCATAACAACGATATTTCCCTTGAAAATCAGCTATGATCCCCTGATTTTGGATCACAAATGTTCCTGAATTTTCAGATGCAATTATCCTGGGATCAGATAGCAGATTGAATGGTTTCTCATCTTTAGTCCAATTAAAACTGAAAGGTAATACAAACATTAAACATAAGGACTTGGAAAATTATGTGCTGTACTACAAGTATAATGGTAATCAAAGACCCAATCCTGACTCATTAAAGTGAATGGCTAAATTCCCTTTGACTTTTACAGTGCTGGATCCGGCCCAAAGAGAAATGTAGCTAACATTAGCTATGGGGCACATCTCTCCTATTGAGCACACTACTTTGAGATAACTGACTGTGACACAAAACATTAATCCGCGCTGAAGGCAAGGACAATAAATGAAAGTCACAGTCTTAAAATACTAGCCACAATGAAAGGAACTACAGAATTTGGATTAGAACCAGAGCTGTGAGAAACGTGGTGCTGTTTGTTGGGAGGGGTCCATACAAACAAACAATTTTACTGGTTCTGGCTTGTGTAGATTTGAAAAATTTAGTTGAATCCACTGAGTTTCCCTTGGTTTGGCACATAAACATGAGATGTTTCAAGTGGCCTTTGATTTTGACACATACTTCAATTTGGGTATGATTTTGACACAAACCCATAACTTTATCATCTTATTTACCCATAACTCAATCCAAGCTGGTTTGAAACTGGGCCAGGTGCATTCAGAAGTAGAGCTGGTCAAAAAATTTCCAATTATACAGGTTTTTTTTAAATTGGAAAATGCAGTTTCTTTGAACATTTTGCAGAAACACGTTGATTTTGAAGAAATTGTTGGCTCTCAACTTTCTCATTTTGTTTCAATAGTGTTAAGAACTAATTGAAATTATAAAGTGGAAACGAAACACTTATCAAAATGAAATGTTTCGTTTAGACATTATATAATATTATGTGTAGAGATAGATCTATTCATATATCTATATAAATTTATACTATTTTTGATATTATTGAAACAAAAAGTTTTGATGGTCCCAAATCAAAAACGTTTTGAATTTTATTTTGTGGGAAATTTTGACTTTTTACTCCCATTCAGAATGAGCAATAAAATATGAGAATGTCTTAGTGAATGGACATTCTGTTTTCTGACCTGTCCTATTCAGAATGTTAGGAAACCTTGGCAACGGTGAACCTAGGATGACCTTTCAGTTAGTAACAAAACATGAAACAAGGCAAGTTAGTTGTTAACTTACTGCACAGCTCCAATCAGAGCCATCTTGAAAATGACTGTCTTATTTAATATAAAAATGACAGTAATCTTTAAAAAAACAAACAAACAAACAAACAAAACCAAAAAAACCCACCAAGTTATAAACTTTGCTCACTTTGTGGAGTAACGAATATCAGAGTATTTTATTACAACTCCCCTCATAAATTTATCTTGAAAATATTTGATGCAAAATATTATCCTGTGCTTATATTTGAGAAAATTATTGTGATATTAGGCACATACAAAATATCAAATTAAATGTAAATGTGACTACTTAGCACTTGGTTTAATGAGCTTGGTATTTTCATGGGGGAGAGGAGGCTAAGCAGTGTGAAAAGCATGTTGACAGCTGGTACCCTTTGATTGCCATTACACACCTCAGATGTCTTGTAATACTGCTGAGTCAGCCTTGTGTGAGCCTGAGGGTAAATTTAGCACACACTTGAGAAATGAAATATTTCCAAACAGGAAAAGGCATATTAATCCCTATTCATGGAGTGAGTGGAAGAGATCAAGCAACAAAAGTTGGGTGGCCTAACAGGGAACACAAAACTTAATTTATCCCCCGGATTTTGAGAAGATTAGTGTGCATCAATTCTCCCTTTCCCTGCCAAGTAAGAACAATGTTTAGGCAACAGTTAACAGGTAGAAAAGGAAAACAAACTTTTGATTACGCCTCTAGTTTAAAGAAACACTTACATGGGTTGTGGATTTCCTTTAGCTTCACATTTAATTGTAAAGTCTTCATCAAAAGGGTATGCAACCTGGGTCATGGATTGCTCTGTAATTGTTGGAACCTGTGCAACTGAACAGAGGACATTTGATTAGATCAAGTGCTATTCAAACAGAACTAAATACAGTTCAGATTATTTAAAGGAATCAAGGTTGCCAGACTCTATTATATTATCCCGGCAAACATTTCAGATTCACTTTTATACATATTCTCCTAACGATAAAAACACTGTCAGCATTCTGAAGTCAGTGCTTCAAGTGTCTCAGTACCAAAAGGGAGGTTGGACAGCGCTTGGCTGCAGCACTCCATGACATGGAGGGAGTATAATGAGATGGACCCATAATTACATGGCTCTTGTCCTACCCTCCTCAGGCATTGATCTTCACGTGGAGCCTGATCCAAAGTCCACTAAAGTCATTTAGTGTTTTTCCATTGATCTCACTGGGCTTTGGATCAGACTCCTGTAGAACAGTGATGAGGGCTGCAGGAGCAGAAGAAATTCTGCTCTGCCGTCTGTGTTCTCCCCTCTATGGCATCCTAACTTGTTCTCCAGTCTGAAAATACAATGTATCAAGAAGTTGCAACATAGTTGGTGTTCCTGCTTCCATGTCCCTGCATGGCTCCAGCTCATAGAGCCATAATAGAGACCACAGTCTCTTCCAACATAAGCTAAAGATAGCAAATGTGGAGGCCGACGTTCTAATGCTCATGACTGTACGAGTTCTGATTTGTTTTATGAGAGTTTGAGGATGATTTTTTTAAAGCCAGGTGACTAGAAGAAAATGAGTCAAGCAGGTGGCAAATACACAGATAAATCAAATATGTGCAAAATACATACGGGTTTCAATAAAATGGAATATGGAGGATTATACACTTCCCAGATCATGCCATCCATTTCATTTCTGAACATCACATTGTTTGTTATATACTTTTAAGTCAACCATGCCATGAAGCTCAAAGCTCAAACAAAATGTAGTATCTTGCTGCACCATATCGTATGGAACCCTTGCATCTCTACTGTGTCCACCCTTTCCCACTAGCTTATAAATATTCACACATAATTCCTTTTTATTAAAATATAAAATGCTTCATTCAAATAAATTAAGGGACAGATGGTTCCCCAGAGTTGATGCTTATGTTTAGGTGACTGCACAAGGAACCTGTTCTATCCTTGGCTACAAATGCAATCTTGTACACAGCTGAGTACCAGGACTGCTCCTGGCTATCCACTGGGGCTAGCCACTTACGAAGGAAGGAGGGTACTGCCTCCCTGCACTGGTCTGTAGAGCTAGCTAGCCATGGAAGGGACTGTATGCTGAAACTCCTAGAAAGTGCATTTTCCATTGCAGATGGAATTGCTGGGAGGCATAGGGGTCACTGAGAGTTCTTGCTGTGGCCTGGAGGAGAGGGAGAGATGTGCCCTAAAGAGGGCCAGTGCCTTACATTTATAGCTGAGCCCTAACATGTTCTGAAACTACTTATAAGACTGGATGCAGCATCTGAGGCACAGATCCCCAAAATGAGTTTAGGCGCCTAAATCCCATTGAAATCAATGGGACTTAGGCACCTAAATATGTTTGAGGATTGGGCCCTGAATGCCTAGGAAAAAAGGCCAGGTTTGTTCTTTTTTTATGAATAATTGATGAGACAATTCATATAACAAAAATATTAATGGGATAAGTTTTCTTTCCAAAAGAAAACTAGTGATTAATCAGCCTTATTTATTTCCCTATGATGAAATGTAGTTTGGGGAGCTAAATCTTCTTCCCCTTGCTCCTTCAGTCAGCTCTACTGACCTCAGTGGGATTGGCCTTTTATGAGGTTCATTACATATTTTACACATGTACTGAAGAAGAACCAGCTATGTGAAATATGCCGTTTGATGTGTACCGGGGCCAGACACGGGTAAAGTAGGAGCTCCTGCAAGCGGCATTCAAGTGATGGGAAATATTCTCCTGTGATAAAACTATTCCTAGAGATCCATATATGTTTCCTTTTGAAAATGAAACAGCAGGTTGCAAGGCATACAAATAAATAAATTGGTATGTATATCAGACCAGCTGCAGAAAGACTCTCAGCCAAAAGGAGAGATTTATGCACACGACAGAACTGAAACTTCTGAGCGGAACAGAGAATAGGATCTCAAAGATCAGTGTGTGCTATCTAGATAAGTTTACTGCAGCATCTAAATGGGTCTGAAGAAAGTAAATTATAATTTTATCATGTATAAACTCTCAAAAGGCCATGTTAAGGCAGAATAAAATTCAAAATGGAACATCTGAAACGGGGGAGAAAGCAAAATGTTCTTCAGGGGGGAAGAAAGCAGAGTGTTCAGTAAATAGCTACAACTCACCTGATAATGGTATTTCAATACCTGCTGCCAAATTTAATACAAAGAAAAGCAGACATATGTTGATCCTTTTTGTGCTTAATAGTATCTCCATCCCTCCTCTGTAAACAGGGAGTCCAAACAGAATGAAAGAATGTTTTTCTCCCACCTTCAGTTCAACGCAGACGTAAGGATGTGAACTTGCAACTCTAGTAAAGAGGAGAAAGAGCCATGTTAGCTCACAATATTAACTTGACTTTAATGAGGTTATTAAATTAAAGCAACACTCCTGTGTTCAGAGATAAAGCAAAAACATAAGCACATTAAAAGGTGTATTAAACTGTACAGTTCCCCCCTTTGCTTCTGAAAGGTACTATAATAAAACTATACCAACAGAAAAAAATTATGCACATTAATTATACCACAAAAATCTGATTACTTTTTGCCTTGAGTTTAAGAGCAGGGATGGGTATATTTGTAATCATTCCAGTTCATAAATTTTTCTAATTGAGAATAGTGCTAGTTGGAAAGCCAGTGTAACAGATCTAAATGAGAAAGATTCTGTACTCCAATGACTCTATTCATAAATCTCATATGTTCATCATCTTTCATGTATGCTTAAAAAAAGGCATTTAAACAAATTTGATTCACTACTAAAGACCATCCTAGGAAACCTTTGCATTTCTTCCATAATCCCAATACTACTATATGCAAGCTTTACACCCCCATTAGCCATTTTAGGGTAATATGTTACAAGGCAAAAACATCAGGAGTCTGCCAAAAGGAGAAAATTTTCATCTCTAATTAGCATTTAACTGCTATTCACAGAAGAGTAAAAAGAGACAGTTCTGAAAATGCAGATTGTCAGTAGTATGGAAAATTCTGATTGTCAGTAGTACTTGTGGTATCTCAGTTAAATATTAACCAACACAAGGCTGATATATTTTGTAGCTATCTATGTATCTCTATCTGCGGTATTTATAGGGTATCAATCGCCACTGTATGCCAGATATCATATGTTAGCATTACCTAGGCAGGACAATTTTCAGGCAAGAAATGACCAAGAATGAGATAAAAGCCAGCTCAGGGACCAGCAGCAGCTGACTGCCAAGAGGCAGGAAAGTCAGACAGCCTTTTTCCCCTGCAGAGGTTTCTTCTATGTGGAAGAAGCTGACAATCTGTTTCCTCCCTTACCCCAAGAGAGACGATAGTGAAGAAAGCCAACCAGCCAGCCTTAAAGGGCCCAAGAGGGAAAAGGGGAATAGCTGACTGACCTGCAATGCTTGTGGGCAGGTGTCATAAGCCATTGGTTTATAACAGGGTAGGAACTGTGGCTTTGTAAGATTCTGACTGAAGCCAGGTGGAAAGTAGAGATTTTTGACTGAGTTCTATTTAGAGGGAGGAAAATAATCTGGAAGTGAAAGTCAGGGGGTTTGAACGTTGGTAAAATGAAAGTGGAAACAAAATTTACAAGAGACCCTGAAAAATCAGAATTGCAGTTTCACACTTCAAATAATCTTTGAGAACTCTCCAGTTTATCAGCAGCATGGGAGAGACAAAGGAAGAGGCTGAGTGATAAACCTCATGCCAAAATCCCAGTCTCACTCTTCCGCAGGAGAGATCCACTTTTCCGAGGATGTGCTCTATTCAAGAAATGCCAGAACACCAGTACCAGAACAGTTGTAAGACTCTGTTGTGGCTCCCCAAAAGAGGGCCAGAACAGTGTCTCGGAGCATTCCAGCAGGACTCAAGTACTGCCACTTTTAAATATTTATGAGACAAGGGTTTATATTATATTCACTAACTGGTCTTTCCAGAGACTTATTCTAACTATCCAAACCATTGAGAAGCTTCAAAAAGCCACCATATTTTAAATCAACATGCCACAAAAATGTCTATTTCTTCTCTCAAATGTAAAAATTAACCTCAGATTACACGGTCTTTAGCTCAGCATGAGCAATGCTAAGTCTTCTGTTAGCAGCTGTAAGATCTGATCGCTCATTGTCTATTACAGCTAGGAATGGAATCTTTAAAATCAGTGGAAAGAGGAGACTCCCACCAGTCTTTAGGCCTGGAAGGCTCAAAAATGTTGAAATTTGACACTTTTGTGTACAGGAAGTTATTTTAGCTATACTTAAGAGGTATATGAAATGTGTTATTCTGGTTTTCAGCTCACTTACACTGGTTTTACACCAGTGTAATTCCTTTGACTTCAAATGAGTTGCTCATCACTTACCCTTGAGTAAGTGTGAGGAAAGTGAGGGTCATTATTTTCCACCTCTCTTCCTACTACAGTGGGACTTGCTGTAGAAAGGATGCCTCTCTTTACCGGTGAAGGAAAGGGATGCATTTAAAGGGGACAAAACCCCCTAGAATTTTCTCATAGATTCTCCTCTTGGACCTTGCATGGTACCAATAGAACAAGTGCTGGTGTGAAGCATGAAGGCTTTACCAATTCCAGGTTTACCATCTGTAAGTAGCACAGTCACCAGACAATCAGTGCAATCAGCCCTTTTATACCTCATCACATCATCAGCTATGCTGTATATACAAAGTACATAGTCCTTTCTTAGGTGACAGTCACTCGACGGCTGCCCAACACTTATTTATTCAGTGTCAGGTTCTCCTCTGTTCACTGCCCTGCTCATTGTTGTCTGACTTGTGCTTAAAGACAACAAATCAAGACTTTTATCTGTGCTATTTATAACAAATGTATACCCTGAATGCAACTTCGATAGTCAGAGGAACTGTAGTTTACACTATGACGTGGGACTCAGCGATTAGGGGGAGGGCGCTGTAGTAAATCAGTCTCACTCTAGAGAGTTTTTATTCCTCACTCAGGTTTATTTTTCAGGATTTACAAGATTGGTCTGGGGTGGGCCCACAGAGTACTCTTCGGCCAAACAAAAAGAAACAAGTTCATAACACAGAAAGGAAATATCTTTCCTTGCCCCCTCTTTGGGGTTTTGCCCTCTTATGCAGGCCTCGGATTCCAGCCCTCCCCCAAACTGTCCATTAGCTCAGCTGATTTCCCCGCATAGGAAGGAAAGCAGCCATCCACCCAGGAGAAACCTTTTCTCCCAGCTGCCACTAGCCCTTCTACAGTTTCTCTCTCATTTCTCCTCCCTCTCTCTCACACCAGAAGGGATAAAAAGGTCACAGACAGCCCTTAACTGAGGTAACTTCTTTCCAGCTCATGAGGAAAAGGGCCTTTACCATTCTAGGGCTGATATATCTGCCTTCCACCACTCTGTGGTAGCTCTCTGGTATGACTTTGTCACAATGCTCACAAACATCTGACCAGAGAGTTGCTTGCCAGTTGTATGTTACTGGTAACAAAGCCCAACTTTTGCATATAGTGCTCTCAAGGTCCAGTATTCATACTGACAAACTCATTGACATCTGGGAGAAAATTCAAAGTAGAGGGAGCCAAAGTTGCAGAAGCATACTGAGGTAGCATGTTCGGAGGGAGACATGGAAAGGAGGTGTCCCTTTATCTGAACTGTTTCAAATCTAATCGAATTTCAGGTTAAATCCAAGGAAGATGCTACGGTTTAGGTGGCTTCCGTTACCTAGTCCATTAGCACACCCATACTACTTTTTATAGAGACAGACAGACAAATGTTTAGAGTGGAGACATGATCTTTCATCACATGACTTGTCTCTGCAGACCACTATAATTAGTTGGTTCGTTTAGCTCTCACTCTCTCTTCCCGTTTTGAATACTAATGCAGAATGCTGCCTGTACCAGCACTGTGAACTAGTGAACACATTGAGATGGATGATGCTATATTTTCTTAAGCCAATTGCAACTGTGTTGAGCCCATTGTCATTTCTGTTTTTTGTTTTGTTTTAAGAGGTAAAACCCAGCTGAGCTGTGAATTAAGCAATAGCATCTTTCAGGAGTATTTACCTACTGATAAGTATCTGCCAAGAAACTTGAGAGGCAATAAGTGTAACACATCAACAGGCAGAGTAACAGTGACATTATTTTAGTTGTGCAGTGTGTGATTTCTATAGAACTATTATGACCAAACTGTTTCCCATCCTTGTAAACTCAATTCTGATTTAGATCTGGGAGTGTGTCAGATTCTCAAGGCTTATCACACCTTCACATATAGGAAGAAGTACACTAGGCTAGACTGTCACTATCTTTATACATCCACACAAGGAAGTAAACGAACATAGAGTGTCCCCTGCCACTTTTTCAGGGGAGCTACTCACACCAAAGGGCAGAGGGAAGGAGATGTAACGATGCCGCATCCTGCACCGGTTGCTTGGGGAGGGAGCTTAGGAATGGGCACAGCCTTGGCTCCATCACCTCTTCAGTGTGCTGGCTCATGTACCTGACCAACATGCTGGGTGCAGGCCTGGAACAGGTTACTTCTTCCCCAGAGCAGGCGGGGGAAGACTGGGTGGCAGGTTGTGATTTTCCAAGTAACAACAGACTTCCTGGGCTGCTCCTGGGGCAATGCAATTGCCTTGCCCCTTGCTTAAGGTAGATTTCAAAGCGCTGACCTAGCCTTGGGTGAGGTTCTCCTTAGGGGTGAAGAATTTGACTTTGTTCAGCTGCCTATTTGCAGCCGTTCTTGCACAGTAGCAGGTGTCAAGTCTAAGAAAGGATCAAGAGCTAAGTACCTCAGTGTGACAGGGCTGGCTCTTCAAAGCATGTCTTCTCAGACATGCCCGTCTCCATCATTGCCAGCTCCCATTCATCACTAAGCTCCGAACAGTAAGATTGTGGTCAAGCAGGGAGGTTAGGACATATGTCTGCTCAGCGAGAGGGCAAATGATTCACCTTACTAAAGCTGACAAGTAGACCAGGCTGTCAAATATTCGGCAATTTGCATGGATGTCATGCAGTAGGCAGCCCTGTCATGTCTCAGGCCCACAGCTAAGCTAGCTATCATCAGCCCCTTCCACCTACCTTCTAGCATCCACTAACCCAAACACTCCAGCATCCATCCATCTAATTTAGCAATCCACATCACAGAACACTCATAGAAACTCTCCAGCTTACTCACACGTTTTGTGCAGCACCGTGTCTGACCCATGTCATAACTTGGGGCAGAAGTTTGTGTCATATGCAAATTATTAGTAAATGTGTAGATTATCTCATTAAATAATTTGCATAACATAGCACACATATAGCTGCACAAAACCTGGCAGCTGTGTGCAGGGTTTTAGTCATTCTTGTGCTAAAGTACAACAATCTCATGCTGTCTGCTATGTGCCAAGCAGGGATCTGCAAAATCTAGGACTTGGTAAAATTAACAGTTCAGTTCACCAAGCTGGTAACTAGAGCAGCACCAAAGTGTTTGCCTTGGAAATATGCTTTTGTCCAAGTGGTATAGTGCTACTTTTTTTCCTTGTGATGAGTTTTATTCAGGAGTTTGCATTGAAGGGGCTGAGTTGGAGGAAGAGAAACCCATTGTGTTACAACAGAAAAAAAAGGGCTAAATCCACCACAGCTACTTTTCTTCACAACAAAATACAATATGAATGCTCTGTATATGAATTATCTATATTCTATGCCTTATCCTCTTCTCTGTTTCTCTTTATTTTCTCTTTTCTCTGCCTGAGGCTTAAGGCAGATAATTTGAATTCACTTCAGATAATTATCCATAGTTCCTTACCTGCAATTCATTATTTATTATGCTGTTCAGTTAACAGTAAATACTGATTGCTTTAAGGACAGCTCATTTGTTTATTTAATGAGATGTCCTTTACTTAGAGTGAACAAATCTTTCAACATACCAGTTTTATTAAGGAATCATGCAGTGTCAGTTTCCTGTACTGTATATGACCCTTTCCAAAAGCATGTAGTAAAAATATTGGGCAATCAAATAGGAGAGAAAATATTAAATTTCCATTTGTCTCCTAAACCTAGGGAGCAATTTTCACTACACGTAATTACTGTATTGAAATAGTTCATAAATACCAAGAGTGACAGCCAAAAAACTCAGATTACTGCTCTACAGCCACCAAATGAAATTATATTGTACAGTTAAATACATCATCAGCCCAGCAATTTTGTTTCCTCTTAAAATATTTAAGTTTCCATCTCTGAGTAAGTTCTGTACAGTCCAGCAAATATTAATGAAACTACTGGACTCCCAGAGCCTAGTAATGGTTAATTTCAGAGATGACCTTTTTGTTAGCTAGGTTCAGATTCATTTTACCAGTAACTTATATGTTTAAAGGTTTATACATAAAAGTCATTGGTAATTAGAAAGTACAGCCTTCAGGCATGGCCCCAGATATGAGATGGGAGAGTAATAGAAAGGAAGAAATTTGATTATTTAGTCATACAATATGTGGAAGGGTAAAGGGACTGTATACCACAGGGCTTAATGAGCTACTGTCAGAAGAGAGAGAAATACTGCTTCAGTCAACATTTGTGCACATCACAAAACAGTAGCGTTCTCTGCTCAAAAGAAAACTAGTGCTGAATTTCAGTTATGGCAAATACAGTGGCACAGCTGTGCTGGGAAATCATACACGTGCTGGGAAATCATACACATATCCTGTCCACTCTGTGACTAGTTTTAGAAGATGGTTTTATATTTAATCTCCTTCTTGTATCTTTTGGGTTTCTCTGTGTGACCCCACCAATTTTGGGATCCCCTCTAAAGGGTCCTGACTACCATTTAACTCAAATCTCATGTACTTAAGGAGAATAGTCCCAGAGCACACTAGATTTGAGAAACCTATTAGAATAAATTAAGGATAAATGTTCCCTCTTCATGGCTTGTATCCTCAAACAGAGTCACTCCTGTCCCCAGCCTTCTAGTTCTTGCTCTATTCCTCACCTTAACAAAAGAGCTCCTCTGCCTCCATTCCCTCCACAATTCCCCTCAAGAAGTGCCCGAAGTATCCTTCTGCTCCACTCCACCCATCAAAATGGACTAATTGCCCCACACTCCCTGCACTTTGCACTGCGACTTGTTCTGCCTCTCAACTGACCTCTGCCACACACTATTCAATGTTGGTCCTTCCCCAATCACGTTTGCCCCTTCTGTGCATGATTCCTGGCCAGAGGTTAGCTGAGAACTAACAACAGGGGGGAGTGGGTCATGCTTGGTGAACAGGCTGGGGGAGGAGGGAAAAAAAGGCCTCTTGGAAGAAGTCTGTTGTATGGAAGGTGGTAGGAGGAGGGATGAATCAGGTCTTGAAGACAATCTGAATGGTTTGGATAATTTCAATAAGTCAAGAAGTTTGGATATTTACACTGGGCAAGATTTTCCCCTTATTGGTTCACAGACTAGCTGCTTGGAACAAGTATATTTAAAGACCATGATTCAGGGGCACACACAGAGCTTAACTCTACTGATAATGACCCCTATTGGGATTGGGCCTTTTGGAAAAGAGAATTCCACTGAGCATGTGTAGGTCATTAAGCTGGCATTTTTCCATGCAGTGAGCAGGTGAGATCTCCTGTGTTACCCTGTGAGCTCCCATTAGCTCAGAGAGAGAGAGAGATTTATGCTAGTGAAGCCCTGGCTGCATTGTAATGCAACAGCTGAAAGGATTTTACTGTATTCTGTAGCTACAATATTTAAAAAAAAAAAAATTTGGCCAGGGTGGAAGGTGAGCTCCATGCTGACTCTTTTTCTTTAACTATCGATATCATAGGGATCATTTCCCCTGAAAGCTTTAGACATTCAATATCAGTGTTAAGGGAAAATAACCTTCACTTGACACTATACCCAATGCCTATTTTGGCTATTGCCAGTCATCTGAAAACAATCCATAGTGTAAATGCTCATGGAGGTTAAAATATTCCTCTAAATCAGAAATATAGTCCAATGTGCGAGTCAGAGAACATATTTTCATAAGCACCAAGGATCCTCTCTGTCATTGCTGGAATTAGGTATTTAAGGGACATTTTTTTCTCCTAGTGGCCACTGATTTCTCACTAGATTTGGAGCTTAGAGTCAATGCATGACTTAACCATCAGAAAACTGTTTTGCCAGGTGACTCTATAAACTCCATCTGTCTCCGCCTACATCATAGCATTTTCAGAACAATTACCCAAACAACATTTAAGATTTAACAAAATAAGCAGAATATAGTTAGAATATATAAAGTTCTTATGTTTTCTATATTTTTTTAATTTTTGTACCATTCCTTTTTTAATATAAATTAATAAATTCCAAGGCCAGAAGGGACCATTTCGATCATCTAGTCTGACCTCCCATAGTTCAAGCAGTAGAACTTACCCAAAGTATTCAGAGAACTTATATTGTTTAGAAAAACATTCAGTCTTGATTTAAAAAATGTTCAGTGATGGAGAATCCACCCTGACCCTTGGAAAGTTGTTTCAATGGTTAATTACACTGTTAAAAAGTGCATCTTATTTCTAGTCTGAATTTGTCTGACGTCAGTTTCCAGCCATTGGATACCTTTTTCTGCAACTATGAAGAACACACTATTAAATATTTATTCTTCATGTAGGTACTTTTGGGCTATAATCAAGTCACCCCTTAACCTTCTCTTTGTTATAACTAGATTTAGCTCCTTAAGCCTCTCTCCATAAGGTATGCTTTCTAATCCTTTAATCATTTTCATAGCTCTTCTCTGAACTCTCTCCAATTTATGAACATCCTTCTTGAATTGTGGACACCAGAACAGGACACAGTATTCTAGCAATGGTTACACCAGTGCCAAATACATAAGCAAAGTAACCTCTCTACTCCTACTCAAGATTATCCTCTTTATAAATCCAAGGATTGCACTAGCCCAGGGATTGGAAACCTTTGGCACATGGCCCGTAAGGGAAATCCGCTGGCGGGCTGGGACGGTTTGTTTACCTGCAGTGTCTGCAGGTTCGGCAGATCGCAGCTCCCACTGGCACCCGGTTTGGTGTTTCAGGCCAATGATGGCTGCAGGAAGCGGTGACCAGCACATCCCTCAGTCCACACCACTTCCTTCAGCCCCCATTGGTCTAAAACAGTGAACTGTGGCCAGTGGGAGCTGCGATCGGCCGAACCTGCAGGTAAACAAACTGTCCTGGCCCGCCAATGGCTTTCCCTGATGGGCAGCATGCCAAAGGTTGCTGATCCCTGCACTAGTCATTTTGGCCATTACATCACACTGGGATTTTATGTTTAGCTGACTAACCCCCAAAACCTCCAAATCTTTTCCAATCACTGGTTCTCAAGATAGAGAACCTCATCTAAGTATGGCCGACTTTCTTGCTTTCTAGATTTATACATTTATATTTACCCATAATAATATTGTTTGCTTGCACCTGGCTTACCAAGCAAACCAGATTGCTCTGTGTCAGTGACCACTCCCTCAATTTTTGTGTTGTTTGCAGACTTTATCACTAATGATTTTATGTTTTTTCCTCAGGTAATTTATATAAATGTTAAATAGCATAGGGCCAAGAGTCAATCCTTGCAAGACCTCATTGCAGGGGTTGGCAGCCTTTCAGAAGTGGTGTGCCAAGTCTTCATTTATTCACTCGAAGATAAGATTTTGCGTGCCAGTAATACATTTTAACGTTTTTAGGTCTCTTTCTATAAATCCATAATATATAACTAAACTATTGTTGTATATAAAGTAAATAAGGTTTTTAAAATGTTTAAGAAGCTTTATTTAAAATTAAGTTAAAATACAGAGCCCCCCGAACCGGTGGCCTGGACCCAGACAGCGTGAGTGCCACTGAAAATCAGCTTGCATGCCGCCTTCGGCACACTTGCCGTAGATTGCCTACCCCTGCCTCATTAGAAACACCAGTTTAATGATAATTTCCTGTTTAGAATTACATTTTGAAACCTATTGTTTAGCCAACTTTTAATCCATGTAATGTATGCTATGTTAATTTTATATCTTTCTATTTCTTTAATCAATATATTATGTAGTACCAGATCAAATGCCTTACAGGACTCTAGATATATTACATCAACACTATTACTGTTATTAACCAAACTTTTAATATCATACAAAAAGTTATTTTCCATAAGCCCATGTTGATTGGTATTAATTATATTACCCACTTTAATTCTTTATTAATCGAGTCTCATATCACCTGTTCTATTAATTTCCTGGGATTAATGTCAGACTGGCATGCCTCTAATTACCCAGGTCATCCCATTTACTATCTTGAAGTATTGGCACAACATGAGCTTTCCTCCAGTCATCTGGCACTTCCCCAGTGTTCCAAGACTTATTTTAAATCAGCATTAACAGTCTAGCAAACTCCTTATCCAGCTCTTTCATTACTTACGCATTTAAATTACAAATGAGGAGCTAGACAAATACTGGGAAAGGTATGCAAAAAGTGGATAAATATAACTGAATATGTGTATAGAGGAGCAGAACATTTGCTTTAATTAAAAGAAGGTGGTCATTTAATTTCATTATGTAGGCCAAGGTTTTCCAAAATGACTAGTGATTCTCAGTGGCCAGTTTGAGATGTCATAAAGGGGCCTGGTTTTCACAGAGTGGATGCTCAGAATTTAATGGAAAATTCGAGTTGTGTCCAATTCAGCATTAAAAAGTTGAGGCACCACTATTGTTTTTTGGAAAATCTTGGCCTTAAATTGCCATTCACCAGACCTGTATGACCTAAAACATTCACCCTTACCACAAATTTCCATCTGAGAGAAAGCCCATAATCAGAGGCCTTTGCCCTCCCTCCACCTATGCCCACTCAAAGAGACAGGCTTTGCAACATACCCAGAGAATCAATGACTTTGGGATCTTTTGGACCAAGGAGAGTCAGCATTTCCAAAGGAAGGGACTCGCTTGCAGAGCATTATCTAAGAAACCTTCTCTCTCTTATGTCAGAGGCAGCCCAGTTCAAGTCACCTTGCTGATCTTAGCTCAAGTAGAGTGCCATAGAGAGACAGAAGGTCTCTGAGGTATGAAGTCAAAACTAACACTTTAATCTCTACCAGCAGTCAAAAGACATAGCCCATGCAGATCCCAGAACACCACTGCCATATGTTTACAGCAAAAAATATTGCTTACAAAGATGGCTGCCACATTCCTCACTAGCTTCAGCTTCCAGATGGATTTAGGTTTAGCCCCAGCTAGGTCTGATCCAAAGCGCTTTTAAGTCAATGAGAGAGTTTCCCATTTAAGAGTGGTCCCTCCTCAAAGAGCTTACAATATAAATAGTAATACCTCCTTTCTCTCATTTGCTGTCTATCTCCATTTGACATATGGCAAACAGAGGCACAGATAGAATAAGAGACATGTCCAGAGTCACAGAGGGAATCTGCAGCAGAGCTCCGGTGGTAGCTAGGGGATTCTTCATGATGGCTCTCCCCTTTGCTCTGTTCCACCCATTAATATATATATTTTGCATAAGGCGGGAATCCTTTGTCCTTCTGGGTTCCCACTCTCCACTGCTCAATGGAAAAGCACTAGGTTAAAGATGGATTCCAGTTGAAGTGACACGATCACATGTCACTGTAAGACCCCAAGCCTTCATTCCTCCCAGCCTGACTCACAGGAAGGCTTGCCTGCAAACAGAGCCATCCACAGTCAATTGTCTGGGTTGATGGGAGCCATCAAGATTTCAACCAACCATTAATGGTCCACACTTTGCATAATTATAATGGGCCCTCAGAGTTATACTTCATATTTCTAGTTTCAGATACAAGAGTGATACATTTATACAAATAGAATGACCACACTCAGTAGATTATATGCTTTGTAATGATACCTTACAAGAGACCTTCTGCATGATGCATATTCCAGTTACATTATATTTACTCCTTAGCATATTTTTATAAAATCATATAGACTGCAACGTCACACACAGTTTAAGCCATTTACTTGTAAGTAATAGCTTTACATTGACTTCACTGGGGGCTACAAAGGCCACAGCACATTTGAAAATCTGGCCATCTACTGAGGTGCCTAAATATGGACTTGGGAGCCTAGCATTAGCCACTACGGTTGCCAGGAATCCAGTTTTCTACCGAAACGCCGGGTTGAAAAGGGACCATAGAAGCTCCGGTAGACACTGCCGACTGGGCCGTTAAAAGTCTGGTCAGCAGTGCAGTAGGGGTCCAGGGTTAAGGCAGGCGCCCTGCCTGCCCTAGTTCCACACAGCTCCTGGAAGCAGCCACCAGGTTTCTGCAGCCCTGAGGTGCATGGGCAGCCAGGGAGGCATCATGCACTGCCCCCACCCCAAAGACTAGATCCACAGCTTCCATTGGCCAGGAACCGCAACCCATGGGAGCTGCAGGGGCGATGCCTGTGGGCACAAGGGCAGCACACAGAGCCTTCCTGGCCGCCCATGCATCTAGGGGCTACAGGGACCCAGCAGCTGCTTCCCAGGAGCCATGATAAGTGCCACCAGCACCCCATGCCTCAAACCCTCTCCCGCACCTCAACCCCCTGCCCCAGCCCAAGTGCTCTCCTGCACCCAAATTCCCTCCCAGAGCTCTCTTCCCCTCCAACATCCCAACTCCCTGCCCCAGCCCCTCCTGCACCCCAAGCTCCTCATCCCTGGCCTCAGCCCAGAGCCTGCCTTCCCAGCCGGAATCTTCCCCCTGCCCATACCTCAACTCCCTGCCCCAACCTGGTGAAAATGAGGGTAGGGGAGAGCGAGCGACAGAGGGAGGGGGGATAAAGCGAACAAGGGTGGAACCTCGGAGAAAAGGTGGGGCAAGGATGTTCAACTTTATGCTATTAGAAAGTTGGCAACCTTATTAACCACCCATTTTTGCACATCTTGGCCTTAAGATATCTGTGCCAATCAACTTTGTTCCAATCAATTAAACTACAGGCACAAAACCAGAGGCCTAGTTAGACTGGATTAGAAAATTTGGGCCTATGTCCATAAATAGTTATAATTTTACCACAGTAAATTCAATGCTTTTTAGTGTGTTTATTAGTTACTTCAGATAATGTCATATACCACTCCTGAAGTTTTTTCACTTTGCGACTGCCTATGCATCTCAAGTCTCTAAGAGAAAAATTATAAATATCTTGTTGATCGTCATTGACTACGTAATGGAGATGTTTGGGTATGTTTGTGACTTGTTGCTGTGCATTTAAATCCCTTCATTGCACATAATCCTAAAATAAAGTCTTACTAAAGGCTCACAATATACTGCAAGCTATGTTTTCAATCTACTAAAAAGCTATCTACAGTAGCTGATATTTTCCTGTGGTCACTATTCTGCCCTAATGATTGCCTCTGACAGCCTCTGTGATTTAATTTGTTTGGGACATCTATGAGCTGAATCGCTGCACTGCTAAATTACAACCTACAAGGGGCCTATTTTTTAAGGCCTTTCATGCCTTTTACACGCCCGTGGTGATTGAAATGACTCAGAAAACACAGATTCTAACGGTCACTAATGGACTGGTTTTTCATATTTACAATAATTGATAATACATAGCCTCCTCATTAGCGACTAGAGTGTATGTTCCGAAAGGGCATGCAACCTTTGGTTTTGCCAAAATAACTCATTTCTCTTTACAGGCCTGATCCCAATCCCACTGCAGTTCTTTATACCAACTTCGACTAGGTTTGGATCAAGTCTTAAAATTACAAAGGCTTGGAATATTTTTCCAGTAACTTAAGTTACCCCTTCAGTGGGAAATCATCCCCATATTTTCAGCTTGTTCACTCTCAGCGATGCCATGCTTGCTCCTCTTAAGTCAATAGGGTTTTGTGTCTCTAAGAACTGTAGCAGTAGGCAACACTCCTGGCAACACATGATCACTGCTGAGATGATAATTTTATAAAGAAAACCAGTCTCTATTGATGTGGGCCTCTCAGTCTTCTTGACCAAGCAATGCTATGTGTATTATGATTATATCTGGGTCAATACCGCTAAGAATAATACATAAGTAGTCATTCAATCTGATTTTAAATAAATTCCCCCATTTTTATGTTTACTTTCCATGAATATTCTTGTGAGCAAGGGGTTGGCCACTGGAATGTTTGAAAAGCAGTACGTTTTAACCATGTATTTCACGTAATTCACTGAATGCAAATGTCACATTTTCAATCATGGACATTCACGCTGGAAATCTAATTCTAAGACAAACACTCATGCTATCATGGATCAGAAGAATAACATTTGACTTACTGAATCCAGTCACAACAGCTTGAGTTTGAAGCATCATCTCGTAAAACCAAATTCTCCCTGTTGCTGCTATTAGAGACACCTATTCAGAAAGGTACTTAAGCATGTGCATAAACTTAAGTGACTAAATAGTCCTGTTTAAATCAGTTGGACCATTGAATAAATGGGACCTGTGTATCTGTTTCAGCTTCTAATATATATGTATATAGCTGATTTATATTCAGCTGATTAACACTTATGGTACCTGAAGCCAGTTCAACTAAAGACACAGTGTACAGGAACTGTGAGATATATTAAATCATAGCATGGAGGCACAATATACATTTTATCTGTACTAACACAACGTATTATAAAAAAAACTACTCCATGCCAAATATATACATGATTACTAATATAATTCTCAGCTGTAAATTAATTATATTATACACAGAATATCTGTTGTATCACATTGTTTAAAAGATATTGAGATAAGTTCATTTTTGGTATAACTCTGTCAAAATCAGTGAAACTCACCAGAGAAGAATTTGGCCCATTAGATTTAAATGTACAGGGGTCGAGTTTTTAATTTTGTTTGAAAAATATAGTAAGTGATGGCACAATATTTTTTAAAAAGTAATATTATCAAACTGATGTGACATTCTATACCTTAGGAGAGCACTCTGTAACCCCCATATTCCTCATTTACATATAATTGTGATATTGACTATAAATCATGCCATGTGAAGTATCATGGGAAAGGTTATGATCTGCTGAAACCCATTGTTGCATCTAAATATGTATACTATCAAGGCATATGAAGTTATGAGAATGTGTTTTATGGTTGTCACTAAAATATGCTGTGGATTTGGGAAGCGCCCAGACGCTAGCTCTCCAGAAACAATGCCAAGGAAAGTAACTAACGCCCGGGCGCATATCAGACAACCATCAACAGCCATTGTCCATCATGACTCACCTGCATAAGGCCACATCAGGGGAATTACTCAACCTTGTCTGGGGACCCAACAATGCCTGGAGTGGTGTTCTCCAAGCACATGGACTACGGGTATTAAATGGAACGCAGGGGCCAGACGCTTGGCCTTACTCCTGTCCCCATCTATGCTGCAAGCAACAAGGAGACTCTGAAGACTCCAACAGAGGGGACTGGCCCAGGTTTCAAGGGTGAAACCTGTTTACTGTGAACTGAAATATCCAGTGGGGTGAGAAAAACTGTTTAATCTAGATGTTGCCCAGTCTAATATGGTTGAGAATTTAGACTGTGTGCTTATATTTTATTTTAACAACCACTGACTTTTTGCCTATCACTTATAATCACTTTTGTAGTCAATAAACTTCTTTTACTGTATATCTTTACCAGGAAGTTTACCTGAAGTGTGTGGTAAATCTGCACAGATTTGCAGAAGTGGTAAACTAATTAATAAATTTGCACTGCTCATCTTGAGCAGTGCAAGATGGTATATTCCTGAGGTACAAGGCTGGAAGCTGCAGGGATTTGGCTAATGCCTTTCTCTGTGTGATTCATGAGTGGCTCTGGGAGCATTCATGCAATCCAGCTGGGTTTGAGGCTCCACACGCTGTTGTGCTGAGTGATAACAGCTCCTGGAGGGGTTTGCTGCTTGTCATTAGCAAAGCACTGAGAAAGACAGCCCAGTTAAGGGGATTAAGGAGGCACAGTGGTCCCACAGTCCCAGGTTGCACCCCGGGGATCCCGTTAGGACCCCAATCACACTTGGCTTTTTCACAAGCCTACAAATAATGGACAGTCAGATTGTGCCTTCAGTGATACCAACACAGCCTTAATTGGAGCTCTGTGGGTATAACTGAGAGCACATTACTCCTTTAAAAATATACATGTGTTCCATTACTCTCTTGCTATTACTTTTTGACTTATAATATGAGATCGAGGAAGTGAGCTGACAACATTTCTGGCTGAAACTAGTTTTATGTTAATTGAAATTTCAACAGCGATTAGCATTTTATCTCATAAGTCAACCGTGAAGTATAATACAAAGTAAAGTATCAACATGACGACTACAAATGATGGAATGTCAACAGCACACAGACAATAAATGCAGTTTGCAGTTTGTTTGTTTTCCAGCAGAAATGGGTAACAACAGATTTTCCCAAATGAACTTGATGCAAACTGTCATGATCGGAAAATAAATTTCTGTCAAGGGCATTTTCTCTTCTTGTCCACTCCTGCTCCCCAGTCTCTCTGCTTTTTAAAACACAGTACATTTACTTGCATTGAACTATGACAATGCAACCTTTCTATTGTTAAAAATAAATATATTATATTGAAGTAACACGCTGCTTTATTTGGAGTTGTGCATGAGTAAGAGGACCAGGTTTTAAGCTCCCATAGTTCGTTTTAGCCATTAAGACCCATACTCTACAAAATGCTCACTAGGCAGACAGACATGAAGCGTTCCCGTGTCTTCACAATGTAGTGATAACCATAAGTGCCGACTTCGTGGGTGCTCTGGGGCTGAAGCACCCACACGGAAAAATTGTGAGTGCTTAGCACTCACTGGCTGCCCCCATCAGCTCTTCCTTCTTTCCCCAGTTCATCCCACCTACTAGCGGACCCTGCCAATCAATGCCTCCCCCTTCCTCTGAGCACCTCCCATCTGCTGTGGATCAGCTGTTTAGTGACATGGAGGAGGCACTGACAGGGAGGAGCAAGGGCAGGGTGCACTCAGGGGAGGGGGCAGCGCAGGGGCAGGAGGAGAAG
The DNA here is from genome assembly GCF_007399415.2 of Gopherus evgoodei. Taxonomy (NCBI): domain Eukaryota; kingdom Metazoa; phylum Chordata; order Testudines; family Testudinidae; genus Gopherus; species Gopherus evgoodei. The sequence continues at coordinate 118,456,575 of NC_044328.1, forward strand.
GGGTGAGTAGGGGAGGGAACAGGAAGAGGCATGGCAAGGGTGGGGCCTTCGGGGAAGGGGTGCAGTTGGGCGGGGTCTGGGGCAGAACAGGAGTCAAGCACCCCCCAAGAAAGGACCAAGTTGGTGCCTGTGGTGAAAAGGGTCTACCTGTGCATAACTCCTTGCAGGATTGGAGTCAGATTTAATTGTTCATCCAGTGTAAAGTTTGGGTTCAAATCTCATACTTTCTCCTCCCATATGCATATATGTTATCCATTGCAAGTTAATCACAAGATGAACATTGTACTTTATCAGGCAGCAAATGAGAAAAATAAAATAGCAAAGAGCAATCCATAAGCTCTCCATTTAAAATACACAGCAAGTCACAGCATGGAAACAATTCTGAGGCCATGAAAATCATTTGACTCCAGTGGTGGTAACCACTGTACTGCAATGAGGTTTCCATTCTATGTAGTGATTTTCACAGCATGGGGCTTGTGTTCATTCAAGATTACTCTGCATTTGCAACTAGACGACATTGCCTATAGGAGAAAAAGGTATTTAATTACAAATGAATTACCTTTATAAACCATAGAAAATAGCTATTATTCCCATGTGATCCATTAGATATTAGTTGTTTCTGATGTAACTCAGGAAGGCAGACTTATCTGAAAGGTGCATCGCTCTGGTGGCAGCAGGTTTTGTTGCCTTTTATATCAGAGTCTTGAGTCTGAATTTACTGTCTTGTGATATGAAAATAGCTTTCACAACATTTTTCCCCCCTCCCCCACAACGAAATATATTTATAAAACAATCCCAGCACATTCCCCGAGGATTTTGAGAGGAAAATTCTGGCTGCTTTTAGTTCTGAAGTCTTAAAACAAAGCAGACCTTAACATCAAAAATCGGCACAAATCTCTGCTTATACAGATACCACTCTTATATCTAAAGACAGTGCTGCTACTGGAAAGTGAAATCTACCAAGACATTATGTGGATCTAATTTAAACTGCATTCACTCACTCATAATAATGGAAGGTTTCATGACAACAGAGTCTTGTGTATTTACTTCTTTCCTCTAATTTTTCCCTTTCCCTATGTAATGAAAGATTAGTTCTTCCAGCTTCATAGAAGTTTTTAGATTGCTTGCATTTCCTGATAAGTCAAACCCATCAAGCTTCCATCATTTCTTACACTACAAGAGCTATGAGGGATTAATTCAACAAAATCAAGTGGAAATTAATCATTTAACCATATAAATAATACGAAAAATATTTTAACGGTGTAAGTTAAATTTCAGATACATCACATTAAGCCAAATACTGTGGTCTGTACTCATTTCTTATTTAGGCTAATCCCAGTGATTTTTGTCTGAATGAGGAGCAACCCTAAGCAAGCATCCCCTTCCCCATCAACACTTCCACCAGCCTCAAATAGTATGTCAGAGCCCAACTCAGAGATTCTTGTTCTCTTTTATGAGTGGCTCTCCTATTCATCTCAATGGAGCTGCACTATACAGAAATACAAGGAATTTTACCTTGGGTAAAAAAATGCAGAATTTTGGCAAGTTTCCCCAGGTGGTTTCAACTTCTTAGGTATGAAATCTTTAATATCTACATGTAATATTGTACTGAATGAAGGATGGAGTCTCTGCTTTAGCATTTCCTAAGTTAGAGGCTTACGTTTTTTTTTTCTAAATTAAGAAGTATCTTTAAAACTTAAAAATAAAGGATAAGGAAGAAAAATAACCACACATAATGGAAGTGCATGACACTATTCTATCACATTTATCTTCTTTTAGCGCTATTATGATCTCAGAGGAGGTATATGAGGAAGTGTTATGTTACAAGAGACATCTCAGCAGAGTACAGTGTATACAATCTTAATGGAAGAGTCTGAGATATTATATTAAGTAGTATACTATTACAATTTATCAGGTCAACATCTCGTTTCAAAAGCTGATATTAATGGATCTATTTTTTTTTTTTTTGAGGCTTTCAGGGGAATTGAATAGTTGATAAGAGAAATTAATTCTGAATATCAGCAGTAGTAACTATTTGTTTAGGCTTATTTTATTGTTTAACACTTTAATGATGAAGGTATCTTCCAAAACTTACTCTAATTTACCCACTACCACCCACATTGCTCTGCATTAATGCCTTTGCCCTCAGAGTACTGTATCAGACATCAATCAATTGATCTGAAGGGGACTTCCATGCAATATGAACACTGTATCTTTCAGAGAAAGGAAAAGGACTTGCTCATAGTTCTGCTTCTCTAAATAAATAAATTTGACTGGATCACTATTCATTTGCCCCCTTCCACTAAGAATTGGAAGTGAAATGTTTTCAGTGACTGATTTGTTTTCAGGTGCTGTTATCCTGTATACGTGTGTGTTTATTTGAATATTCATATACAAGGTATTTTATGCTAATTATTAAATTTACTACTAGATTCTGACTCAGACTACTTGCCCTCACAAAGGATTAAGAGGAAGTCAAATGCACTATACAGACTATCCAGTTATTGAGTCTAGAAGCTTTCTGAAATACACAGGGCTACACACTGTGCGTACCCGCTGCATGGATCAGATGGGTAGGGAAGGGAAGACAATGGGAAGGGACTTGACAGAGCTTTACCTCTACTCCCCTACTGGTTGGCATGGGGGATTGGTGCTGCTAGGGGCCAGTAATAAACCCTTGGTTCTCAGGAGAAAGCAAGGATGGGATTGAGAGTCAGGCTACACCTAAAAACTTAAGTTGACCTAGCTACGTCACTCAGGGTGTGAAAAGTTAAGAGAGCCTAAGCTCCAGCAGAGACACTGCTAGGTCAATGGAAAAATTACCCTGTCAAACTAGCTATTGCCTCTCAAGGGGATGGATTTATTACAGCAATGGGAAAACCCTCTCTGTCACTGCTGTAGTGTCTACACTGCTGAACTACAGTGACATAACTGCAGCTGGGCCACTACACCACTTGTAGTGTAGACATACCCTCAGAAGGAACTCAGGGACTACTCCACAGTTGGTGTAGCTTTCACATCCCCTTCCTCAGGACTTTTCCAAAAGTCTGAATCTAGTCCAGGGATCAGCAACCTTTGGCATGTGGCCCATTAGGGAAAGCCGCTGGTGGGCCGGGAGAGTTTGTTTACATGCAGCATCTACAGGTTCGTCCGATCGCAGGTCCCACTGGCTGTGGTTCACTGTTCCAGGCCAATGGGGGCTGCAGGAAGTGGCATGGGATGAGGGATGTGCTGGCCGCCGCTTCCCACCGCCCCCATTGGCCTGGGATGGCTAACCACAGCCAGTGAGAGCTGCGATAGGCCAAACCTGCAGATGCTGCAGATAAACAAACTATCCTGGCCCGTCACTGGATTTCCCTGACAGGCCACGTGCCAAAGGCTGCCAGTCCCTGATCTAGTCCTTAGAGTGTATCCTATTCTGATGTTATCAGGAGCTTACATTTGCATAATGGTGTTCTTAATATGCAGTGTGCACTGAAATGGAAGGAGGGAGATTAAATGGAAAAAAACTCTGGAGCACTGTCAGAGTCAGGAATCAAGGCCCTCAGCAGATCTAGTCTTTGGGCAACATCATGAGTGCAGCTGGCCTGCATTAGGCTGCCTGATTGGTGGGAAGGTAGTCACACACCAGCAAACCAGATCAGCATTTGCCCCTCACTACAATAGCTCTTGTGCCTGCTGATTTCTAGCCCTGCTCATGCCTTGATTCTCTCCCAGTAATCCAGCTCCTAACCGTAATGCTGTCAGACCCCTGGTCATCAGCGGGTGGGATCAAACCTGGGACCTCTGGAGCAAAATGCATGAGCTAAAAGCCACGTGGCTCTTAGTTAAGGCTGTGGAGCAGGCTCATTAGTCTCCAAGTGGTCTCAGTGCCACTAGATGAGACAGAACACCACACCTAGGTGGTGCGCGTTTTACATAAGCTTAGCTCCAATTCCTGACCTCTGACTCCAGCTCTGATCCTAGGCACCAATTCCTGTTTATCTGACTCCTCTTGTAACCCCTAGGCATGACTCATGCGCTACCACTGCCCAAGTCCCCAAGTTTCTGACAATCGGACATTCAAAGAACCTCCCTAATTCCAGGGAATAAAACAAAAATAGGATTTAAAAAAAACCGCCTTAAGACAAAAAGACCTTTAATTTAGCTCTGGTCTTGAGAGATGTTGAATGCTAACAACTCCTATTGTCTTCAAAGGTGCTGCCGGGGCTCAGGTCCTCAAAGCATCAGGCTGCAAGGTTGCAAATTTAATCCCAACACATATCCTACAAGGTGATTAGCACCTTCTGGAAGATATCAATCACCCTCTCTTCTATTTGGATTCAAAGGACATTAAGGGGAATGGATACACATCCAGGAGGTGCTGAACAGTTTGGAGGGTCTGGCCCAGAAACACTCTGAGCATTAGGTACATTGAGCAGCGTTGCCAACCCCAAATGTTCAAAAATCATGAGTCAGGTTTACAAAAAAAATCTTGAGATTGGCTTTAAAATCATAAGATTTAAAATCATAAGATTATGTAACAAAATAATAGATTTGGTGTTCTTTTTATTTGCCTTATGCTTTATGGGCCTTTAAAAAGGACTGGGGTAACATTTTGAAGCTTTCTGCACAGCCACAAGGGCTAAAAACTCATGTTTTATTTAAGTACGAAGGCTGAAATCATCACATAATCCACTTGACTCCAGGAGTTGGGACTTTAAGGAAAGCAAGAATTATCATGAGACTCACGACAAAATCATGAGATTTTGGCAATGCTGGTGAGTTATAAGTAGCTATGGAAGTATGTTGTTCACGGGAGCTTGTACTTAACAAATGGATTCTTTTTATGTAAAGATTACACAATAGAGAACACAGCCTGCAGTTCACCACAGCATGTAGCTCTCTCCCTGCAGCCCGGGGCCCCGCCTTCCAGTACAGAATGAAAGCAGTTGGTGAAAAAAGGAGCAATTGACTGCTAGAGCCATTGCCACATGGGCATGAAGGCCAGACTCCTCCATTATAGCACATGTCCTTTGAGCTTTTCTATCTATACCCCTTTTTTTCTCCTTTTATTTAACTGAAGTTATTTAAAGGACAAATCTCTGTTTAAGCAGCTGCTGCCATGACTCGCCAGCACAGGCAGCAATTTTAATTAAATATTTGCTGCTGTGCGAGGTCCTCTCTCTCACCCTCTTCCCCATATCCCCATCTTCATTGCAAACAGCATTTGTTCTTGTGAAGATAACAGGTCTGTCAAGTATCCTTTGGCTTTGCTTTAAAGAGCTCTCTCTTATGATATGCAGTACGTCAAATGCTACCAGAGAAATCTATCAACACAAAGGACAAGAAACAAAACTCATCTGAATTCAATAATGATAAATGCGACTTACATAATTAAACTTTACTAATTTTTATTACAAATCATTTCTACAGCTCTGTACATTTTCACAACTCTTCACAGAATAAGATGTGTTCCTTCTCCCCAGTAATTTATGATATAAAATACACCAGACAAACAATTCAAGACAATACAAGGACACACGCCAGTTTTGGGAGCAGGATGGTGTGGAGAGAAGCGTAGCGATGCGAGAGGAAGCTTTCCTGGGAGAACTGGATTTCAAACGTGGTTCTACTCCTGAAAAGTGACTGGGCAGAAATAACTCACTCTTACTCAGCAGATTGGTGCCCTGTGTGTATTCAAAATCATCACATCTGTTTAAATTTTAGACAAAGACAGGTTTGCACTGTCTTGTGTTCCTGTTAGGCCTGCAGAGCTAACCCACCTACAAATGATTGAGCTGACTACCACATGCATCAGCAGAATTGTTTACTATGTTCCAGTCAGTTATACCTCTGGATTGACCAGGTGTCGATCGGGCCCTAATCTGGCCTGCAGACGGAATGAGAGAATGAAGGAAGGACCTCTTCTTGTCTCTTAAGAGCCCAGACTGTCTGCAAGATAGAGAGCATGGATGTTTTCTTGTGTTTTGGTTTTTCGTCTTTTTACTAGTAAAATGACTGGTTATGGGCACTGAGAGATGACTAGCAACCCATGATGCCATTTAACGGAGGAATCAGAAGTAGGAAATAGGATGTGCGGCACACTGAAGTATGGAAAGTATTCCCAAGCAACAAAGCAGCAATAATGAGTGCATGATTCAGAATGGGAAAAGGCGGTGAAGGTAAAGAAGAAGCCAGGTGGCACATAGGAGGAAATGAGAGCAGAGACCACAGAGGTGGCCAGGGCTGCTGAGAGCGGGTTTGGGCCCAGGTGAAAAAATTTTTTCAGGGCCCCGAGCAAGGGTGGACCGGACCGACAAAACTAGGGAAGCCGGGCCCTGGGCCCTCTTCCAGACTGCCAGGCCCTGGTAATTTGTACTGGCTTCTCCCCCCTCTCATCAGCCCTGGAGGTGGCTGCTACTCTGTAGGGCAGGGCTAGGCAACCTATGGCATGTGTGCCAAAGGCGGAATGTGAGCTGATTTTCAGTGATGCTCACACTGCCTAGGTCCTGGCCACCAGTCAGGGGGGCTCTGCATTTTAATTTAATTTTAAATTAAGCTTCTTAAATGTTCAAAAAATCTTATTTACTTTATATACAACAATAGTTTAGTTATATATTATAGACATATAGAAAGAGACCTTCTTAAAATGTATGACTGGCACGCGAAACCTTAAATTAAAGTGAATAAATGAAGACTCAGCACACCACTTCTGAAAGGTTGCTGACCCCTGCTGTAGGGCTTTGAAGTAGCCTTAATTAGATGTGGAAAGACAGGGGGCTGGTGAACAGGTCCCAGAAGCTGAAGTGGTCAAAATGGCAGGAGAGGAGATTCATTTAGAACCATGGGACTGTACAGACTGAGTGAGGGAGAGGAAAAGCAGTGAGGTCAGAACAGCAGGTAAGTCACTTGGAGGGAAAGGGGCAATGAGAGTCATTTGGAGTTGAACTAAAAGGAAATTAAGAATCAGAGAGAAGCAAGGGGCTCAAAGTGACAAGATCCCCAACATAGCTGCAGGAGTCTTCCAGGAGCCAGAGAATGAGGGTTCACTGAAGCAGAGCACAGCAGCAGATTGTTTAATACAGCTGAGCATTCTGCACAGGTTAAAGCTCTCCAAATTGACAGATATATTGTATTATCATTTTTGCAAGAAAGGCTGAGTTGTAGCAAGCAGGAATGCGTGTATATATAAGCAGGCTACATGAAAAATACAAATGTATACAAAATTCACATACAGACAGAATAGATTCTGCTCTCAACTATTCTAGGTTTATATCAGCCCATCTCCTTTGATTTCAAAGTAGATACTCCTGACTGACACCAACCATTATGAGAGGAGCATCTGATCTAGTGCTTCCATGGGACAACTGTATTGTTGTACCAAACGGCTACCATCCCCCCACCCCAGTAAGTGTCATCAGGCAGCATAAGCAAGTAATGAAAATAATATATTGTTCTATTTATTATTTTAGCATTTAATACTAATTTAGACAAATATTTACACTTTTAAGACTTGCCATAGAAATAACAATAAAATTGTAGGTCACTTTTCATTGTAAAGGAAGCTAGCACATGATAAAAACTTACATTTAAACTATGCACAGGGAATCACATCATCAAGGAATGAAATCGAAACATGACAACTGGTTAGCGGCACACAGCAATGCTCCACAAGAGAGAAGAAAGCGAGAGGAACAATGTAGCCAACTGATACTGACCTGTGCTGGAATTTGGCCAGAACTCTCATTAACCACCATACTTGCAAAGAATGTCATGTGTTCCTTAATTACAACTAGTCAGGACCTTGGTTTTAAGTTTCCTCCTAAAGACAGTCTTGTCTTTGCCCCTAAAAGTCTCACTGGAGCACTGGTTCAGAACTGATTCACAAGGAAGAATGACACCTAGGGAAACACAAAACCACTATGAAACAACTAGGTATGGCCTTATAGATCTGCCATCCAGGTACCAAGCCCAAGGTCACTTAGCTCCTAAAGCTGAGATGATCACAGCATGAAGCGGTGTGGCTGCAAGCCTGCATACTATTCATTTGAACAGATTTTCCAGTTAATGTTTTACTAATCCTAAACCACAAAAAAGGTTTAAAATACGTGTCAATCATGCCATCCTCCTCCCAGCATACTCAATCACATTGGGAAAATTGCTATTCAAACTGCTGACACACTGACTGTAACACTGTAAATGTTTGGAGAAGGAGAATTAAATTGCATGTGTAAAACAACTACTACAAAACAAAGAATCAGCGGGAGACAGAATAAATGCTTATAAACAAAACCTTAGAAAAAGTCAGAAAAAAACCCCATTAGCATAGCTTTCCATTCGTTATGGATTAAAAATGCTTATTTTTTGCATGGAGAACATTAATATTTAGCTGCCTTACAGTTTTCTTCTGTAACCACTGCACCATTACTTTATTTTATCAGTGTAGTATCATACTAGATAGGGCACTAATATGTGGTAAAGTCAAGTAAAAGTTTGTAGTAATTACTCGCCCAGGAGATTTGATAATATTCTAGAATTATCAAGTAGTTCACAAAATTATATATCACTTAATCTGCAATTACGACTTCTCAGGGAAACAATCCGTTTTAAATTACAACAGTGACCACATAGCACATCAATGCATATTGCAAACCTGTAGAGTCATTGTTCTGCCTTGAAATTAGTTACCATGTAATCTACTAATTGGTCTTTGCGAAAGATGCAAGGCGCAGGAAAGAATTTCCATGAGCTTTTATTGTAAAGGAGCCGTTTTCAAAATTTTGATTTTAGTATCTGCTAATTTAAGGGAATTTGTTAATGAATGCAAGAAAAGACAGTTCAAATTAGTAAAAAAAAAAAGAGGCAGTTTACTCACATCATGCAATTTGCACTAGAAATCACTTCCAATTTTTCTTCAGTATAGAACAGTTTTTTTAATGGACTGGCTCAATTCAAGGATGACTAAGTCCTAGCTTGAAATAGGTAGCTTGAAACATTTAAAGGTTAAATTTATAAACTAAGCAAGGAGATAGTGCTTTCCTGCTGAAAAATACTATATGGCCAACCAGCATGAGTAAAATTTTTTTTTTTCCTGGAGACATATGTTACTAAAGCTATTCGTCTGGCATAAAGCTCATTAAGTTCCCTGACAATCATTTTGACAAAGCATAAGCCAAAAGCTACTGCATGTTCTTCATCTGCTGTCAAAATATTAAGCAAACAGAATGGGTTTAGAAGGTTTTATATACAGCAAATGTTGGTTTTAGAAGTATTACTCTAAAGAATAGCTTCATGAATCCAATGTAATCAGGAGCAGGGCTGCCCAGAGGGTGGGGGGGCAAGTGGGGCAATTTGCTATGGGTCCCACAGAGGCCCCCAAGAGAATATAGTATTGCAACTTTTTTAAGGAAGGGGCCCCCAAAATTGCTTTGCCCCAGGCCCCCTGAATCCTCTGCGCAGCCCTGATCCGGAGGATCTCTTAATGATCTATTTGATTAGCTCTATAGGCACTGCAAAGTGCTGTTAAAGCAGCTACTGCATTTCATCTCAGAGGTGGCTGCACTTCAGTATTGGGTAAAGTGATTTCCTACAAACTGTATGTAGTTTGTCAAGTCAGCTGATAAAGCATTTTGGAGTCTCTGACACCAACCACGCAATAAAGGACAATTAAAATGAGACAGAAAGAAATGTGTTCCAGATTTAAGATAGAGATATTGGGGCAGATTGTCTCCTGCACTAGAATGCACAGAGTGGTGGCCCGAACAACAGAGAGCGGTTTCTCAGAGCCAGTCATTCCTGATGTGACTCAGGGCAGCTGTTGGGCTGCTCTAAGTTGTACTACTTCTTTAATGTCCATTAAGAAGCTTTGCTATGCCCCTATCCCCACCCCACCTCACCTCAAACAGAAGAAAGGGCAAAGCAGAGATACAGATCTGGAGAGTGGCACAGATACACCAGAAAGAAGGTTCCTTTATGAGAAGGGAATTTTTTGCTGGCAATTTTCAGCCGCAGTCCAGCCCTTTTATGCCAGCTGAGTGATGCAGAAGAGCTGGATTTCAGAAGAGAATCTTCAGTTATCTGTGGTTTCTTTTGACCTAAAGTAGTTTAATTTCCTGGTTTTATAAAGGGCTAGAATACTAATTCAGTGGGCAGTTTCTAATAAGTCTACAATAAGGTATAAACAATGTGTTGTAACTTAGTGAATTACCAGTCTCGCTACAGCTGACCTGGACAACCAGCAAGTAGGGAAATTACACCTATCATAATTTAAAACCTTCACCTAAGCATATAAAACTAACCAGATCACTCTGAGATCCTGATTTATACCTTTGCAGGTTTCAAGATACACATTTGGGGCTAGAGACTTATAATTAACCCTTGAATTGATCTGGTCTTTTAAAAGATCAGTTCTGTAGCAAACTAAAATGAAATCGTGAAAATAAAATGAACATCCTCCCAGGTAAAAATTCTGCAAGAAATAGCACATACATGCCTCGCCCCATTACAAATCACTCCACTGTATTGATCAAAAGACCAACAGGCTGTGAGACATAAAACTGTAGAAAAAAGGCACTGATGCCCTAGTGCATAATAGTCTGGAATGGTTTATGCCTGATCAAGTATATTAAAACAGAGGTAATGAAACATTCAGGTGGAATATGTAAGGAGACCTGTGGAGAGTGGCAAAGCACCTGATGTTATTAGTGTCAAGTGACAGAAATGTGGAATAAATGTCAAGACTCTCTAATCTAATTGGCTAACATAATGCTTCCTTTTCCAGTGCTCAGAGATGGTTCCCATGTTTAGTTCAAAGTCCTGGGCACTTGGCTGGGTTCTAGGACCCCAACTCAGCAAGACTTAAAGTTAGTACTTGTTTAAGTATCTCGTTGAATCAGGGCCTAGAAGAGGAACCAGATTCTTCTTCCACTGAAATCAACAGCAAAACTCTTTTTGACTTCAATGGGAGCAGTAGCAGGCTCTGAAGGACTTTTTCCAGGGTGTCCGAGCCCCCCAGAAGTGTGATGAGGGAGCTTACCATTTTTTAACTGGAAAAATATTTGGCCTGATATTGATGGGATTTGGACACCCAGTTCCCATTGAAATAAATGGGAGCTTGGGCACCCAAATTGCAGAGGTGCTTTTCAAAATCTCAGCTTATTTGTTTTGTCCTCTGTATTTTGTCCGTGGTGTGTGGAAGCAGAACCATGAAATAAAGCATTTACCAAGCTCTCTCCATGGTCCCAACAACAGTTTCCTGCTCAGCTCTTTATTGTATAAAGATATGAGATTGACAGAAACACCCCTCACCCCCAACCCGTGCAAAACTGCATTAAAAAACAGTGTTCAGTAACAAACTTTTAAGAGCCACCCTATTTCTTCTGAAATTAGAACATGCAATTTAACTTTACCTCTCTCACACTCTTTAAATTATACTATATTTACCTTTACAACAGGAAAGTGCTAGTATCCCAATCATACATACAACACAGAGACTAAGGGCTTGTTATTCAGATCAGCAATGTGCAACACTGCTGTAAGAAAGAGGCAACTAAAAGCAATGCCCTAAACAGCCCAATGCTGGCACAAGTTTGCCAGGTTTGGGAGTGGCTGGTAAGACCATGTGCTACGTCTATGTTTTTTCCAGCAGTAAATGCAAGTGAAAGTCAACACTAAAAACGAAAGCTGCATTTCCTCTTTGCTGTTCTTTCCTTTCTCCTTCCAAGTGTAATTATCTTGTTTTTTCCTCTTAGAAAACAGAATTGGTCTGTAACAACAGCAGCAACAATGACTGTGCCTGCCCATCTCAACTAACTACTTCTCTTTTTCACAGAACGACTAATGTTATCTTTTATACCATCTTAACAGTCAGACAGGTTTAAAAAAATAAAAATAAAAAAAACTCTGCACCTGAAGGAAAAGTGAACAAAAGATTGTGTCAAAATGAAAGCCTTACTTGATACTTTACATTTTAAATGCTTTAACTATTTTTCCTTGTTCCTTATCTTTAATAAAATATTAAAAAGATGTTTTAATGGTGTGTTTGCCATAGTACCACATAGGCTGAAATCTCTATATCAAACCCAAAACTTCATTTAACACTGTTTAAAGCTGGACAGTGACAGGCTCACATTAACACCTCTGACTCTTTGGGTCCATATATTCCCTCTGAATTAATACCCACCTTAATCACTAGATCATCCTTCCCCCCTTTTTAATAAGCTCATTTTATTAATATCTCTGTTATTCTTTGGATTCTGTACCAGCATCTGTCACCATAGTATCCAAGTGCCTGCTCTGATAACTAGAAAAGGCTCTATATTGGAGACTCGTCCCAGAAATGGATAGCACAGGAGCCCATCTTCCCTGGGAGCAGAACGTTTGATCAGTGCGTCCAGTAAGCTGGTTTAAGTGGATCTTTACACATTAAAGTTAATCTTGTTTCACGCAGCGATTAGCAATTAGACTGCATAGGGTGGATATTTTAGTGACTTGGAGTTCAATTCCTGTAACTGCACCCCAATGTTGACCTTTCACTGGAGTAAAACATGGGGTAAGGAGAGATTCTGCTAGCAAGGAGTGTTCAGAATGACGCTAGCCACCAAACTACATTATTGATAAAGAAAAGTTAATTCCCCTTTACAAACAATGATCCTGAGAATGTTTGGCTGCTGTAAAGGGGAGCTAATATCTAACAGAATTACATAAACAAAAGTCAAATTCTGCCCTGCTTTAAGATCTTGCAACTACATTGAAGTCATATGAGGATTGGGGGATGCAGAGCACAACATAGTCTAAGATGTTTCTAACTCAAGCCACTGTTAATATATGCTTTCTTCAATTTGCAACTGTCCTAACTTTTGCGATGGGGTATGAATACTTACTGTTCTTTAGTGCACATATACACCTACTTTTATCCAAGCTCTTTTTGGCTTGTGCAGTGGCTGGCTTCCTAAAGAAGATATTAGGAATAAATCTCTGTGTTTTAGCCCTGCCCAATTACGAAGACTGTCTTAGTCCCTATTGATACAAAACTCTAACTAGCTTTTGTGGGAGAGTGACCAAGAAAAGTCTTGGTGTTTTACAACCAGTGATACAATACAAATCCATCTTTGGAAAAAAAAATTGGTTACAATATACGCTTAGCCAGCTAATGTAGGATGCACCATTACAAGGCATATTTAATTCAAAATGTGCATCAAATCTAACTAATGCCAAGTTATAGAAAACATACAATTTTATTTTTATTTCTTAATTTGGTGAGTAAATGTACTGCTTACTAAAGTGAGAGAACTAATAGTACTGCCTTTAGGCACACACGCATAAAGTCATTGCATAGACTTGCTAGCACAGCTCTAGGCTACTAGAAACTGCCAATCAAGTCAAATTTGTGCATGTGTGTGACTGAAATAACCTGTTTCATTTTCATTTGTGAACAAAATTAAGGATTGATCTCAACTTTCAAAAGATAAAAGGGATAGGGCACTACTGCATTTTGCCACCTAGCCCTGGCCCTCACGTAATAAGCAACGGCTATGATGGCGATAAACTAAACTACATCTGAAAAGATCAAATCAATATATGAAAGTTCAAAGAAATTGAAGAATCTATAAGTAGGCACATCTCTGCACACGTCATGGCCTGTTCAAGGGAGAAGACTGTTTATAAAAATGGAAACATTTTTTTTTCCTCTCACCAAAGAACAAAAATGTAAGGTGAAATAAAAGGACTATTTTCTATGAGTTTGCCTGTCAACAGCTTTCTGCTCTTTTTCTGATTAGCAGCTCCTGCTGTAGCACCACCATAGTATGGGACTCCTTAAACTGCTCTATCCTGATAAGATCATATTTCACTGATCTCTTCCTATCTAAATGTCAAATATGAATGTCTTTTTAGCAATATGGGTACAGTCAGGAGACACTCTGACATCAGTGAAAAGCACAGCCTGCTTTTTTGATAAAGCAAAACCAAAAAGAGATACACACTTTAATGTGCAACTGTCCTCAGAACAACCTGGCATGGTTTTCATAATGTCAAAACTTTCTTTGATGAAATTTCAAGTTCCTGACATTCCAGACCAAGAAGAAGGCAATTTTGACATACAAAAATCCCAAAGCAACAAAACAAAACAAAAAACCCAAAACATAAGGATATCTTCACCAAGGGCTCAACAGCAAATCCACTGGGAGTTTGCAGGACTGGATGAAGATTTCCCTTGACTAATAAAAGGTATTACTATGATATTACCGATTTGTTTGAAATAGGCGATTCTTGGATGATTGTTAATTTATTATGATTTGTCTCATCATTGACTAAGCTGCCTATCCAGTCCTCTTGCCACCATGCCATATATTAAATATACGGAAATAAACAGCTGCATTCATCTAAAGAAAAATAAAATAGCCCCTCCACTAATTCTGGCCGTCAACTGACCCCTGCAGAGCTACTGAAATCTTGTCTCTTTGTAGTGCTGTTTAAATGATTAATTGCTTTCCTGTGCACCAGAGAGGTACTGCAAGTGCTCCACTTGCTTAAAGGGGATTGGGAAATTTTCCCCACACATCTGTTTCCTCCTTAGAAGGAAACTTGATTAGGACTCGTTATATTTTTACATGGAGGTGAGAGGGGGCATTCCACTGTTTCATGCCATTGGCTACTTGTGACTCTCTCTGCCTCTCTAACTAGATCTAGTGAGCAGTGGCATAAAATTCTGAATTATTTGTTTTCAATATTCCAATTATAAAGAGACTTTTGCATTCTAATGCTGTGGTGTGTACAGGCAGATACAAAACAACAACAAAACCCACAGACTTTGGGTCAAGTCCCTTAAAAGCAGAAGAGAGAAGAACGTTGATCTCAAAGAAAAAAATATTTTTGTTTCTTTTCTTTTTGATTTTAATAAATCCATCTCTTGTTTTCACCACTCTCTCAACACGATCGGTAATGAGGGCTGTTGCCTGGTTTTGAGAATCTTCAAAATGCAAAGCATAAACTTTAGTAAATGACAGAAGTGATCATGAGATTTTATTAATCTAATTGCCATTTAAACCTAATTCTTCATATTATACATCTAATTCTTCATATCTTATTGTACACTATTCCATTAATGTTTCCAGCATGTAAGCCAATTACAAATCAAAGATATGAGAAATTGCTTATCTTTATCTACTGTTTATGTATGCATAGGCATGTAATTTCAGAATAAATTAGCTTGTCTGATAGCCAGTTATGTTAATACTGCATTGCATTCGAGTACTCTAAGGCTCTCTCTACACTAGGAGCTGCGGTGTGATTCGTTTGCTCGTGTACACACATACGCTAGTTCTCATTGAGCTAGTGCAAGTATAAATAGCAGCGTACTACCATAACATATGTGCCAAGTACAAACCTGCCTGAAACCAGTGGGCATGTACTTGGCATGGCTCAGCCATACGTCCGCTGCCGCTACCAGCAAGCACGAGAATGTGTACACAAGCAGGGGAATGACACTCCATCATAGTGTACTGTGCTTTATCAGGCTACATGCTTCCACTTTTCCCATCATTCACAGTTTCAAAAAAATCATTTCCTTATAGGACTCTTATGCAAGAAAACCCTGAAATAAAAGTCACTTTCCTCTAACACTGAACAAGGAACATTATTAGAATAAGGAAAATAATATTATTCTCCAAAGCCATCTCTGTGTTTCACTGCATCTTCTCCCCAAACCGTCTCCACTTCCCAATGACCTGATATCCTGCTACAGTAAAAGAAATAGTATTCACAACCTCAGAGCAAAAGGGTCTTAATTCTAGATGATGGAATGTTAGATGTGAGCATTTAGAGTTACAGTGATCCAGTGTGTGTTTTGCAAATGATAGATAACTGATTGCCACATGAGCTGCAAACAAACAACATACCAGTCACGTATCCCCATGACCAAGCTAAGACAGAAAACGCAGATAATATAAAGCATGAAACATTTGATGCCAGCAATCAGTGGCATTTGAGTACAAGCAAAACACTGGAGTCTCTTTGGATCTTCTCACAAGTCCAAATTTTCTTCCTGGCCTGTTTTCAGGAATGTTTGGGCAACTGCTGAATAAAAGACTCAGTTTTATGTCTAAAATGTTGCAATTCTTCCTTAGAGTTGAAATAAAGTAGTAGTGGACATGAGGACTGGAGTGAGGGGGGAAGTCTGTTTGAAGGTTTGGGGCATAAAAATCATGTTTTCAAAACGGAAGTATGTCTTCACTGATAGGAAGATGGATTTAAAGGGAAAGGGTTGAAATATCAGTTAAACATACATGTGAAGCAGTCTGGCTCATATAAAAAAGGGGGTTCCCTCTGCATTTATTACATTATTATTACATTACCATGCAGACAAGTTAACTAGGCCAGTATGAACATCTGCCATGGTGACTTATCACCAGGGATGAGTTAATCATATAGGAAATTTACCCCAAAAGCTCAGATATTATTTCTACGTAGTCAGCCAAATATTACTTCAGGGATATTCCCCATCAAGGAGTGCAGGGGTGCCCAAGCTGCGGAAACCGGGGAATCTCAATAGGAGTACAGAGGTTATTTTTACCTCTGTAATTGGCATCAGTGCAACTGGTTCTGGAATACTGAGTCCAGTTCCAGTGACCACAATTCAAGAAGGATGTTGACAAATTGGAGACGCTTCAGGGTAGATCCATGGGAATGATTAAAGTATTAGAAAACATGTGATAGCCTCCAGGAACTCCATCTATTTAGCTTAACAAAGAGAATGTTAAGGGGTGACTTGATTATAGTTTGTAAGTACCTACATGTGGAACAAATATTTAATAATGAGCTCTTCAATCTAGCAGAGAAAGCTAGACAAATTCAGATTGGAAATAAGCTGTACATTTTTAAGAGTGAAAGTAATTAAGCATTGGAGCAACTTCCAAGAGTCATGGTGGACTCTCTGTGACTGAAAATGTTTAAATCAAGATTGGACGTTTTTGTAAAAGACATGCTCTAGGAATTATGTGGGGGAAGTTCTGTGGCTTTTGTTATACAGGAAGTCAGACTAGATGAGATAAATCAGACGTGTTACAAAAATTCCAAACAAATGCTAGACTCAGACTTAACTGTGGAGCTGCTATCATGTCTCCATAGTATATATGTAATCACCTGATATATTGTATTAATGTCACATTATTTAATATTAATTCTCTGTCTCTGAGAACCCTTAACTTAATACTTGATTATTTATTGTATTTTTCATCAAATGACATAACTTATTTCAAGAAGCACTGTTAGTATGGCTTAGTACCTGACACAAATGCTTACTACCATGCGTAGTTCCACTGAAGCCAACTTAATTTGTCAATAGCACCACTTGTGGTAGTAAACACCTACTTGCTGCTTCTGTCTATGTTAAAAATGCAGACGTCTGTGGATGATCAATTTACTTGGAAAGAATATAGGCTTCATTCTACATAAAAGAAAAGTCTAAGGATGTATCAACCGTGACAAGTTAATTAATTTTATCATTTGATATACTAGTATGCAGAGAAACAAGTCAGACCATTGGAATAAAGGAATCAACTACCTAGTTAAGTGTCTGCAGTAGTGCAGCTACAAACCAGATTGTTAGTTTGCTGTACAGTAGCGACATATTTCACTGCAGAAGGCAATATGTGCAATCTCCCTACGTGGAGATCAAAAAACTAATAAGAAATTCCTTTTCACTTTGACACTAGGAAAGTGAAGCTCAGATATGCTTAGAAAAAAGTGTGGCATAAAAAAAAATGTTGTAAGACCAATGTTTTTAATGTTATAGTTCCAGGCCACAAGTTGTATTTATATTGATCATTTATATTGATCTTCAGGCATTAATGTTTAATTATTTCTTGCATAGTATCAGTGGACAATATTTTCCCCTGACCATTTGTCTTTGGATCAAATCATTAAGTCTTTACTCAATTTTTATTCAGCCCTTTCTCTAGCAAAATTCCCACTGAACTAATGCTGGAGAAAGGGTTAAAAAAAAACTGAAAGAGAACTTCAAAATGTCACGCTTTATTTAACTATCTATGGGAAATAGCCCTCTGTTTATGCACCTGATTGTCCTCTCATGAACACAGGGTTTACTTCAATGTAATGTCACTGATTTCAATGGAGTTGCTATACACCAGTATAACTAAAAACATAAATAACACAAGATGTGGCAGCTCAGGAAATGAACAATCACGCTATTTTACTTTCAAATAGCCAAGAACTAGTTATGACGGCGTTCTGAGTAAGGCTATTACAGAACTAAGACTGTGATGCATTTGATTATATGGTTTTTGCTTACATCTTGTGGAAACATGCCTCAAAAATGTAGGTAGCATTTGACTATACTTTGTAGTGCAAATCATTTTGTACTGACACAGTAAGACAGTCCGTTCCCCTACACTTACCTACAGACAAATATGAATACCTCAAATCAAACAACATTCACAGTCTGATGGGAAGGATTTAAGATGAAAAGTTAAATGAAATATGGCTATGAAGAAATGAAGGACTGAGATAACCGTCCATAGATAATTAAAGGGTGTGAACATCAGGCCCAGAAAGTCATTATGGCACTGCACTGTCTTCCCCATCCAATGCCACTATCACTCCTGTCCCATCTATACATATGTTTAACCCACTGGTTAATAGGCAACATGGCCCTCTCGTGTAAGGCAAACTGATGAATTGATTACATATGCACATAGAAAATGATATGTTCTGCTGTGCCAGGTTGTCTGTTCACATTCATATGTCACCAGACTTGCTGCTATAAGCCCCATCACATAAGCTATTTAAATTTATGCTGGGCATAGTTCTCAAAGATATATTGTAGGGAAAAGCCCTGCAGCTGGAGGAGGTTTGGCCTAGGTGACCACATGAGCCCTCTTCGTCTAAAACTCTAATTATATGCACAAAGTATATGATCATACACAAGCCTATACATATCTATATATTGACTTCAGTAAGAAAGTAGGGGACTGAATGGACCAGAAGTGACACCCACTGAACCCTTAACTTGTAAATCAAATTCAGAGAAATGTGGAGCAGAAAGAGGGTTTTTCAAGTTACTGCCTATTAATAGCTAGGAAGTTGAATATTCATTATTTCCAATCTATTTAATGTTTTATTGCACAGTCTATAAAGAAACAGGAAATTGGCCCAATAATTCCTAATCACATAAGCGGTGTGCAAGCAGAAAGTCTGTAAATTGGACCAAAACAAATGCTCTTCTTGGATTGGGTAACTTTATGTATAAGCATCCAGCTGTGGTCATTCTCAAGTGCAATTATCCAATATACATGGGTAAAATTTTCTTGTATGCTCAAGACTACTACAGAGAAGGATGATCTAGGGTAAAATTTTCAAAAATGCCCAAATGAATTAGGAGTCTAAGTCCCATTTAGATTCCTAAATAACTTGAGTGCTTTTGAGATTTTGCCTCTTGTGTCTAAGGCATAGTCTGTGATTCAGGAAGGCTGAATTCAATTCCTTGCTCTTACCCAGACTTCCTATATGATCTTGGGAAGTCTTTTAATCTCCTAGTGCCTCAATTTCCCATCTTCTCCTTGTGTGTTATAGACTTTTCTCCCACCTTTTGCTTGTCTTATCTATTCAGACTGGTCACCTGTCTCTTACCATAGGTAAGTCTATACTAAAGCAAGGAGGTATAATTCCTAGCTTGGGTAAATGTACACATGCTAGCTATGATCAAGGTAACACTTTAAAAATAGGAGTGTGGCCAAATGATGCTAGATATGTACTTGAGCAGCTGGACTAAGCTGCTGTGAGCACGCCGCTGATTGAGCTAACACATATACTTCTAATCAAGCTGTGAATTACACTTCTCAAATGCAGGGTAGACATACCTTATGTGTCTGTAGAGTATCCAATTCAATGAGGTCATAATTTCAATGGGACACTTAGGGGCCTTTGTACATAATAATAATAATACATAATAATGCCACAAGTCCCACTTCAGCCTAATTTGATTAATGAAATGGGATTTAAGTGGTGTATAGACCTCATGAATTTCATCCTGTGAGCCTACCATTTCTGAAAATCTGGCCCTTTAATGTTCAAATAAAAGGATGACATTTCATACATTTATTAAAATATTGGCATATGTACCTCATGACATCATTCTTGCCACAGGCAGTTAACACTACAAGGAGACTTAAAGAAAGGCCGGTTGATGTCTGTGTTCCTTTTGTGATTGTAAACAGATGGGTCTGTAGAAGAGCGTACTGACTTGGAAGCAATAAGAATTAAGAATATTCAGTAATGTGTATTTTCCTGGAAAAAGAGAGCAATACAGCTCTTATTTCCAGCATGTGAAGTGGTACCTCAGTATCATTCCCACTTCCCCAGAGACCAGCATCCATCATATGAGAGCGTAGACTGTATAGTCTTGATAAAGAAGCAACTGTGAAATGGCTATAATACAGCATTCTGTGGAGGAGTAGCTTTTGAAACTTCATCACTTTCATGGGCCAGCAGCCCTTAATTTGTACTGGGCCTCTATTACAGCAAGTGTGACTGGAGGTGCTTATCAAAAATCATTTTAAAACTAGATGTACATGACCATCCACTGGGGCCATGGCTACACTAGAGAGTTGCAGCGCTGGTGAGGGGGTTACAGTGCTGCAACTTAGGATGTGGCCACACTTGCAAAGCATGACCAGCGCTGCAACTCCCTGGTTGCAGCGCTGGCTGTACATCCGGTCCAGCCTCGGGTGTAGCGATTCCAGCGCTGGTGATCCAGCGCTGGTCAGCAAGTGTGGACCCCACCAGCGCTTTTATTGAACTCTGGGGTATAAGGAGGCATCCCAGAATTCCTGTCCACAACAAACTGGAAGAAAGGGAGAGCTCAGAGTTCAGCCAAACTGCTTATTTAAAAAACAAACACAGCTCCTGTTTGCTGAGCGATCGGAGGCAGGCAGGGGAATTACTTTGGAATGTTCACAGCTGTTTGCTTGAAGAGAGAAACAGCACGCTCACACGGCAGAGGGGGAGGGGGAAGTCCGTGTTGAGCAGATGCTTATCTGGTGGCTATTTAGGAGTGCATAATTTGCATTTAGTGAATGAGAGAGGGGTGGGGGTAGGGGGTCAGAACTTTTAAAATGATTGAAGGTAGGCACTGTTCAGTGTCTTCCAGTCCTTAGAATTTGCAAGGCAGGGAGCTGAGAACAGTGTCAACTCCAAAAATCCACTCTCTCTGTCTCCTCCACGCTCCGTCACATTCTACCCCACCCCCCTCTTTTGAAAAGCATGTTGCAACCACTTGAACGCTGGGATAGCTGCCCACAATGCACCACTCCCAACAGCGCTGCAAATGCTGCAAATGTGGCCACACTGCAGCGCTGGCAGCTGTCAGTGTGGCCACACTGCAGCGCTGGCCCTACACAGCTGTACGAACACAGCTGTAACTACCAGCACTGCAGAACTGTAAGTGTAGCCATGGCCTCAGGCTCCCAATACTTATTACTGCTAAAGGATGACTATGAATCCACATGTAGCCTGACACTGCTTAGCTGAACGTCTTGGGGGTTCTGATTTCTAAAGGAGTCACTGATGCTGAGGAGACACGAGGGAAGTATAGAAAATCAGGGGGGATTGCAGGAGCTCCTCTCTTCCCTACCTAACATGTTCTTCCTCAGAGCCACATGGTGGTACTCACATGGGCCTGCACCTTACTCATTGTTAAGTCCCATTCATGTCAATAGGCTATTCATGGATTAAGGTACTACCAAAGATGAGTAAAGGTATCACTCTCTGGCCCTCAGTCAATAGCTTTATGGGAACCTTGATAACGCAGCAATTCCTCACTGTCTCTTTCACCCTCTGTTCTGACAATCAAGCAAAGCGAAGATTTTTGCTGTTCCTCAGTTCTTGAGCCTTTTCTCTGCCCTTCCTCTCCTACCCAGGCCCCCAGCAACAAAAATGATATGGACCTGATCCAAAGAGCCATTCAAAAAGCAGAGGTTATGCTGATAAGAAAGCCTTGTGGGATATAAATGAATTTCAGATTAGCAAGAATTTTAGTAACTTTGGTTCAGACAATCAAGGTTTTATGGTACTGTACTTCTGTTCAGCTATAGTTCTTGATCATTTATTATGTGGCACAACCTGGGAATGCAGATCTATTTTGCATATACCATTAAATGCAAGAGCATTTAGTAATAAGACTCTCCAGAGAGAATATTATCAGAGATTATGGACTAATTTGGCCAAAGATGTCCCTTGATACTCTCATTGCTTCAACAAAGGAGACAGGCTTGACGAGCATAAGACATAGTAATAATAGAATTCAAGAAAGCTTTCTACATTTGGAGTCTATATTTACTAAACTGGTCTCTAATCCCTAATAATTTATTTTATTTGTATTAACAGACTATTGAATCAATGTTTGCTTTTTTGACTGTGCATACCATTTCCTTAATGTTTCTTTTAAATGTAGTTACATTGTATTTCTTAATGCTTATTTTTCTCTTAGAAATACTTCTTAATACATTAATAGCCTAATTAACATTTTTACGCTAATTAAACCCAGGTCCTGCAGTCCTTACACCAATAAAACTACGAGAGGTCACATAGGTTTGAATCCTTAATCTCTCTTTTAAATATATATAGATAGATCATATTTCATTTAATCGTATGAATATTTATGTTTCAGCGAACGTTCACTATCAAACTGAAAAGCAGCATATTTTAAAGACAATTCAGCACTGTCTCTGAAAAGTAGGTCTGTAATTACATAAAAAAGGCCAAAGGAAGTAAACTTCTAGTTTACAAAACCATTAATAGGGGGAAAAAAAAGAATTTATTAATGTATAATAAAGCCTTTGGTAGATCAATGTTACAAATCCATTTAGATACACACCTATTTAATACAAAAGAAATAATAAATAATATATTATATATTTTGTTTTAAATGGATGTGTGTCTAGCTAGATTTGTAACATAACTCTATCAAGGTCTTTATCACAAGTTAATTTCTTTTTTCCTATTTTCCTCATGGAGGAATATTTCTGGAAATGGAGGCTCAAGCCAAATCCTCACAAAACAACAGTCACTGCATTCCATCTTGAGAACAGGAACGCTAAGGGCACCCTAAAAGTGACCTTTGGCGGCAACAATGTATGACACAACCCCACTGCTACCTATCTCGGTGTAAAGCTGGTTTGCTTGCTAACCTTCCGTGACCATCTGAAGAAGGTAGCTGCCAAGATGAAGACAAGGGTCAACCTGGTCCAGAAACTGGCAAGCACAATCTGAGGAGCATCAGTATCAGTGTTATGGACACCAGCAGTGACCCTTGTATACTGTAGCCGAATATTGTGCACCATTATGGATCAAAAATAGCCATATTCAACTTGTTGATGTCCAATTGAATACTGGATTGTGGTGCATCACTGGAACCCACAAGTCAACCCCAACACCTTGGTTGCCAGTGTTGTTGCCATGATACTGCAACCCTTTGGGAATTCCAGAGGATTGTAGAAAATGAACGTCTTCCCATCCACCAGGACCTTAACAATATCCCTCACCACCGCCTGAAGTCACATAAGTCCTTTTGGACCCATGCATTTAACCTGATGAAGTCTGGAAAGCCGAATAGTGTTCAGAAGAAGTCACAAATAAACACCTCGTGAAAGACCTGATGGCTTCGATCTCCCACAAAGCTCATAGGCATCCCTAAACCATATCTGCATGGTTTTATATTACACAACAATCAAAGAGAAAAAAAATTGCACTCAAGCAATGTTAAATTTATAACAAAAGATGCCAATAGCCAAAGGGGGATTTTTGCCTTTTTTTTTTTAAATCTAGATTTGGATTGCATTAGCTATGTCCAGATCTGTCCTAATCCAGGAATTAACTCAGAAAACCAACCTGAATATATACATATATTTTTACATTATTGTTCTGTACATCATTAATTTACTGTGCTTGCTTAGTGTGTAAAAAAGTGTGAGGATTCTACATTACTGTAACTTTTCTTTATGACTCTATGTTTAGATGACTATGTTCATAGGTTTCTGGTGGGGAACTGAGAACCCTGTTGCGTCAAGCACTGCCCCCATGCCATATAAAATATACCAAGCATGAATATCCACACATGCAAGCTTAAATTTGCTTTCTACAAGCAGTCATGTGAAGAAAACCCAATTGTCCCAATGTTCATGGAAAGTGAAACAAAGTTATTTAAGAATATCAACTGAATAGTCATGGCATTTTTTTGTGGTATTTCCTTAGCCATACGACTTCATCCTACTTCCATGGAAGTAAATGGAAAGACTCCCACTAATTCAACGGTGCAGGATCAGGCCATTAGCATGCACACATATATGTGCCTAGGCACAGGATTTTAAAGAAGCTTCTTATCACTTGCATCTTGTTGTCTCAGTGGAGAATTGTCAACATAGTATTAAACTTATAGGAAAAATAGAAAACTAACTGAAATATTTTTCCACGGAGAAATATGCACAATTCAGTGTTTTCTAGAAGTGCTATTACAATAAAAAGCAATTATGGAAGATAGGTTTATACGTCATCCAATTTCATAAGAATGCAAGTCAGATTTTTCAGGCAAAGACAAAGGAAAAAAAATAAATATATATATATATTTAGTGTCAAAGTGGTCCCTGTATTATTCATCATCATATATGCACTGACAGATCCAAAATAATTAGTATTACTCACATTAATTAAGTTATGCAATTTCCCTGCCTAAAAGAGAAACACAAAGAAATGCAAACTAATTATACACCGATCACACGCTCTTCTGTCGAACTGTATCTGTAACCTCAAATTTTTCTCTCTGTGAATGTTGCATAAGAAAAACGAATGTCATCCAGGTGCTTAGTTGTACTAGAATGCTGCATTATGCCCTACATCTAGGAAGTTTGACTTCACAGAGAGATACTGCATATCAAAATGTTAATGCAGAGAAAGAGGTGATTATTCTCTTAGATAGGATGTGAGGCTGCCTGCTGAAAATGTCACAGAAATGTACAATCCCTAGCTCACAGAACAAGGACTCCCCTGAACTGTGCCAGAGACATACTACATAGACTAAGAGAGAAGATCAAAGATCATTTATAGTGCATAGTGATTAAAATTGGCACTGACAAATTAAAAGAAAGTGATGAAATTTTTGGTTGATTATTTACAGCTTAGCCAAAGCTCAGAACCTGCAAAAACCACTTCACTTCTTCCTTCCAGCCCAGAGTCCCCTCAATTGTTGCACCCTTTGGGAACCCAAATGTGATTCCAGTGGATGCAGAACCTATCTCACACTCAAAAACCATCGCTATTAGCATGCCTCTTCCTTCTAATGCCAAACCCTATGCCAACTCACATTTAACCACTTCACCACTTAGTGTGTGCCCAAGAGGGGTATGAACACCCGTCACAAAACTCTGAAATCCCAGCTACTTGATAGCAGTTTGCACTGCAACGTTCAAGGAAATCCCCACGGTACCCAAGATTTCCCACCTGGCCTCAGGGATTGCAGCTGTGTCTTGGCACACTGAGAGTTACTTTAAGTGGTGTATTCTGGCCAATAGTGAGGCTTCCAAACCTGCTGTAACACTCTTGTTCCCAATCTTTTGAGGCCAAAGGCAGAAAGAAAGAGACTTAATAGTGAGTGGGGGGCAGTCCATAGGGATTGGGTAGGGAGGTCCAGCAAGTACTGGAGAAGATGTGATCCAAAGGTTTGGCTTCTGTTTAGAGGATTGGAGGTTTGTTCAGACACTACCTTTGCCCAAACTAGCAAAATAATGCAGAATATTTTGTGCATAGATGTTCTTATGTTCTCTTCAGTTTCCTATAAAGTGAAATTATTCTTGCTGATTTTGCTTTCAGTTCTCCTAAGACGTGAAAATCTACTGACATCTAACCTTTAGAAAAGATTTTTTATCTTGAGATTAAGGCCCTGAAGCATCATTTAATGGGTTTTCCATGAAGAAGAATGTATCTGAAGCAATTTTCTCTGCTTGTAATTCTCTGCTTGTAAGACTCTATTAGTACTATGGTAAACATACATCTGCAGAATGTAGAGAGATCTTCTGTATAAGTATCTGAATCCCAGGCTGTGAAATGGGGAAGTGAAATATATGTTATCAGAGACAGATGTGATTTGATATCTGAAAATATAAAGAATTCTACAATGGCTATGGAGATTCCGCCTTTCCCTCCCTAAGTCAGGGCAAAATAAAAGATATTAGATGAGTCTTGTATTTTTTCTATTCAAACATTTCTGTTAATATATACAATATATACTGTCTATTTCATGTCCTATATTACACTGCCTAAAAGGTCTGATATCTTGACTGTAAAGCCATACCCACTTAGACCTGGGTCTTAAAATTAGATTTCATAACTTAAGAATGGTGGGTTCTGGTCAATATTTGGTTGAGTCACCTATAAGCAAAACCAAACATACTGATAGAAGTGTTGATATTGATTCTGCAGGTGTCCCTCCTCCAGCTGAACCAGCACTGAACCTATGATGACAGACTAACAATAACTTGCAATATCCTGAATGAACTTTATCTAATTAAGTTTAACATCTTTGGAGCCCATAGTATTAAGAATGCAGTTGTGTAGTTCATTATACCTGGACGGTATTAGGAACTCCAAATGAGTTTTTGGAACAATAGCTGTGAAGTGGATTTCCCAAGAAGTACCCAGGGAATGCAAATGACCCACTTCAAATCCTCCCTTTTCAAGCTACCATGAGGGGAGGAAAAAACTCATTGTCTATTAATTCCAGGAGCAGGTGAATTCCAGATCAAAGACCCCTGAACTATATAAAGGGTGGAGTAAACATGAACCTGTGTTTATCAGTTCAGAGTTTGCTTCAGACTATGGGTTGGGGGCTGGGGAGATGCCTATGTCATCCCAGACCAATCTTTGTTTCTTGATATCCCATATACCATCTTTAAAGGGCACCTTTAATCTGTGTCATACAACTGAATTCAGGGCATTAATTGGGTCCTCTTATAACCTAAGTCCTTTACTCTTTGTGCCACTATTAGCATGAAGTGAAAATATCTTTCAATCTTTTCGCAAAAAAAAACAAAACAAAACCTATATACATTCAATTTCTTTAACCTTTCCTCTTCAAACATATTCTCTAGTTCTTATTACTTTGGCTGAGCAGTGATTCTTTTTTGATGTATTTTATAGAGTGAGGGCACAATAAGTATGCACTTCCTCAGGGCACCCCCTTGCTCCCAATGAAGGCAGTTGGACTTTGGTCACTGACTTCAATGGGAATGAACTCAGGCTCATTCATTCAAACTCCCTACTCTGAAAAGACAGTTTAGTTGTTTTCAAAGTGTGAGAACATAAAATAGACCAGAGTGAGGAGGAAAATTAAGCTCAAGTTAAGTCTAATGCTGAACAATCCCCTCCTAACTCCCCACTCCCCTCCCCACATTTTAATACTTTTTGCACAAAGCAAAAATAAAGTTTCAGGTCTACGAATTGCCAGTAAACTACAAGGAGTCCATTGGCTACAGTCCTACATGGGAACGACAAAAAATATGCCAAAAGCATTAACATTATAGAAGGAGATGAGTGGCTATGCTTGTCTTCAAGCCCATTTGCTAAAGAAAACATTTAATAGTGACTGGCATCTAGAGCTGGTTTCCCTTGTTAATAGTGGCATAAACTGTGCAACAAACGAGAGTTTTGGAAGCACTTTCTTAACATTGCCATTTTTGTGCCTCTTAATGTTTCCTCTGTAATAATAAGAATTGTACTACATGCTTTATTAAACTGCACTTTCTAAAAGATTATTTTAAAGAGTAATCCCATTCCTGTTGACATCAGTGGCAAAACTCCCATTGTATCAATAAAAGCAGGATTGGGCTCGAAAACTTTACTGCTGGGCTCCTTTAAACCAATACCTAATTGGAAAAAAGCTTCCAGTTTTTGGGTTTTTTTTTTAATAGCCAACATACCCATTGTACCTTCAATTCATTGCTTCTGTGGTCTACCAAAAGGCAGCAAACTCCTAATAAATAAAACCACTGAAGAAAACTATTTTCAGTTATAATGGTAATTTATAATAGAGCACGTTGGGAATGATTTACAAGACATTAAACACAACGCTTTATTAAAAACCAAAGGCCAGATTATGTTCTTCATTTCCCCAGTGAAAATCCAGAGTAACTCCTCTGAAACCAGTTGATTAATAACAGTGAAAGTGATTTGATTTAGCTTTCTTTCATATTAGAAGAAAAGTTTTATAATTTAGTAAACTCAAATCTACTCTCTTTCTTGAAGGACGGTATGTCTACATTGCTTGCAGCTCATCGACACATACCTAAGCTAGCTTTAATATAGCTAGCTCCGGTATTGGAGCAGTGAAGCTGCAGCAATACATACTTCATCATGGACCAGCCCCCGTAATTCATCACCCAGAATTCCAGGCAGGTTTGACCAACCTGTGCTGAAACACATGCTGCTGCAACTTCACTGTTCTGGCATCCAAGTCAGCTAGATCAAAGTTAGCTCAGCTATGTCTACACAAACCGCAATCACACCCTGCGATTCCACTGTAGACATACCCTGTGGGGAAGCACTTTCATTCAGCTTGAAAACTGAAGCTAGTGCAGAAGGTGGCGGTTTGCCTGTTAAATGGTGTGTCATGCCATGAGCACATGACTCCAAAATCTTCACTGGCTGTCTATTAATTTCCAGGAGGAGTTTAAAGGGTTCTGACTCATTAAACCCTATGGGTCTTCCAACTCCCACTGAAATCAACTTCAATGGGCATTAGATCAGGCCCCAAGGGTAAGTCTATATGCAGCTGGGAAGGAGTCTCCCAGCCCAGGTAGATAGACTCACACTAGTGGGGCTAAGGTTAGTAACTGTGTAGATGGTTGTGGCCCATGGGGCAGCTCGGGCTTGAAAGTCAACCCAACTCTCTGGGTCTGAGCTCAGGTGGCTAGTCAAAGTCTCTGCTGGAGCCACAATATCTACACAGCTATTATTAGCTCACTAGCTAATGCCCCACCAGTGTGTGTCCATCTACCTGGGCTGACAGGCTCTCTCCCAGCTGCAGTGTAGACATACCCTAAATGACAAAGAACCTGGCTAACTGAAAGCTGCCGCTCCTTTGCTTTAGGAGGACTCCCTACTCTGGAATTCATTCCCTGTGTTTGCTCAGACTAAGCTCAAATTCGTTGACTTTTAGAGTAAGCTGAAAATCTTATCTATTGGGGCAGGTAAGTGGGAAAGGCTGGAGACTTCTCTTGGGAATGTGGATCTTTATCTGAGGAGATTTCTTTTTGGGGAGTTCGGAGATGGGCAAAATTTGGTTTCACTTAAAAGGGCTTCTGTGGTATAGAGAAAATTGGGCTTTTTTTTCCTGTTAGTTGGACTGTGTTATTAATTATGTTGAGGGCTCCTACAACCTGCTATTGCTTTACTTTATGTCTAAATCAAAACAAAACAATATTAATAATATATTTTACATAAATATAAGTTACAGAAATGTAAAGAAATATCAACATACTGTAAAGAACAATCCTACAGCGGCAGGCTATTGACTGGATGATCACCTTGGTCTTTTTCATCTCTAACCCACATGAATTTATACCACCTTTAAAAAATTAAGAGGAAGTGAAAGACTGAGCACATTTTATACTATCTTCATAAAGCATTTTTCAAAGGGTGCATTTCCACAACTAGTTAATCCATAGACAGTGTCCAGCAACAAAGATTGACTCAGATTTGAGACTTAATCATTAACCAGAAATCACTTAGTGGGAAATTATGAAACTTCTCATATTAGGCTAGCATTAGGCACCATGCTCATAAGCCCATATTTGTTCATTAATATTCAAACAACAGATTCTGAGCAGAAACAGTATGCCTTTGTTTTCCAGTATGGCACACTCAGGATACAATGCTGAGTGCTTTATTATGGGGTGTTTCTCTCACTACTAGCAGAGAGCCAAGATTTCTCTTATGATGACAGGGAGAGTAGCTAAGTGGTGATTTTCAGACACTGGAGATTGTCAGATGACTGGTTACCAGAAACTATTCATTTCATAGCAGCCTCATCCGAGTTCCCAGCACATGCACACATCTCCTTTGTACTAGCTTTCTGTTCTCACATCTCAGGGCTTTCTCAACAGTCCCTCTTTTAAATTTAGCAAGGCAACAATCCTGATGACATGCAAGAATACCCGGAGCATCCGTCAAGTACTTCTAAATGTTATGCAGCAGATTACAGAAAAACAACCCCTTCAAAAAAAGCCCACCTATTAGAGCTGGAGGAGTCATAATAGTATTCAAGTTCTTCAATTTAATGAGTACAATCACTTAGGGCCGACTTTTAATACACATCTATAAGCAAATAATTCACTTCAAATGTATTCATATGGAAATTTGGCTTTCCCTTTTAGTATATTAGATAAATTGTATCTAACTTCAGCCATTAAATGGTTATAAAGCTGTATTTTCACTAAACTCTATAACGCAGGACCAAACCACAACCACACTGGAGGGGAAGAAGGTAGGTTCAAACCACTTTTATTAGTGGCTCTCTCTTTCAAGCTATCATTTCCCCAAGAGGGCTCAACCAATAATTCACTGGTACTTTATAAACCTTTAAACCCAGCAGAAAAGTGCATAGAAACCGTAGGATGAGACTAAAGAAATACACAGAGCAAGATATCTGTAAGAGTGCATTTTCTCTACCCACTCAGGTTTCAGAGTAGCAGCTGTGATAGTCTGTGTCTGCAAAAAGGACAGGAAAGCCCACGAAAGCTTATGCTCAAATAAATTTGTTAGTCTCTAAGGTGCCACAAGTACTCCTGTTCTTTCTACCCCCTCAGTAATCTTATTTTATACGTTCAAGAAGGACTATCACATTTTTACACACCAAATCAATGAATAAACCTCAAATACAAATGAACCATGATTCTTTCATATAAAGAATAGGAGAATACTTTTTTATGTAGGCTCGCAAGAAGGGAATTTGTTTAAAGAAATATATGAAAATGATGACAACTTTGAGAAAATGCCTGTCTTTAGAGTGAGACAAGGTGGATAAGGTAATATCTTTCACTGGACCAACTTCTGTTAGTGAAAGAGACCAGGTTTCAGGCTTCAGGTCAGACTTGCAAAAGAGTTCTGTGTAGCTCATAAGCTTGTCTCTCTCATCAACAGAAGTTGATCCAATAAAAGATATTACCTCATCTACCCTGTTTCTCTCATATCCTGGGACTAATACAGCTACAACAACACTGCAAACAACAATGGAAAATATCTTAGGAGCCTAAGCCCCATTTTCAATGGTACTTAGACATCAAGGGGCTAGATCAGAGGTGGGCAAACTATGGCCTGCAGGTCACATCCGGCCTGCAGGACCATCCTGCCCGGCCCATGAGGTCCCGGCCGAGGAGGCCCTGCTCCCAACAGTCTCTCTTCTCCTCAGCCTCAGCTCACCGCAATGCCAGCGCTATGGCCCATTGCTTCTGCTGGGCAGTGCGGCGGTGTGGCAGGCTCCGGCCAGACAGCGGGGCTGCGACCTCCTGCTGCTCTGAGCGACATGGTAAGGGAGTAAGGAGTGGGGGGGGTGGATGGGGTGGAAGTTCGGGGGGGCAGTCAGGGACAGGGAACAGGGAGGGTTGGATAAGCATGGCAGTCCTGGGGGTGCTCGGGGCAGGGGGGTGGATAGGGGTTGGGGCAGTCAGGGAACAGGGTGGGTGGGGTATGGGCTGGGGTCCTGGGGGTGCAGTTGGGGCAGGGGGTCCAAAGGGGGGGTGGTCAGGGAACAAGGAGTGGGGGAGGGGGTTGGATGGATGGGAGGTACTGAGGGGAGCAGTTAAGGGGCGGATAGGAGGCAGGGGCTAGGCTACCTGGGGAGGCACAGCCTTCCCTACCCGACCCTCCATACAGTTTTGCAACTCCAAGTTTGCCCACCCTTGGGCTAGATCCACAAATAGGACTCAGATGCAGAGTTGCAACACTTCACTTTTAGGCCCCTTTCCATCTAGGAGAATCCACAGTCCTGAACTAGGCTCTTAGGCTCCCTGTGCAATGCATAGGAAGAATTAGGAACCTAAGAATGGGATTCACAGAAGCCAGCATGCCGAGCATGGAGTTGCCTAAACTACAGTAGGAAACGCTGAGGAGAAAGGTGAGACCTAAGCCGCACCCCAAAGGGAATGAGGCATCTAAAAGAAGGTGTTCTGCCACTAGGAGTTAGGCTCCAGGCCAGTCCTTTCTCCCAAAAAATGGAGGAAGAGCAGCAGCTGCTGGTGATGCTCACCCCTTATACCCCAAATCTCAGCATACCTGGAAGGCAGGAGACCCAGGTTCACATCCCTGAGGTGGAGCAGAGACCTGAAGCCACATTTCCCACCTCCTAGGAATGCCCTAACCTCTGAGCTATATAGGATTCAGGGGGTGAGATTGCATCTCACTCTCTCCTGTTCCAGCCCCTACTCCAATCAATATTTAAGTATTTCATACACAGCGGAACAGCTTCAATAGACGAGCTTGAGAAAGACTCCTCCTGGACTTTCAGTAAGACTTAGGAGCGTAAGTGCCTGAGGGTTACATTTACAAAGGTATTTCAGCACCTAGAGAGACAAATATGAGCCAAATGGAATTGACAAGGGTGCGTAAGCATGTTTGGTACCTAACTCCTATTAAGTTATTGGCCTTCACGCAGATGTGCAGTGGGAAGTGTGGGACAGAGGAGTGGAAGAGTATAAGGAGCTTGCCCCATCCCCAATCTGAGTGTTCACCTAATGGCCAGGCACAACTGCAGTTCATATTCTCAGGAGAGCACAGGGATCCTATGTCCCTCCTCACCTGGGCACGCTTGGTGTCCCATAAAGGGCAAAGAGGGGCATGTGTAAGTCAGGGTCGTAGCTCTATTCCCTAATGCACATGAGGTGGTGAAATAAACTACAACCCACAAAAGAGTGTGGCAATGAAAGAGCAGTCTCCATGCACCTGGGACCCTCTTCGCTCCAAGCATCCTGGATCTCTGGATGCTTCAGCTGGGTCAGGGCTATCATTAACCCACAGGAACAAGCAGAATTCTTATAAAGGGTAGAGGATAAAGGGTCAGAAAAACAAATGCCTTTTCCACGTTTTCCTGCTGTCTCTTGCACCTACATCTTTCCCTCTTCTTCTCCAGGTGGGAAAGCAGAAAGGTAATGGTAAATCCTAAATGCCTAATCCTGCATTCTCTATGCACCCATAAATACCTGTGTAACCAATGGGAGCTTTGAGCATGCAAGGAATACTGGGCCAGATTCTAAAGGACAAATCCTCCTTGCGTGGAACTCTTACAGTCTTCACGGGGGGAACTCTGCACACACAGGCAGCTTTGGATGACTGGCTCCTAGCTGCCGACTGTAGGGCCATTTCTATAGAAATGATAATATTTGACTGTACTGATGGACATGCTATGTTTGCTTTCAAAAGAGTGAATCTCATAGCATACATTGCATGTGAATGGACATTTTCTTTTTATTAGAATTACAAAGACTTATTGGGGCTTTTTTGACACACAAGTTTGCACCACTTTAACGAAAGATATGTTTTTAATGAAACTAGTGCATGTTGGTGAGTCAACTTCATCCAATAAAAGCTGAACTGACACATGAGTGTATACACAGGGTTTAGCATCTGTTTAAAAACAAAGTTAAACTGCTGGAACATCAGTACATGGACAAGGCCTTAGATTGTTAATTATTGCAGATGTGACTTTTTGTATATAGGCCATTTTTTGTTAATGTACACTAGTCACAATTACCACAAGACAGCAAAACCTTTGTCTGCTTCTATCTATGGATTATTTATTATTATTACTAATTCTACTGCTGTAAAAGCCGACTATTTGGGGTGAGGAAAAAATGAACCGTGAAAAGATGGAGGAAAAATATGTCCACTTATACACACATTAAGCCATGTAACTTTTGTATAAAATCCTGATTTAATTTGCTGTACATGGAGTCAGGATTCAGGAACACTTTGGCAAAGCACAAGTGATTTGAAAGGAAAAACTGAGGACCGGTACTAAGAAGAGTTGGTATACTGCCACAGTCCAGGTTGGCCACAGTGCACAGGGGCTGGAAATATGAACACTGTCTGTAGTGACACAATCCGATTGACGCAGCAGGTTTTGTTTGTTCATTTCTGGAAAATGTCAGTTCAACTAATTCAATCAGAAATGGAGCAGGCAGTTAGAATGGGTTTTCAAACAGTCAGAAAGACAAAATTTCCCATAATTTAAAGATTAAAAAGCTCCTGATGCATCATGGAAAAATACTGAAAATAATAATAGTAGTTTAGTTTACAAAACATTTTGATTCATATAATCAAATTTCTTATCTAAGTCTTTTTCTTGTTTATCATCATCATCCATAGAAAATTATAGTATCTCGTTTTCCAGACTGTAGCTTGCTCATTTCTCAAATGGTTTAACAACTCACCATTTGAACCATAATTTTGAGGAAAAAACTCCAGCAAACCTTGAGATAAAATTAGTGGCGCGGTTCTCAACCAGAGGCCCCTGGGGGGCCATGAGCAGGTTCCAAGGGGTCTGCTAAAATAAACCAGAGAGCAAGGCTGGCGTTAGACTTACTGGGGCCAGAGGGAGAAAACTGAAGCCCAAGCCCAGCCACCTGGAGCTGAAACCGAAGCCCAAGCAACTTAACTTTGTGGAGCCTCCTGTGTCTTGAAGTCCTGGGCAATTGCTTTGCTTCCTACCCCCTAACATTGGCCCTGGCTTTTACTCTACTGGATATGCAGAAAAACAAGTGTTGTGGCATGGGTGGGCTGTGAACTTTTTTATAGCATGTTGCAGGAGGGGGGCTCAGAAGGAAAATGGTTGAGAAGCCCTGAATTAGAACATACCTTTAAATAACCTTCTGAAGAGACTTCAGTCTGTCTTTAGGTTGAGTAAGAGTTGCATGAATTGGCCTCAGGACTTATCTAAAATAATCGTGAAAGGTAAATTTATTAGTTAATTCCTTTAATGACATAGGATGCAAATCATCCAGATGAGCCAATTTGTATATGTAAATGTTCAGCTTTTCCAAGCATTCACTTTCTTGCTTTTTAGCACTAGTTATTTTTAATGGTTCTTCATTATTTCCTAATTGTACAAACCTCTTTCATTTATTTTTCTACTTAAGGACGGATTTACAAACACAAAACAAATATGTACAATCCAAAGCAATGGTTAAGCAATGGCTAAGAGGTTTTCTGGGCTTTGCCAATGTTTAGTCTATTATTTATATATACACACACACACACACACACACACACACACACACACACACACACACACACGTGGAATGGGCAGTGCTTGACAAACAATTATAGATGATGCTATCAGCCCAGTCTATTTTAGGTGTATGCACACGCGCGCGTGCACACACACACACACCACTTCCCAATATAAAACCCTGTTTTCAGTTGCTTAAATCTTTGCAAAAGTAACAGTTTGGATTGAAAATTTTCCATGCTGCTTGTCTACCTCAGATTATTATTATTATTATTAGAAAAGTTCAACCAAAACAGGTCAGTCATTTCCAAGACTAAGAAAAAGCTAGGAAAAAATGTTGTTTTGCCCATGTTGCAAATGTTCTTTGAAATGCTCTAGCACCCACATATTTTGAGAGAGAAACTGTGAATGGGAGGTGGAGGAGGGACACAGACTGGCTGGCAAGTGGACTGGGCCTGGTTAGGCGAGGAAGCTAGGACTGGGAGCTGGTGCAGCAAGGAAAGACTGCACAAGGAGACTGGAACTGGGGGCTTGGAGGGAGGGTAAGCTGGAACTTGGAATAAGAGGATGAAATGAGGAGCACTAGGAGCCACTTGCCTGGTGGGGAGAGACAGAGATCAAAGCTAGGGGAAAGGTGGAGAACTGGGACTGGGCAGGTGAGGAGACTAAGATTTGGAACCAGTGCGGGGGATAATGTGAGTTGAGGGGGAGGGGAGGGAAATCTTAAAAGTAGCTGGGCTGCTAGGAAAGAACTGCAAGTGGGTGGGCAAAAGACTGGGACAAGGAACTAAGTGGAACATGTGCATTAGACAGATTGGATGAGAGCACAGAGAAGACGACCAGGACTAGGAGACAATGCAGGGGAAAGAAAGAGAGGCATCAAGCAAGGGAGCAGGAGGGTGGGCAAGGAGATTGGGGACAAGGAGCTGGTGTGGAAAGGACACTGGGGCGGGTTTGTCAAGACGACTTGGCCTGGGTATTGGGAAAATGAGATGAGGAGTCAGTCTGGAGAATAGAACTTTAACCATGAGCCTGGGGAGGGAGACTCGGACTGGCTGGACAAGGAGACTGGGACAAGAAGCCTGAGGAGTGGAAATTGGGACAAGAAGTGCGGGTGGGGAAGAGACAAGACTGGGTCAGAGCCAGGTTGGAGAGGATAAAACAGAAGGGGTTGAGCTTGGGAGGAACAGCCAGAAGAATTTGTGCCCCCTCCGGAGCCTGGAATGAGAGCTAGTATTACATGGATCCCATACGGGTTTCTCCCCATGCCCCCCACCTCATTCAGTGCCTCAGGAGGGCCTGCTCTGGGGGGTGAATTAGGGTTGTGTAGTGAAGGAGCCTGTTCCCTGTAGGACCCCTGTCTCATTGTTGCAGAAGCTGGAAGGTTTGTAGTAAATAAGGCAGGAGACCTAGGAAGAAAGGACATTCTCATGGATAAGACAACTGAATGCTACCCTGGAAAATTGGCTTCTATTCCTGCTTCTGCCACAGAGGTCCTGTGTGATGTTAATCAAGTCACTTAAATTTAAACCAAGCTTTTCTGAGGTGGTCACTAATTGTGTGTTCCTCATTTTCTGGGAGCTCAACCTGAGATGCCTCAGGCTTGATTTGAAGCCAAGCTGAGCATTGAAAACTGCAAGTGAAATCAGTGGGAGCTGGGCTTGAATATAAAGATTGCTATAGCACTAAGTAATCCCAGGCATCTCAAATTGGACACCCAAAATTAGTGGATACTAATTACCTTAATCTCTCTGTGCATCAGTTCCCCATCTGTAAAATGGGAATATCATCCCCCACAGCGATTTTGTGAAAATAAAATAATCCTTATGAAGTACTCAAATAATGATGATGATCACTATAGACTGAGGAAATTAATAATTCTTTCTTCAGAACAGGGTTTGAATAGCAGGCAGTAAGTAAGGGCCACATAGAGATCAAGAAGGATAAAACAAAAAACATTGAATAACTGCTTGTTAACTGAGTACAATTCATCCTCTGCACTGAATGAGGCAGAGGTCCTGTGGAGAAAATAGTATTATCATCTCACTGTAGGATGACCAGATAGAAGGGTGAAAAGTCAGGAAGGGGGTAGGGGTAACTGGCACCTATATAAGACATAAACTCAAATATTGAGACTGTCCCCATAAAATTGGGACATCTGCTCACCCTACTACACTGAATACTGTGTCATAATGCATATACATAAGGAAGCCAGACTATGGCTGCAAAGGTAGCCTTAATTCCAGTATTTTCTAATTTTTGAGCACTTGACTTTTCAACCTCAATAACGTTGTTTTAATGTAGTTTGTGTGTTTATACACACACACACACACACCCCCTCAAAACCTCATTCTAATTCAACTAATTAAGGTCAATTAAGAGATAAAAAGCATTTAATATAAGCCTTGTGGTGGATGAATTAACTATAATTTAAAAAAAGATAGTAATTTAGTTCAAAGAATCATTTTTTCGCAGTAAATTTAAAGAAACTACCTTGAGAACTGCTACACGCGTGCGAACACACACACATCCCCCTGTGTACTTTTTTGCAAAATGTTTTAATTGGTTGAAAAGCAGTTTTTGTACAAAAATACTGATCAAATTTTTTTGGCCAGCACTAATATCTAAGTATATAGACACAGCTATCCATAGGTCATTTTTATGTCTCCTATCAATAAAAAAATTCTATTTTATTCAACACATTCAGGTATAAAAAAATGTCTCTCGTACCAGTTGAGAAAAAAACCCTGGTCTTCTAGGAAAGGAGAGTAAGTACAGCAATAAGAATAAATTCTTCTGCCTCCTCTGTGCTCCATGAAACAGAGCCCTCTGGAGTTCCACAGAATAGTCAAATTCCATTGTCATAAAGCTCAACTGGAAACGGGGTTGCAAGGCTTCGTTATTCAATGGTTGCTGTGAAATGACTACATGGCCCTTGAATACTGCCTTTCCCCTTTGCCACCAAAGGAGATTAAGACAACCGAGTGAACACAAAGAGCCACTCCAAGTCTCTGGAGCTGGAGGAAAGTCACTGAAATTGTCAGTCAAATGCCCCTAGACGCTTATGAGTTAAATAGAAATAGTGGCCAACCAGTACAGAATGGAGCTTTCAGCTCAAGTGAGGAATTTCCCCAGCCCTCAGGAAAATGAAGGGCAGCAGGCACAGCAATGCCTCTTGCCCACCTTCCACCCAACCTTCCCACAAAATCACTGGGTATCACCTTGTTCCCTACCCCTACTTTCTCTCTTCACTCTCCAACAGCGTCACCTCAGACATGCTTTCTCCAGTCCCACATGACTTCCACAAGAAAAAAGGCAGGGAAGGACCTATAGAGCATGTTTGTATTCGTTAGCACCCCCATAAATCAGCTCCATGGATTGTGACCACGAAGCCACTGTTGAGATGCTCTGTGTCTTCGTCTGCTGGCACTAGTCTGTTAAACTTCAAGACAGACCAGGTCAATGCAGAGCCTACAAAGAGTTAAGGTGCTAATAGAGCCCACTATAAAACAAGAGCAGGATCTAGTCTTTTAACCATGAAGGACCAAATTCTGCATTTATTGAACCCTATATGTGCTCCAGTCCAGCTGCACATCAGCACAGAGCCGAGCACAAATTCTAATTTGTGACTGAATATTCAGAAGAGACTGATTGTTATAGGAGGAGAAAGTTAGGTGCATTTATCATGTACAGCAGGGGCACTTATAGAGTTTCTCGGGGGGAGGGAGAGAATATAAATGATACTAGCAGTATTTCTCATTCTAAGTGAAGAGGGAATATCGTACCTAATTGCTAGAAAGGAACCTAAGGGCTTCCACTGGAATTTTTCTTTATGGGACAGTCTGCATATTTTTTTTCAGAAGTGGATACATTCCTTCATAAACTCATTTCTTTATGGAGCCAAGGCCTCATAATGAGCTATTTTGATCCAGTTAATTAGCAGCTTCCATCCTCACCACTTTGATTAAAACAAGTTTGATTCTAGGGTTGATAGGAGGCAGTAAGCCAATGCATTTGAGTAGCTTTGAGCTCATTAAAAGTTGGGCTGAAACATGCCCAAAGTCAGAAAGAACAAAATCTTGGTGGTCTCATCAAGACTGTCCCTAGTGCCAAACTTAGCATTAAAAAAACAACAAAAAAATTACATGAAGCAAAACTGGACATCTCTGCTCAACATAGTGCAAGGTTTGTAATGTGGTTGGTGTTTTGCAGCTCAGATAAGAGATGTATTATTATTAGAGCTTTGTGCTTGAATTTGCTCAGCACCTGTGTACAAAATGTCTCTCTTAAATCAATGTTGCAGCAGCATTGATTTAAGAAAGACATTTTGTACACAGGTGCATTGCCAGTCTCTTTTTACTGATACTCACATTCAAACATTAAAAAAAGAAAAGAACATTTTTCATCTCTATTTTCACTGCCTTGTATGCAATACACATAAGCAAGAGCAATATGTGATGTGTTTCTCAAAGGCTGCTTTGATGTATATATAATATATATTTCATTTATACTCTCTTTTGTTTGGTGCAAAGATACTTAACTTTGATGTTTATCTCCTTCTACCAGTGGTTCATTGAGGAAGGATGTATTAGACTTTGATCAGGGGCTTTGATTTATTATAGTCACTGTTTGATTAGTTACTTGCCCCATGAGTATTTGATCTACTTGGTAGCCTTTCCTATTTCATTTAAATTCTTTGTTATACACACAAACACCCCATTTTGTTTGTTTTGTTGTTAGGGTTTTGAGGGCTTAAAGACTCATTCAGCTCAACAACAATTTTTTTTTTCTAAAAATTGATTTAAAAAAAAATTTTTGGCAGAGTTATAAACTGCTGTTCTTAGGAATTTTCCATTAGCATGGCCTGCTCTGGATTTCCTTAGGGCAAAAAGTCGTTCCAGTGGCAGGGTATGTAATTTGCTTTCTTCATTGACTTTTCCTCTGGTGATTTGTATTGCTGTGTTGCATATTCTTACAGATTTTTCTTGGTTAACCCCAATATATTCAACATTTCCATATGGTTCTTTAGAGACATGCTTATTTCAGAATCTAAATAGGATTTCAGGTTTCAATTTTTTGAAAACGTACAGACTTTGAGGGGATTTGTTTCATATATTTTGGCAGTAGTATTTTTCTGTTATTTCATGAACATCTATGTATTTGATTTATAGTATATTAGCAATCTACTCTCTGTCTCTCTCTACGTATCTATCTGGTGCAGATCTCTATGGGGAAAAAAAAACAACACAAAAATGCTATTCTTTCATAGGTTCCAAAGGACCATGGTGATCATCTAGTCTGACCTTCTGTATAACACAGGCCATAGAACTTCCTCAAAATAATCCCTAGAGCTTTTAGACAAAATATCAAATCTTGATTTTAAAAAAATGTCTATGATGGAGAATCCACCAAGACCCATGGCAAGTAGTTCTAATCATTAATTACTCTCACTGTTAAAAATTTACACCCATTATGTACCCTAATAATGAAATATATAAAAAGCATTAATATTAATAAAACTTAATAAAAATAATCATATAAATGCCATTTTATAATTGATTTTATAGGCATATTAAAAACTTGCTAGCTCAGGAGATTGGTAATGAGATAGAGTGTCTTTCTTCTCAAGGTCATCAGTTCAAACTCAATTCAGGCTAGTAGTGACTAAAAGTTGCTTGGTGGTGGATGTTAGCGATCCTAGCTCAGTTTCTAATGGACAGTTGCTTGCCTCAGCACAAAATTCATCATCACAATGGTGCTAGCTGGTACCTGTGTTGGAATTCTCAGCATAGAGACTGAAAACTGAATGGGGTTCTGGACTACCCTCATTAGTCCCTTCAGGCCTGGCTTGCTGGAGTAGTGTGGGGAAGCTTGGACTGACACTGTCTGTTCCATAACTGTTTGTAGCTCAACAGAGCACTTCTCTCACTCATTTGACAATGTACTTTTGAAACTGTTGTGTGTCAAATTAAAGAATGTGCCGAATTCAGGCTGTATATTGAGTAAGCGGAAGATACCTCCTTTCATAACTTGAAATAACTATTTGCTTGCACTCTATCATGTTTACCAGCAAATAAACTATGTTACTATGCCAGCCAAATAAAACCTTGTCCTAGGGATAAAGCCTCTAGAATGCTGATGAGTATAATGCCCCTTGTCCCAGTATAATGCCCTTGAAATGTTATATTCAAACTTGCATGCACAATTTGCATTGGGTGTAGACCTTGCCTGATGCAAATCATTGGTAAGCAAATATTTTATATTGCCCTTAAGTTTGCCTTTTAAATGCCAAATGAGGTCTTTTGTTTTTAAAAAGCAGCCCACTGAGCCGAATTTTCAAGTTCCTCCAAAAACGCACCCTCAATATTTCTTTTGCTCTCATATTTTGCACATGCAAAAGCCAACACTTGCACGTGCAGGCTGGGTATCTGTGCATACATCTACTGTGAAAGCACAAACCACTTGTTTGCAGGTGCATATGTGAAAGGTCGACAGGTGCAAGTGGGAATGAGTATATAAGATATGTGATTCACAGATTCATAGACTCTAGGACTGGAAGGGACCTCGAGAGGTCATCGAGTCCAGACCCCTGCCCTCATGGCAGGACCAAATATTGTCTAGACCATCCCTAATAGACATTGATCTAACCTACTCTTAAATATCTCCAGAGATGGA
Organism: Gopherus evgoodei; assembly: GCF_007399415.2. Classification (NCBI taxonomy): domain Eukaryota; kingdom Metazoa; phylum Chordata; order Testudines; family Testudinidae; genus Gopherus; species Gopherus evgoodei. Next base: position 118,498,513 of record NC_044328.1, read on the forward strand.
GATTCCACAACTTCCCTAGGCAATCTATTCCAGTGTTTAACTACCCTGACAGTTAGGAACTTTTTCCTAATGTCCAACCTAAATCTCCCTTGCTGCAGTTTAAGCCCATTGCTTCTTGTTCTATCATTGGAGGCTAAGGTGAACAAGTTTTCTCCCTCCTCCTGATGACACCCTTTTAGATACCTGAAAACTGCTATCATGTCCCCTCTCAGTCTTCTCTTTTCCAAACTAAACAAACCCAATTCCTTCAGCCTTCCTTCATAGGTCGTGTTCTCAAGACCTTGAATCATTCTTGTTGCTCTTCTCTGGACCCTCTCCAATTTCTCCACATCTTGCTTGAAATGCGGTGCCCAGAACTGGACAAAATACTCCAGCTGAGGCCTGACCAGCGCAGAGTAAAGCGGAAGAATGACTTCTCGTGTCTTGTTTACAACACACCTGTTAATGCATCCCAGAATTACGTTTGCTTTTTTTGCAACAGTATCACACTGTTGACTCATATTAAGCTTGTGGTCTACTATGACCCCTAGATCTCTTTCTGCCATACTCCTTCCTAGACAGTCTCTTCCGATTCTGTATGTGTGAAACTGATTGTTCCTTCCTAAGTGGAGCACTTTGCATTTATCTTTATTGAACTTCATCCTGTTTACCTCACACCATTTCTCCAATTTGTCCAGATCATTTTTAATTTTGACCCTGTCCTCCAAAGCAGTTGCAATCCCTCCCAGTTTGGTATCGTCCGCAAACTTAATAAGCGTACTTTCTATGCCAACATCTAAATCGTTGATGAAGATATTGAACAGAACCGGTCCCAAAACAGACCCCTGCGGAACCCCACTTGTTATACCTTTCCAGCAGGATTGGGAGCCATTAACAACTACTCTCTGAGTACGGTTATCCAGCCAGTTATGCACCCACTTTATAGTAGCCCCATCTAAATTGTACTTTCCTAGTTTATCTATAAGAATATCATTCGAGACCATATCAAATGCCTTACTAAAGTCTAGGTATATCACATCCACTGCTTCTCCCTTATCCACAAGGCTCATTATCCTATCAAAGAACGCTATCAGATTAGTTTGACACGATTTGTTCTTTACAAATCCATGCTGGCTATTCCCTATCACCTTACCACCTTCCAAGTGTTTGCAGATGATTTCTTTCATTACCTGCTCCATTATCTTCCCTGGCACAGAAGTTAAACTAACTGGTCTGTTTATATAGTAGAAAGTTTCATGAACATCTATGTATTTGATTTATAGTATATTAGCAATCTACAAAAGGCCTCATTTGGCATTTAAAAGGCAAACTAAAGGAAAACATAAGCAATGGGCTTATATAGTGTTTATAAAGTAGAAAGACATTTCCTCAGTATGCTGCATATGAAACCAAAAGGATCTTGCATATTTAATCTAAAAATGACTTCCCTAATGATTTCTAACTTAGACAAACATTTCCATTCACAGAACTCCTGATAACAGGTATGTTCAGAAGCACCTAAGTGACTTATGAACCTAAGGTAAAATTTTCAGAGGTGCCTAAAGTCCCAGAGACATAGGATCTCTAAAGCCTAAATCACTTTTGCAAATGCAACTTACGTGCTTTTGAAAATTTTGACTCAACATCTCTGATAGTTACAGGTGAAAATTGCCCTGTACAAATGATCTACACAAGACTTAATGTACCGCTATAGCCCCACATTTCAGGCCAGTTAGGGCACAACCGTGGACAGGTGACACTCATACTTGTGCTACTCCAGGGGTAGTTTGGGAGGGATTTAGCCTCCCTGGGGAGTGCATTCACCACACCATCTTTTAGGACTGTAATTTGTATGATCACCACTGTGGAGAGAGTCATGATCTTGTGCAGGTGTGAATTTCACCCAAAAGCTTCCATCTTCAACAGCCTTGTGTTCAAATCCAAGTTAGTGGAGAGATCTGTGTACGATGAGGCAGATAAATTTTATCAAATTCCTTCAGATCCACATATGCATCCCCATTGTGATGATGTAGCTGAGGATAGACAATGGCATCAGATAGAAAATCTACTTTTCCCTAGCATGTAGTCAGGTGTTCAACCAACAGATAGCTCAGTACCTGGGATTATAAGGAAAACTGGTTTGTTTGTTCAGAGAACCTCTTCTTGGGTTGCAAACACTAAAACACCCTAGTCATTTCACTACTGTCTTAAGGCATCCTCATTAAATCCTCATTAAATACTGATCTGGATTTAAGCAGATTTGCAAATGTGGAAGAATCTTGAATGCAACCGTTAAAGTCGTTAGCCCACGTGATATACTTCAATGAGGTCAATTTTCAAAGATAACTGTGTGAAGAAACGGCTGAAAGATTTTTCCCTTAATGCCTTAATAAATTTCCTATTAGTGTTGTTATAACCTTTATGCAGGATACTGAAGCTCAGTTTGTCCTATATCAGTTAGGATGGGGAGGGTGTTAAAAAATGAGCCATTCCCCCCCCCACCCCAGACCAAAGCTACTCACTTTCTTGGGCTAGTTGTTTGCTTTCTTAAGTACGTAGAAAAGGACATATCAATATTTCATATCCATAAATATGGTTACATGATTCATGCCCTGATTCCAGGGTTCTCAATCTTTTTCTTTCTGAGGCCCCCTCAACGTGCTATAAAAACTCCATGGCCCACCTGTGCCACAAAAACTGGTTTTTTGAATATAAAAGCCAGGACCAGCATTAGTGGGTACCAAGCAGGGCAACTGCCCAAGGCCCCATGCCACAGGGGGCCTCGCAAAGCTAAGTTGCTCTAGCTTCGGCTTCAGCCCTAGCTCCAGGTGGCTGGGCTCATGGCCCTGGACTTCAGCCCCATTCAATGGTGCTTCAGCTTTCCGCCCTCAGCACCCATGAGTCTGATGCTGGCCCTGCTTAGAGGCCCCCCTGAAACCTGCTTGTGGCCCCCCAAGGAGCACTGGATCTCTGGTTGAGAATCACCACCCTGATTTAGAAAGAACACTAACTTTTAAGCTGGCAACTATCTTTTGAAAGAGATTAGCATCATGAACTTTGAATAAAAGGAAAACTGTTACAATCACACCTTTGTCTTAGTTATAATGCATCAAAAGCCCTGTTATAATCCTACTAAACTACTGTGAAATAGTAAAAAAAACCCTAAAGAGTTTGTCTGAACATATATATCCCTATGTGGCATGGTTTTATAGCATATATTAGCATGGGTTCATGCTGTGCTCATGCAGTGCAGAGGGTCACTTATCAGATTGTGCATTGAAAACAGTATAAACACAATTTGGGGAATCGGCACATAAAAGAGAGAGAGGAGCAATGAAAAATGTAAAATGAGAGAAAAAAGAAAAGTGGAGCATTCCCTGAACATGTTTCTGACATTCTAAACCAAGTTCATGGTTGGACCCAGGTGACTGATTGGGTACATGGACAATAAAGTTAGGTAACATTTGCAATTACTTAACATTGAAAAAGCTACACCACCAAAAAATATAGCTAAGGTTACACTCAGAATTCTTTCCCAATGTCACCTGCTCAAATTTTGTAAATATGTCTCTTATTCAGATGAAGCATTCTAGATTGGGCTTCGGTTTCATGGTCAAGGGTTTAGAAAAATCCATTCATACATTTTTGAGTTACATGAGGAGGAACAGCATATATTTTCCAATCATAAAGACTGAAAAAAAAAAAAGAGTATGCTCTTTATTCTTGCTTAACTAAATTATGGCCAGCCTTTACAAACAGACTTTTCCAGGCGGCTAATCCTGAATGAGGATTTATTTGCAGGCCAATTTACAAACAAAGAAAGGAAATGTACTTCATTGCTGACACCTATATTTTTTTATAATGATCTGAATCAAGACCCAGAATTGGAACATACCTAACCTTCGTGGAAGTCCAGTTTCAGATAACATTTGAAATGAGCTCTGTAGCTTTGTCCGAGATCTGCTATGGTTATCTTGGACTTATAACATAAAGGGGTAGCTTTTATTTCGCATGTGACATTTATTGGCTGGAAAGAACATCAAAGATTTGTCAATAGGTTGACTCAAATGATGAACACTTGTTTCTTTTTAAAAAGACAAAGTGCAATTTACCAGCATATGTAGTATTTTGCAGTTCACTAAAGTAGGGAAAATGAGCTTTAAAACAGACACAGAAGAATAGAGTTCTCAACCCTCATTCTGTGTGTGTTATTGTTTGCATTAGCAAAGACTGGGGAGTTGAATAAAGAAAATCCCATGAATGGCACTTCAAAAGAAAGTTAAGGGGTAAATTATCAGCATGATATGTGAGGATTTTGCCACATAGCTTCCATTAAGGTGAATAGGAGTTACACAGTTAAGTCTCCACACACTGAAAAATTAAGCCCAATTTCTTCTTTTTTATGTTATTTAATTGGTCAAAATATAAACCTCAACAAAAATATACATTTAAATTCAAAGCTAAGACAGAAATATATCTTTTCGTAGCATGGATGTTTTGCTCAGTAGCAGATCTAGCTATATTAAGGGTTCCTAAGTGCTTAAATCCTATGATAACGTGGTATCCTAGAGAAGCCAAGGACAGAAATAATTCTTTGGCTTCAGCACCTTCTTTCATTAAACTACAGTTGTTGGCAATACCATCACTAAGGACATTGCTTTTGACTCTTTCCCCTTTCAGCACGTCCCAGAAGCCCTTTGTAAAATCCTAAAGCCACCACTTCAGGTCCAGTCGTCTTGGATGTTTGGAATAATGTTATGTTACTCATTTGCCTACATGGCAACCATTAGCAGAGTTAAAAAGGAGAGAACTGAGTTAAAAAAGGAGAGACTTTTTTCAAGAATTACATCAAATCATGTTAGGAATCAGTCAATCAAACCGCAAAAATCTGGTTTTCAGGGAAAACCCCCATCCCTTGACAAATTAGAAGCCATAATAGGGTGGAAATCCTGACTTCGTCATTTAGCCTCACAAAGGTAGCTGTGACTTGTTTGGTTAAAAAAAAAACTTGTGAACTAGATTTTGGCAGCATGAAGCTTTTTATTTTGAAATGATCTTTCAGACACTGAATGTCAATGCTTTCCAATCATTTTAAATTATTTGCTATTTATGCAAGAAGTTTTATACATGGAGAGCAAGCAAGAACGAGAGCGCAAGCACACTACTATACTACAAGTATAGAATATGTCAAAGGCAAATTGTTTCAATGAATTTAGAACCATGTATTTAGTATACTCCAGAAATAAATATTAGCTAAATATATGCAAGACACAAATCTTTATTTAAAAGAAGTCTGCTAACCAGTCAATTCAGCTCCTTCGTCAACTCCTGCCACAATCTGCAGTTTTAAATCGGGATCATTCTTCCCACTTTACTGCATCTGGAGACAAACACACAGTTGTAATTTAAATTAAAAAGGACTTCAAAAACAAGCAATCCCACAAATAGGAATATATCAGTCTTTGTCTCTATGTAGACAGCTTTTATAGTGAGAGAACTTCGCTTTGTTCTTGTTCTGTTTCATCAGATCACTGAGTTTGTCTCTGATCTCGTCCTCTTTTCTCCTACATTTAACTAAAAAGGAAGGCTGATTTTCCATGTTACAATAAGAGCGATAACATGGTCCAGTAGATAGAGAACTGGAGGGGGAGTCAGGAGATCTGGATTCCAATCTTGGCTCTAACACTGACCTGCTCTGTGACCTTTGGGCAAGTCATTTTTATTTGTGCATTGGTTTCCCTTATTAACTCTTAACCTGCACTGTCTACTTAGATTGCAAGCTCTTTGGAGCAGAGACGGCACAATGGAGTCTCAGCTTTCATTTCATACATGCTTTTGCAATATAAACAACAAATCATCATACTAAAATGCAATAATACAGTCTGAAGCTTTGAATCAAAATGTTACTTTTGTTCTAATTCCATCCCATCACAACAAGTAGCCTGAACAATATTATAGAACATGAAGTTTGATTCCAAGAAGCTTCGCAGGTAGAGTTCAAAAAGACCTGTTAAATCATCCTGACCACTGTAGTTTCACTGCATTCCCTTAGTAGCCACAGGAGATGATTGAACCCAGTAATGAAATCATAAGCATTTTGGCAAAAAAAAATAGTTTCTACTATTCATCCAAGACTGCTTCAAAAAAAAAAAAAAATCTCCTCTTCCCTCCATTCTAGTCATCACAGTCAGTACCACTAAAAATCCAAACTGTGAGGCATCTATCTATACTCAATTTGTTACAGTTATTCCAAATAGAAAACCTCTCTCAATCTTTCTGATATTGCTAGAAAGGTGCATTTTCAGGGAGGATTCATGTCAATCACCCCAGTGTAGAATTTCCTTTTTTCATGCTTCTATCCTTCAATCTACACAATAACTTTTTAAGATATCTAGACTTCAAAAGGGTCAAAAAGAATGGTTTGGAGGACCTGTGATCTTCTGACTAGGATAAAGTATCAAAAAATATATTGTTCCTGTTTCTCCTACTTCAGTTCACCAATCCGGAGCAGGCTTGAAAGGTGTTCCATTTAAAATAATAGATACAAGGTGCTATAAAAGAAGTATATGATCAAGAAAAAAAATAAGGGAATATTTCTTAACTATTTTCTTCAGTCATGTTCTCTCCATTTCAAGCATATCTTTAGTGATCAACCTGTTTGTATCTCATATACACACACACACACACACTATACTCACGTGTGATATTTCTTCACTATTGTGCCTATCTCTTAGCATTTATACTACTGGGCTCTTTTTGAAGAGCTATTTCACACATTGGGCCACGTTAACAGGTGTAACCACCGCTTTGCACCCTCAGGCTTCTCTGACGTGTGCTGGACCCTGGAAATGGGGAGAGTAAGGTGACTTAAAACCACCTCTCCCAAGTCCCACATTTTAATCAGGGAGAACCACCACAATACACATTTCAGGCATTAATTTCCAAATACTAGTAAAGAGCAAAAGAAGGACATCAGCCTATTTTTTTTTCTATGCAGGTCACCTTTACCAGTGATTTACTATCAAGAATCTTTGCATGAGTGACAAGACAGTCAGTGAAATATTTTTAGGGAAAAAAGTGATGAAGGGAAATTCAGCTAACCTTTTTTTTCTTCCTTGACACTACTCGATAATCTCTTTATCTGGTCTTATTCCAACAGAGTTAGAGGCAGACTGTTATTTCCCCACAGACAAATCCCACCCCCCAGCCTACACACACCTTAGTACTTCAAACTGACAGCTACATTTTTAAATAGTGGTTAGCTCCTTTGAGATGCATGGCCAAATTCTGTGTACACATATACTTCAGTAAGGCACGTCTAGCTAGCAGGCCTCACTTGGTGCACTGCAGGTCCATGCGAGAGACCAGAATTTCGATAGTTCCAGATGCACTGTGGATTTTAGTTCAAAGCCCTGATGGTCAGTGTGTTGCCTTGTTATTTAGGAGCTTGATTCAGTCAATGGAAAGTTTTAAAAATAATCAGACACAGAACACATACATCAATCTCTGCTTCAAAATGAAGAACGTAATCCTGCTCTGACACAATGGACTGACTGGTATACAAGCCCTTAAATATACATGGAGACTTAGTACATGGCAAGTTCGGGTGCAAATCTGCAGAATACTAGACTAAGTTCCTATATGGACCCCGCTATCACACACTAAAAGTTCTATCGTTTGCTGTGAGGTACTCCTGTTTGGAACCCAAGTACATCAAAGCATGCCATGGAACTTTTAATGCATAGTAGGAGGTCCATATGGCAATTTAATGCACAACAGGCTAGAGTGACACAGATTTACACCCCAGGTTGTTGGTTTCAGCCTATTGCTTGAGTCTGTTAAGGTTTGTTTTTTCTTTTTCACGTTACTTGTAATTCACACAGGAAAGTAACTGAAATGCTTGATAGGAGACCATAATTTAAAAAATAAATAAAATAAAAAAGGCATCGTCAAAAATCCTCCGCTTCCTTTCAAATCATGTGAGGTGCACCTGGACCTATCAATCAACCTTTAACTCCGAGCCATCCATGACAAGAGTCTAAAAAGGCAGACAGAAAAGGACCAGAGAATGATATAAAGGAACTCTGTAGGAGTATTCACTTTTGCTGAAAGAAGGCCTTAACCTTCTTTTCTCCAGCAAATTCACTTAACAGATAATAGAAATGAAGGAAAAGATGTTGTTAGAGAGATAATGAGGACTGCCAAGGAAGGTTTCGGAAAATGACTACTCACTTTGTGACAAATTTATACCAATGGAAGATTCCATCAGAGGTACAGGTGAGAGGCCATCACTTCCCTTTAGAAACTCACTCCTAGCACCCTGCTTTCCACTTCGAACCATCTGCTCCTGCTTATTGAAAACCATAAACTATATCATTTCATACCAGCTGAGGATGTGGTCCCCTGTATATGGAATGATATGACACGACTAAAATGTAAGAAAAAAAAAAAGTGGCAACAAACCACATATCCAGACACAGCCAAATAAAGCACTATGCTTTTAAAATAGGTTCTTCCCTCCTTAGCAATTCTCTGCAGATTATGAGTGGCCTCATATCGATTGTAGTCAACATTGCAGGACTTGGATCGATGCTGCTTTGTACCCCGTGTAGTCCAATGTAATTCAGTAACATTTTATCACTTTCCATAGGTTTAAATGGCTACCCAAGGAGCAGGGCAATCTAGTGTTAGGCCCCTACTCTTTTGTGCTGTGTAAGCTCCAGGTGTGGAAAAGCCTGATTCACATACATCGTTCTGTTGGAGCCATGTTACCGGTTGACGCTCCCATTATGCCTTTCATGCCTCCTACTGGTGATGTGGATGTAAGAGACAATGAGTACATTATGTACACAGGGTCAGCGTTAACCTTGCTGCTACATCCTGTAGAATTTGAGGGGAAGGAATGCTGAAGAAAGCAGATAGGCCCCTAGTCTGCCTACTCCTACACAACAGAGCCCAGTGTGGAGGAGCTTCCATGGAGTAGGGGACAGGTAGAGAACAAAGCTGCAGAGGTGGATATTCTCCTTTTTCAGCATCATCTCAGTCCACTCTAGGACTCTGCTAGGTTTTTGTTTCCTCTGATCCCTGAAATGAGGGGAGCACGTCCTATGACTAATGGAAAAAAATAAAAAAGTGAAGTTGTCAATTGCGAGCTTCCTTACATATCAATGCAAGGGAGTAAGGGGGTGTAGTGAGCATCCTCACGTCTTTGCTTGGGCTACTTGCTTTGCTAATCTGCTCGCAGTGGGGAGAACAAGAGCCAATATTTATTATCCCATTAAGTGAGTGGGGGCCTTGGCTCTGTACCCCCAATATGCTGTCTAATCCAGCAGAGTCATAAGCTATAATTAGCTTAGGGTTGGTGAAGCCATTCACACCTGTGCAAAGTGCGTGTAAAATTATGAGAATGGCACCAAAATGCACCCTCTTTGCTTAGGCATAAGTGACTATTCAAGATAAAAGGCAGTGGAGAATCAGCATATAGGAGTCTAAAGTAACTCTGAATAATAGTATAGTTATTACGCTTTATCACCATCAATGATGCTCTTAAAAGGGGATAATCATTATCATTAATATAAAATTAGGTTCAAATGTATGACAATATATGAGGAAAATATATCCATTATTTTATTGTATTAGATCTGCAAGTATTTTGCTAAATGGCTTTTGCTTAATGTTCTGATTCTTTTTAATTTGTGTTAGGTACCCATATGCAGAGGCCAGAGACACCACTAAAAATCAGTCAGTGCTTCTCTACTATTACAGTACACTGAGTTTACTTTCAGAACGTAGGGAAATGAATGTGGCTTTGGACCTGATCCTGCATTCCCTGTGCCTCCAAAAACCTCACACATACAGCAATGAGATATTTAGAGGAACAAGGAATACAAGATTAGGAATCGATTCTGTAATGATAAATTTATTATTTACCATATTACTTAGTCGTGCCTATGGGCCAAATTGAGATTGGATCCCCATTGTGCTAGCCTTTGTACAAACACAGAATGAGATAAACATATTTAGAGCCTAACGTTAAGGGACATGATTGTCCATTGATATAAACCAGCATAGCTCCATTGATTTCGAAAGAGCTTCTCCAATTTACACCAGCTAAGAAATTGGCCCAAAGATTTTTACAAGGGTGTCCATTTTAAGACATCCTCAGGTTTCAAGCATTCCTACTTCACACAATACCTCTTGCCCACTTGAACCTCCCTGTGAATCTAGTAGCACTTGATGGAATATGGGACTGTGTATTATTCTATTTCATTGGGAAGATGACTTGAATTCCTGGAAAACTGCAAGGAATGTACCGGTCTACAAGAATGCACCTGTCTGCAGCCCAGACTGAATTATGCTTTCCTGTGTCTTTTTTGTCATCCAAATATGGAAATGTTATTCTGTGATCTATTTTTGAGACTCTTCAGTGTCAAATGATGCTTTCCACAGAAAAGCACTATTATTCCTGGAGGCATGGGTTACCCAGCAGGCATAAGCAGGCTGCTGTTTTCCCTTGTTCAGGGAAATGCATAAATATCTTTAAAAAGCTGCTTGAGTTTAAAAGTCAAGTGTCTATTTTACAGAGGGCTAAAGAAGATGATTTGTGAGAGACGTGGGCTATGGGCTTATGGTTTCTTAAATGGGGAAAGGACAGTTATTATTATAACTGTTCATTGTGTGTATTAGTAGCCATGTGGCTGATTCAGAGCTGCAGTGAGTTCACAGCTGCAAAGTCCAAGTGATTGCATTTAGTGTGCAACTAGAAGGGGCAGTATTACTGGAACAATGTATTCCTTGATGGAAACTAATGTCTGCTGTATGTGCTAAAAAACTTGTGTTGGTATTTGAACCCCGGTTGCTAAAGAGGAGGGGAAGAAAGACTTATATTTTAACCATATCTATTGTTCAAGGATTGCTGTAGTAGAATATATTTTTAAGGGGTGAAATGCACCTCTCTCTTAGATCTGCAGGGATTAAATAAAAACAAGAGAGAGAGTGTGTGCGCGCGAGAGAGAGACACTAACTATATTTACATGCCACTTTTGCTCCCTGCTTTGCAACTGCATCTTGTCATTAATTATTACTACTGCTATTAGAATTGCTTCATGTCTTCCAATTTTCCAAAGGGCTAAAGGGGTTAGATTTGTTTTCAAGCGGGGGACTGAGCATTTGAGGATTTTACTCATATCAGCTGCTCACTCACTGAGTGTTATTCTCTGTTCCAGCTGAGTTGTGCTTGGTGCAGAAATTGAAAGAGGAGGGGGACAAAGGTGGCTTGAAGCCATCTTTGTATTTCCCTTATTCTTGGGGGCTGGGGTTTGACTGACCTGCTGTGCTGCAACTTAAATCTAGCCACTTGTGGTCTCAAGGCGCAATTCCAGCAGCCAGGAATAATGGGAGTGCAGCTCTGCTCTGGCCACACCCACTTTCCCTATGCCACATCACAGATGGCAATAGAGCTGTGTTACTGGATCTCTGCCACCTTGAGAAACTTCAAATGGTGTTTTATTATTCCACAGATAAGTATAGACTCACATAAGATACATTATGCTAACTGGAATCTGAACATTTAAATGGCGCTTGTATTTGGTCTGCTGTGGAACTTCGTGGCATTGCATGCTCACAGTCTCTCACGGCTGCGAGAGTCTCCATAAAAAAGCTAACGTTCCAGGGCAAAGCATCACTGTTCTGAGTTATACTGTTCTTGATAGCCCCAACACTGCCCCTGCATGCCCTTCCTATTCTGCCAGCTATTGAGCAAACAAGGCAGGGACATAACTCTACTTTCTTCCTGGCCCTCTGGGGCAATGGATGCTACCAGGAGTTCATGGAGGGAGTAGTCCCTCTGTCCCTCTCAGCTTTGCACACAGGAGACCAGGCACAAAGTTGCTTTGTATTATTGAAGAAAATGATGACTACGCTTTGGCACTGAAGGGTTAACAAAGCGTGAAGATGTGAATAGGGGTGTGGTAGCCAAAGGTAAGATCAACCTGTTGCTTAGGCCGCAGTGAACCACTCCTATAACCAACTCACTCATGCAGCCATGTATGTCTGGCTCCTCATACCAGACACTCCGAGACCAGAGCATGTTCTACAGGGCAGACCACAGAAACTTTTGCCACTGCTGTATATTTAACAGGCGAGTGAAGAATCAAATCCTGCAGTCCTTACTTGATCTTTACTTTAGTAAGAGTTATGGAGTAATAAAGTAAGGAATGAGCCTGCTACCTGCATATTAATACAGAAGTTTTTTGGGATGAGGGTGTAGTCATAGAAGGAAACTATTTATGAACCAACTTGGTAAAAAGTGAAGCATCACATGAATAAACCATGGTCCTTTCAAAAAAAAAAAAAAAATCACTGTCCTTGAAATGACAAAGCATTTTAGTGGTGTTTTGTATTCCACGTATGCGGGAAATGAACTGGAGAGCAATTCGTGATTAAGTCTCCAGTTTAAATCAAAGGCCATAAATTAATATGTGGAGAGGGGAAAAAAAGAAAATATGCTCTAACTCTTAAAAGAAAAACATGAAACCTAAATTTTAGAAATGATCATCATCCACTTACATAATGAAGGCAAAACATGCCATAACTGCAATGATGACATAGGTGGTAATCCAAGAGTAATCCAAGAGTAAATATTTTCACATTTTTTAATTATTTTAATTATTTAATCTTTAAGAAGTGGAGTAGAGCTAACTTTACAACAATGGAAAATGAACACATACATTTTAGTTGACATGCAATGTAAAATTAGTGATGGATTATGATTCATAATTGCAAATCCACTGCCAAAATGCATTTTTGAGTTTTACATTTGTCATGCTACTTTTATACAAAGTCATGAATATTGAAAAAAATATACTTCATAATAAAAAAAAGTTCTTTTTAAAGGTCTCTCTTTCAATGTAGGGTTTGGCCATTCAAGTCAATATAAGCAGAATGTAGTAAAAAAAAAAAAATCAGTAGATTTGCTTTCTACTCATTTTCCATTACAAACTGTAACAGAACAAATCAGACAAGAAGTGTTCTCAAAGTCACATATTTAACTTAGACATAATAGTCTTATAAAATGTACACACTGAATGCATATTGCTACATGCAAGTGCTGTGATGTTTCTGTAAAATATTTTGAGAAAAAGGTTTAAAATAATGACATGAAACAGTTGCTTGGTAATCTATTAGCATTGACTGGAGTCGGAAAATGAAGTCTGTGGATCAAAATCATATAGCAAGTGCACATTAATCCAGGGCATATTAAGGAATAGGGTTGACTATTTCATTTTTGTTGAAGGCTTCTTCGTAAATAAAGAACCCTTTGGTAGGATTCTATCCAAGACCCACTTATTTTTAATTTACTGCTGAGGTGAAATATTCTCTTCTACATCACTCCAGAAGAGCTAGTTGGGAATATTCTGTTGCAATGGTTTTTCAACAGAAATTGTAGATTCTGCTAAATTAAAATATTCTATGGGAAAATGTCTATTCTGCTGAAATGTTTCAATTGTCATCTTAAAAAAAAAAAACAAACAAAACAATGTTTTGGATCAGTCCAGAATCAATCTGCCTTCCTGAGCAGCCAGTGTACCTCATATGCCCAATCTCCTCTACAGACCAGACTCCCAGGCTGGACTACTTATACTGTGATATACCTCAGACTCCACTCTGTTTCAGCCAGTATGGTGAATCTTAGAATTCCCATGAGTGACTCATGAGAGATGTAGTCTGACCAGGTTGCTCTGACCACAGAGGACAATGATGGCATTGGATACTCAAACTATCGTACATCTTTCAAGAGGCACCCTATAGCTCAGATGGATGCAGTTCAAATGTTAAACAAAGCCTAAATAAAACATTTCAACTTGTTTCAACAAGCTGAAGTGAAATGTTTCAATTCAGGAATATTGGAAACTTTCATTTTTATAAAAAATGTTGAAGTGAAGCATTTCAACATTTTCCAGTTTATGTTTTTTGGAACTTTCTATTCTGTGAAAAATTAAAATTTCTTCTTTTTGTTCCAATTCAGGATGAAAACAAATTATGAAATATTGAAACTTCCCATGGGACATAAATTCCTATTTTCAACAAACTTTACCCTCTAGAGTGTACAAGTCACCAATTTACTCTTACCTAAACTGAACTGAAAGTTGATATATACTGAAAACTCCGATATGTATCAAAATAATGAGAATTGAAAATACAGTAACTTGTAATGACTGTGGCAAAAAAACAAAGCAGCTAAGTATCAAAAATCTTCCACTTATTACTGTCCAAGAGCATTATTAAAAATGAAGAGGATCTTGACGTGCTCAACTTAGCTGTACAATCAGTAATAAGGGCATAAGAACATAGAATGACCCTACTGGGTCAGACCAAAGGTCCATCCAGCGCAGTATCCTGTCTACTGACAGTGGCCAATGCCAGATGTCCCAGAGGGAATGAACCTAACAGGTAATGATTAAGTGATCTCTCTCCTGCCATCCATCTCCACCTTCTGACAAACAGAGGCTAGGGACTTTCCTTATCCATTCTGGTTAATAGCCATTAATGGATTTAACCTCCATGAATTTATCTAGTTCTCTTTTAAACCCTGCAATAGCCCTACCCTTCACAACCCCCTCAGGCAAGGAGTTCCACAGGTTGACTGTGCGCTATGTGAAGAAGAACTCATTTGTTTTAAGCCTGCTGCCCATTAATTTCTTTTGGTGGCTCCTAGTTCTTATATTATAGTAACAAGTAAATAACTTTTCCTTATTCACTTTCACTCATGATTTTATATACCTCTATCATATCCCCCCTTAGTCTCCTCTTTTCCAAGCTGAAAAGTCCTAGCCTCTTTAATCTCTCCTCATATGGGACCTGTTCCAAACCCCTAATCATTTTAGTTGCCCTTCTCTAAACCTTTTCTAATGCCAGTATATCTTTTTTGAAATGAGGAGACCACATCTGTACACAGTATTCAATATGTGGGCGTATCATGGATTTATATAAGGCTAATAAGATATTCTCCTTCTTATTCTCTATCCCTTTTTTAATGATTCCTAACATCCTGTCTGCTTTTTTTTTTTTTAACTGCTGCTGCACACTGAGTGGACGTCTTCAGAGAATTATCCACAGTAACTCCAAGATCTCTTCACTCAATACATGGTTCAATTTAACAATTTCAGTAGCTCTATGATTTATAGTACCAATAAAATAAGGCAGGGCAGAACGATATTTTGTCAGTCCAATACACTGGATCAGATTCTGGCTGATAAAATAAAAAGACCAATAATCAGAAATAAGGCTGTACTGACACATACCAGAAGTAAATCAGGTGCAATATTTATGTAAGCATATGGTCACTTAGGCTTCTTACTTGCTAGGTACATGTGTTTTTTCCCCCTCCATGTAAATTAGGTTTAGGCAAATAAATTCATGCCCTATATGTAGCAATATTTAATGATCATGGTA
Source organism: Gopherus evgoodei (assembly GCF_007399415.2). NCBI lineage: Eukaryota > Metazoa > Chordata > Testudines > Testudinidae > Gopherus > Gopherus evgoodei. The sequence continues at coordinate 118,513,945 of NC_044328.1, forward strand.
AGTGTTCAGCAATTAAACTCAATTTATGATACCTGTACATACATTGACTTTAAATTTCAGTGAACACCAAGATTTATGGTCTCTTGAGGAACATTCTGACTGGTAGGAATCACCTCTGACAATATTTACCTCCTGGGTCAATAAATCCTGATAGTCAATACAAGCCAGTAAACTCAGTTAACAGTACTAGGGTGGGCTGCGTACACCTTAGGGTAGGATTTGGCACACTTAGTATATGCTTATTAGTTAGAATGATTTTGCATTTAGAGTCCCTGTGGTATAGGGCACACTTCCATTTGCTTTTTACAACATATCAACCATAAGTCATTTCTACTGTTGTTGCTTTGCTACTACCTTTCCTTGAACTCCTTTGGAACATAAAGTACATGCAAATTGAATGGTATGCATTTTCTTTTATATAGCAAAAAGAGGATTCCCTCTGGGCTGGTAATATAGAGTCACATAATGCTGTATGCTACAACTTTATATTAGATGCTGGAGCACAATTTTTTTCCACAGTGCATATGTATTTATATTCAAAATGTTGGGATTTAAGGGAAGAAAATCTTCATACAATCCACTCTTGTATTTTGAACATCTAGTCGTGGGTAGATATTCTGGGCCAGATCCTTAGCTGGCATAAATCAGCATAACTCCCTTGGACTTCAGTGGAGCTATACCAATTTACACCAGCTGAGGCACTGGGTCTCTAATTTCTCCCATTTCTTTAAAAACAACAACTAAGCAGAACTGTATGAGTTTGAGCTGCCCTTTTCCATGTCTCCAACATAAACGTAATTCAAATGACAACTATTTCACACCTGTTATATAGTAGCATTGAAGCACCGTCCCGTCTTCCATTTACAGTATTTATCAAACTGCAATCTTACAGGAATATCTAAAAAGGTTATTCACATGTTTTTTATTCAAGTTGTACAACTAACCTGCTTTCACTGGGTCAGCACCCTTTTCATGTTCACTTGAGTGGTGTTTCTAGTGAAGGAACAATTTGTGCTAGTTCAAGGACTCAAGCAAAATGAACTGTAAGACTGAATTTTGGATATTTACTAAAAGTGAATTCCAAACAGCATCACTGACCACTGCAAATTTTCAATGCTGAACTGAAAATTCACACTGGACTACACAGTTGTAACTTAATGTAGTTGTTGGTCAGTTACACAAATGCCCACCCTGCACTTTTAAGCGGATGTGTGCGCACACGCACGCTTGGCTGGCTGGCCAAGTCAAGGGAACAGTGCTTTACGGCTGGGAGGTAGGGACGAGAGAGGAAAATTGCTGCAAAAAGGGACAGCACGATTGCTGACTTATCCTCTGGGAATGCAGGGTTTAAAAGAGGCAGCTGTGCACCTAAAGCCTTCCTTTTTACATGGACCAAGGCTGAAGCAGGACCCATCCTCCCTCCCTTTTAGGTGGTAAAATGCCAGGTTTGGTCAACACCTGCTGTGGGCATTCCCTTTTTAGGAGGACTGGGAAGGCATTTTTTCCCTTACCACCATATTGGCTTGGGTGCAGCTGGGGCTTGTTCACCTTCCCATACCAGGTTTCAGGAAGGGCTCTGTTCGAGCATGGCATGACAGGTGGTAGGCCATAGGTCACAACTCATTATTTAAGTGTAGGGTGGATGTCCAGGGCAAGTACTCCAAAGGAAAGGTTTACAGTGAGCGGATAAATGGCTTATAGAAGGACTTTAAAAGAGGTGTTCATTAAAGAAACGAAAAAGGGGGGTAGTTGGGGACTCCTATAATTGGTACAGCAGGGAGCCAACCCTTTCATTCTTATAGCCCACCTTATAGCAATGGATTTGTTGTAGGGACCTGGAAAAAGCTCCCCAGGTAATTACAGAATAAACATGGGGTTACTTTCATTGTACACTTATCTGCCGGGTAGTCCCAGACATCTAATAATAAAAGTTGCGGCCTGATTACACCCATGTCAAATGTCTCCTGTCCTTCTTTCGGCATAACCAGACAATAATTTATCAGGCCAAAGAAACTGTAATATGTAAGTTAAGTAGTGAGTGTGAATTTTAGAACATTTTCAAAATACTACTGGCAAGGGATTTATAGACTAAAAATTACCCTATGAGGACAAATACAGATAATTCAGAAGAATAAGGAAATTTGAGATTGTCCATGAACAAATTAAAAACAATCTGCAAAGAGAAAAAAGATGAAATACGTTGAATAAAATTGTTTGTTATGAATCATTTGCCCAGCTCTGAGCGTGATGTGGTAATCAGATCCCTTCTTATTAACAAGAAGATATGCTCATGGAGAGTTTTGCTACCACAAAATGTGACACTTGGTAAAGATGGACCCTTCAGCTTTGTAATTTTTGAACAGCTGGGGGAGAGAATAGTATGAAAATCATCTGAAAATCCTTGAAACAGCAGTCCAGTGAGTGGCATTATATTTCCCTTTATCACTGCAAGCATATTTACTCTTTATATTTCAGCATAGGGGTGAATACATATTTTATAACCCAATGAAGCAAAGCATTTAGGCACATGCTTAACTTTAAATATGGGATTATTCATATGCTTAAAATTCAACACATTGTTCAATATTATCTTGGATTGAGGCTTTATAGACTTAAAAAAAACCTATATATGTTTACTGGTATAATCATTCCATAGGATTACAAGCAGGTAAAATGTTTGACCAAACTGTTTATTCTGGGCAGACATCTCTCACTTCAATGGCGGAAAGACTAATGATTCAGATTGCTTTCCAAAGAACTGGTGCTAATGTGCTTTCCAATCACCTGTCCTGATCAGAGGGCATTCAGTTGTAAGGAACAAATTTAGAAGTAATTATTTTGAGTTTGTGTAATGTCTTCAAAGGCAATAAAAACCCCATACATTTTTGAGGGGAACTCAACTGCAGGTATAAAATACCACAGCCTATGGGAATGCCAGTTAGAGTCAATTAAAACCCGATCAACCTTCTATGACACTAACGTGCCTATTTGAACTTTGCTTCTCTTTGCAAGATGGAGATATTTTGCTTCTTTGCAGAAACCCGACTTGGGAAATGCAATGGATCTGCCCATTGTGATCATAATACAGATTTAATGATCAAAATAGAAGATGCCCAAATTGATTCTTGTAACTGGATTCCACTGTATCAAAGAGTCACTGCTGCAAGAAAAAAACCTCAGCTCTTTAGTCACAGATATGCATCTTCACCTCACTATAAAAGTAGAAAGTGAGAGAAAGAATGATGCACATGCATATTTAATATAAACTTCAAAAGCAAGGGGCTCATTAGGATAACGCAATAAAAAAGTAAGCTGTTCTTGAACGAACGGCTACAGTTTAATAAAACATGACTTCAATTTTTAAAAAAAAATTATGTTGCAGACACATTTGGACTGACATAGGGAATATAGAAAATGATGATAAAAATCAATTACTCAACGGATATGTATAGATACTGAATAATGCATTCATTATTATTCATTCATTCTCATTACAATTCCCTCACATCACAAAGAAACTATGGAGGATGAGTGACAGCTTTAGGAACATATCTACCAAAATAGATGAATCTGGAGTCCTGAGCACATTTTAAAAAAATAACTGGTATACTGTCAATATTGTGTTATTGGGAATTTAAAAGAGCTTAACTGTTTTGCTGTTATTTTTAACTAAATTACAGCTCCACTAAATTATTAATCTGAATCTTCCCTCTCCCCTCCCCTGCTCTGAAACAACCCAAAATTTCAGAATGTGTAGGTTTCATTTTAGCTCAATTTTACTGAGCTATAAAAATGTCTGCGGATCAAAAAAGGTACAACCAACAAATATCTTCTTAGACCATGAAATACGCTATCTTTTTTAATGATTCAAATAGAGATGTCAACAGAATGGGAGAATTGGTAATAAATGTAAATAGAAGGGCTGAGAAAGACATCCAGTTGAATAGTTTGCTAACTGCTACCTATAGCATTTTGGCCATTTATAAGGCCACATTTCAGACAAGGTAGGTGGGCAAAATAGGCATACTTAATTTGTGTGTAAAATTAATCGGATTGCACACATTACAAACCTGCACTCCTAGTCACAGCAATTGTGCATGGGTTTTGCCCACATATACATTTAAGAACCTAAAATGTGTGGGAAAAAGTCAGACCCAAATCCTCAGCTAGTATAAATCAGCATAGCTCCATTCCAGTCAAGGAAACTCTGCCAATTTACTCCAGCTGAGGATCTGACCCTAAATCTTTATTCTGCTCAATTTTGCCGCTAATATAGTCCATTTCCAACATCCATAAAATAAGAAAACCCTTTCTGTCTTCATGGAGCAGTAACCAATATTATCACCTACTCTAAGATGTCAGAGAAAGAGACTGGGGTTTTCACTTTCTGTATGACTCACTTACATTGTTTTTTTGACAGCTTTCCCTACACTTATACTTTTACTACTGTGTTCTGTGTAGGCAGTGCGAGGAGACTCTGGTATCAGTAGCAGATCTGGGAGGGAGTCCTCTTTTTCAATTCAGCCTTCCAGCAAAATCAATAAACTCTTTGAGGAAATCTCTCAGCGTCTGACCTTTGGGGTGGCCTCTTTAGGCCCCAAACTATAGTAACAGCAGCAGTTCTCCCAGGCAACCTCCCAGTGAAAGATTCAAAAGGAGATTGTTGCCTATTGGAGGCACCAGAATCCTCCAAGCAGGCGATCTAAGAATGGAATTAATCAGCCTGCGAAGCTTTTAAACTCAACTTATCATTCACCCAGAGCTCTACATATATTCTTTGTGACCTTGTGTTCCTCCATCTCCTTTGATCATATATTGAAGTACTTTCTTGTTTAATGCATAAGTAACACCACTTCATGGCACCATCGAAACAAAAGAGAACATAAAGAACATGAAAGAATATAGTGTCCGTCACTTGGCCTATCACAACACATACAAAGACCTAGTAAAAAGCCATGGTATTACATAACTCTATTTATGCTATTACAGAGCAGAACTAACAAAGCTAAATATGGCTTTAAGACCAAACATGATCTCAAACACTTAACTAGAACTACTGTTGATTGTTTCTCTGTTTTCTATGTGAATTATTGCATAGTTAGGGGCAACTCTTTGACCACAGAGGCAATTACTTATAAAGTGTACCCAACCTTGTCCCTCACTCCAGCTGGTTTAACGAATCAGGCTGAGGATCCAGCCCTCAATGTGTTGATTTCAACTGGTCAACTCTAAGTTCAGTGCCCTGTTTGAAAGAAGTGATTCATAGATTGTAGGGCATGGAAGCTGCAGAAGGTCATGCTACATGACACCTCACCCTTTTGACTTTCACATTGTCTTTCTGGCAAAATCAAAACTATTTCATAACCAGTTCCAAAGGTCCATTTGACAAGCCAGAAGGGGATGCAATGTTCATTTTTATACCACTCGGACTTCTCTGCAGAACACTAATCACAGTTCAACAGAAGAAAAACTTGGTTTTGTTTTCATTATGATTGCCAAAGTTAATCCAGTTTTGTCTTTAACTTAAAACCATATAGTAGGTGTTAGAGGCCATATGGACTCTGATTTTGATATCTGTTGTCCACAATTCATCTTAAACTTGGTTTTCATACTTAGTTTCTTGGCTGCCTAAACTCATGTTTATCCATTAAGACCATTTTGCCCATTCACAAGGTGACATATTACTGGTACTTAGTTCTCTTATGCATCAAACTACCAGGAGAGGAGTTTAATATCTCACTGTTAATTATTATTTACCACTTTATTTCAGACACAATTACATTTTAATCAGAGATTTACTTTTTGTATAAAATCATGGGGTGTAATGCTCACCCCATTGCAGGCAATGGCAAAACTGCTATTGATTTAAAAATGGAGCCAGGATTTCACCCCTAGAGTTTAGAGACAGAAGAGACCTATTAGATTATTATGTAAATTGTCGGAACACCTAAAGATCCCAGCTGAGATGGCTGCTTCATTGTGCTAGGCAATATACACTTACTATTATTACTGTAACACCTATTACTGTACATAGCACCTAGGAGCTCCATTATGCTACATTAACAGATAACTCTGCAGGGCAGGGACTTACAGACTAAATAGATCAGACAGAGAGTTGGGAGGGGGAAATAAAAACAGAAGTGAAGGTACTTGCTTGAAGTCGGACTACACAGCAGTGGTGGAAATAACCACTAGACCACCCCGACAACTGGATTAAAATGTGCTAAGTACTTTCACACAAAAAGGCACGACCCTTGCCCTGGAAAAATGTTTAATCTAAAAAGTAGACAGATGAAAGACAGGAGAAGAACTTGCAACATGTAAGCAAGACGACAGGGGCGGTGATGGCACATCTTGTTAATTCTATACTTTGATTTCATTAAATTATTATTATGATATAAACTATGCCTAACTGCTTGCCTACTTGGGCATTATTAGCACCAGACTCAGCCATCACCTAAAAACTTCAACAGCTTTAGCTATCTATTTTCAAATCCACTAGAATCCTAGTTAAATTATCACCTTACCCATGACTCCTGTCCTCCTTGAACAAAGCAAGCTCTGCCTCTCACGCTACACCTCTTTTATGAAAATCTACTTTCCTCTTCTGCACAGTGCTCATCCCCTGCCACATCCTACAGAGACAGGCAACATTTTAAAAATAGTCACTGCTGACATCAGAGGAGATGTTATGACCGTGAACACCTTCTTCCACCCCTCACCACACTGATCTGATAGGTGCTTAGGAAACCAAGGATCTTTCCTCAAACCCACACCCCAGTTATGCTCAATCTCTGCCTATTATTTAGTCCCCTCTTCAGAGAGTCCAGCCCATCTCCAGTCGAGCTCCTCCCCGATGCAAGCAATCAGATGAAGTGATTAGGATTTCTTTTATACTTCAGTGAAGTCTCCCTTTAAGAAAAAAAAAATCAACTTTCAAGGCACTGTGTTTCGCTCTCTTAGGCTACATCTACCACTGGTAGCACCATGTAGGGTACACGTAGCTTCAGGCCACAGTGAAAATCTGGCAGCCTCCACAACACAGTGTTTGGCTAAACATGTCAGTGAAAGTCTCTGGTGTGGGAATGAGAAGGGGAAAGGCTCTGGCAGCAGGCCCATTGCCTTCCTCCCTACTTAGGCAGGCCACTCAGCCAGTTTTGAACTGGACAGTCCTGTTTTCTGTAACTTTTGTACCCTATCCGTTACTGAAACAAAACCAGATGTCTCCCCCCACCAGTCTGATTCACACCATAATGGAGAGTGCACCGGCCCAGTCCTACTGATGTGAGCTCACACACACCAACAGGGGCAGGATAGCATTGCATAGTCTTAAAATGGCACACACACAGCATGCATACAAAATCATGCCAGTGGGAGCATGGCTATGCTATTCCTAGAAGCCGCAGAATGTCCGATATTCCAGGAATAAGACAGTGGGCACCTTGCCCTTGTCAGAGCCTTTAACCATTGCCAGTGTCTTTCCCGGAGGATTCAGGTGTGTCTTTACTGGCCTAAGTGTAACCCACACACCTCCTGGGTATTCGGGGTCTCTGTGCCATTAGATGGGAAAGAGACCACAAAGAGAGAGTTAAATGAGTCTGTTCTACAGCCTTAGTTAACAGCCAGTTGGTTTTTAGCTCATGCTGTAGAGACTCATGGATTGAGGTCCCCAGTTTGATCCTGCCTGCCGATGACCAGGGTCTGTTAGTATTACTTAAGCAGTGAGTCACCATCTACACTGCAATTTATACCTGTGCTAAGGAGGCATACAATGTGTGTACTCTATATGTCACTGTAAGGCGTGTGCAGTGTAGACATACCCTTAGATGCCACACACTACTCTTAATTGAGTCTGGACAGCAACTCACACTGCTAACTCCCATGGTGTTACACCAGTTGAGGATGCGGCCTGTAATGTCTACAAACAAGGCTGTGTTTTCAGAGCTGAATCACTATACCCAGCAGTTTGTGCCTTATGATGGTCCACACATAGTGGAACCCTTTCTCGGTATAGCTAGATGCCAACTGTGAAGTGGAATGAAAGTCTATAATTAACATGCAAAATTGGAATTCCATGACTCTACTTAATGAGCCCACCTTTGCAATCCTTGTGCACTCAAAAATCCCACCATATCCATTAAGATATTGTTCTAGATGGATTCCTCTGTACTTCTATCCAGTGCCTGTCTGCAACAGACAGCTCTATTGTTTTTTTTGGACATTTTCAGTTTTCTACAACACTACAGAACACAGGAATCTGAACTCTCAGAACAAGTGAAATCAATTGTGTTGATTCCTTGATCAACACTAGGCTACATGGCAGCTAAGCCACATAAGCCCATGAAAGTTTGAATTTGTTTTTCTGCAAAAGGTCCTTTGCCAAATGATGTTGTTCATGCACTTATGCAAGAATCCTCTAAGTTAGCCAATTTCCTCTGAAATATTGAGAAAAAAGAATAAACGGTATGAATAAATCATACTTTATATGCAATTCATGTTCTGACAAAGTGATATTAATGAGAACTGAGAGCCAAAACTACCCTAAAAATAGGAAGCAGAATTCATGAAAGCAAAACATAAGGCTAATGCAAAAATCAATGTTCACTGCACTGGTTGTTGGCAAAATTAGACAATTAATTCTGTGTAAACTAACCTATCAGGAAACCACACTGTGGGGATTCTGATAGCCGTTATTGCAGTACATTATATTAAGGAGAGAGCACTTTAATGAGATCCCTGGAGAGTCTATACAGACTTGGATCATCTTCTCAAAAAGAACATTTTACCCCATTTAACTGCCACTATGTTATATCACATATACACATGAACAAAACAAGCTATTAAAACAATTATCAGTACCAATCAGCATGGTGCTTTTCAGGATCAAAAAGACATTATGCCATTTTCAACATATATGATCCATCAGAAATACCATGTGCATATGAAAAAGAACAGCATTTCACAGTCAGAGCAGCATTTGACAGCGCAGCAGCACAAAGAAGAGCATAATGCACGAGGACAAAAGATCAGATGTTGCCTACATCAGAACCTGTAATTTATATTTTAAAAGGTTCTAATTTCTTGCATACATGAATTGGTACAGTATGCCATGTGCAATAAAGGCCCTAGCTTGAAATTTAATTTTCCAAACAGATGTTAAAATGAACCTTTTACACTGTTGACTTCAAAATGGCTGTATTTCAAGTTGACTATATGCTGTAAAATAGCAGAGCAGAATATCTTGACTGTACTGTAGTGGTAATACCAGAAATAGCAGCACTAAATCCCACATTTTCATCTGCTTCTATCTGCAACTTCTGCATCAAATATGCAAGCACTAAATTGACCCCTGAAATTAAAACAAGCAGCACTCTGAAGTTGTGAAAGGCTAGTCAATTTAAGCCTTATTCTCTTTATTTTCATATTATCTTTCTAATAAAATTTTATTAAGTGATGCCTTGGAAAAAAAATTTTTTGGGGGGGGAAGCGTCACAAATGAAATAAAATTAAATTATTCTGTCCCTTTAAAAAACAGTAATGAAATGTTTTGGTTTTTTGTTTTTAAAAAGACCTATGCACCTGTAAGGGATATCTGTTTTAGATAGCCGAGTACTCCATATTCCCCCTAGACGTACATACTGGAGGAAGGTTTGCTATGCACACTTCTATTTATTAATTAAATTGAATCAGAGCCAGATAGCCTTAGTGATATTAAATAGTATATGCGTGTCACATTCGAGTTAATGGAACAACTCATAAATTAAGTGACTATTCAATGTGAGTAATAATATCAGAATTTGGCCCATTATAGAAGATTAGGGTTGGAAGAGACCTCAGGAGTTCATCTAGTCCAACCCCCTGTTCAAAGCAGGACCAAACCCAACTAAATCATCCCAGCCAGGGCTTTGTCAAGCCTGACCTTAAAAACCTCTAAAGGAAGGAGATTCCACCACTTCCCTCGGTAACCCATTCCAGTGCTTCACCACCCTCCTAGTGACACAGTGTTTTCTAATATCCAACCTAGACCTTCCCCACTGCAACTTGAGACCATTATTTCTTGTTCTGTCATCGGCCACAACTGACAACAGCCTAACTCCATCCAATATGCCATTAGTCTTCTTGGCAATAAGGGCACACTGTTAACTCATATCCACCTTCTCGTCCACTGTAATCCCCAGGTCTTTTTCGGCAGAACTGCCATTTAGCCAGTCAGTCCCCAGCCTGTAGCAGTGCATGGGATTCTTCTGTCCTAAGTGCAGGACTCCGCACTTGTCCTTGTTGACCCTCATCAGATTTCTTTTGGCTCAATCCTCCAATTTGTGCAGGTCACTCTGGACTCTATCCCTATCCTCCTGCATATCTATTTCCTCCCCCAGCTTAGTGTCATTTGCGAACTTGCTGCAGGTGCAATCCATCCCATCATCCAGATCATTACTGAAAACATTGAACAAAACCAGCCCCAGGACTGACCTGTGGGGCACTCCACTTGATACTGGCTGCCAGTTAGACATGGAGCCATTGATCACTACCCGTTGAGCCCGACAATCTAACCAGCTTTCTATCCACCTTATATTCCATTCATCCAATCCATACTACTTTAACTAGCTGGCAAGAACACTGTGGGAAAACATATCAGAAGCTTTGCTAAAGTCAAGGTATATCATGTCAAGGTATATCATGTCCACCATTTCCTCCATAGCCACAGAGCCAGTTATATCATAGAAGGCAGTCAGGTTGGTCAGGCATAACTTGCCCTTAGTGAATCCATGTTGACTGTTCCTGATCACCTTCCTCTTCTCCAAGTGCTTCAGAACGGATTCCTTGATGACCTGCTCCATGATTTTTCCAGGGACTGAGGTGAGGTTGACCATTCTGTAATTCCGCAGATTCTACTTCTTTCCTTTTCCAAAGATGGGCACTATATTTGCCTTTTTCCAGTCATCTGGGACCTCCCCCAATCACCATACGTTTTCAAAAGATAAGGTCCAATGGCTCTGCAATCACATCAGCCAATTCACCCAGCACTCTCAGATGCATTGCATCTGGCCCCATGGACTTGTGCATGTCCAGTTTTTCTAAATAGTCCTTAACCTGTTCTTTCACCACTGAGGGCTGCTCATCTCCTCCCCATACTGTGCTGCCCAGTGCAGTGGTCTGGGAGCTGACCTTGTCTGTGAAAACTGAGGCAGAAAAGGCATTGAGCACTGCTGCTTTTTTCACATCATCTGTCACTAGGTTACCTCCCCTATTCAGCAAGGTCCCCACACTTTCCCTGACCTCCTTCTTCTTGCTAACATGCCTGTAGGAACCCTTCTTGTTACCCTTCACATCCCTTGTGAGCTGCAACTCCAACTGTGCTTTAGCTTTCCTGATTACATGCCTGCATGCTAGAGTAATATTTTTATACTCCTCCTTAGTCATCTGTCCAAGTTTCCGCTTCTTATACGCTTCCCTTTTGTGTTTAAGCTCACTGAAGATTTCTCTGTTAAGTCAAGCTGGTCACCTGTCGTATTTGCTATTCTTTCTGCACACCAGGATGGCTTGTGCCTGCAACCTCAATAAGGGTTCTTTAAAATAATCAGCTCTCCTGGACTTCTTTCCCCCCTCATATTAGCCTCCCAGGGGATCCTGCCCATCAGTTCCCTGAGGAAGTCAAACTCTGCTTTTCTGAAGTCCAGGGTCTGTATTCTGCTGCTCTCCTTTCTTCCTTTTGTCAGGATCCTGAACTCTACCATCTCATGGTTATTACCATCATGCTAACTGGACAAACCTATAAGAGATCTCACTAACGGAGGAAAAGTGCTTCCAAAGGGGCTGGCGTTCAACAACAGGGCAACCAGAAGTGACAACAGGTGAATTTTAGACAGTGGGTCAAATTCAGACCCGCTGTAAGCAAACTGCTCTGCATGTTAGATTGCAGTACATACATACATACCTAGGACGTGTTTCTGTGAATATCAGTTCTCAATATTACAACACATCTTAACCTGTATAAAGTGACCCTAATTGATTTCATGATACTTGGAAATAGAGAATTCAAGTAGAATATCTAAATCTTAAGAGTTACACTGACAAACATTTGTTTACCTGTTAACCACATTGTTTAATGAGAAAAGGACTTGGGATAACCTGTACTTAAGCGTTCTCTACATTTCTGGTTAGAGGACTCTGTACCCTGTCCTATAAATATTCTTAACATTCTCACCCAATGGACCAAGTATTATTTCAGCAGACTAATTGGTTCACAACCTGCTAAGTATCAGCCATATCATTCCTAACTGCCATAGGCTAGTATCATCATTAGCTGAGCGACAATCTCCTAGAGCATTTTGATTCTTTAATCTCCATACTCCCCCAGGAATACAGGCCTATTAAGGGTTAAAGCTCCCTCTTTAATTCCTTTCTTATCCTGTACCTCTGTGTAGAAAAGCAGGGTAAGGTAGTGACACAAAGGAAACAGAAGACCATGTCTCCCTAAGGAGGAATAGTGAGAATCAGATTATAGGAAATTCTTAATAATGCAGAAAAAACAGAGGTCCTCATCCTCATCTCAGCTGACTTCAAAGAGTCAGTATGTGATCTCACATTAGTGTAAGTCAATAAAGTATTTCAGCGTCAATGAGATCAGAATTTGGCCATGATTCTTCTTATTAATATTTATTATTAGCACCACTGTAGCACTAGAAGACTCTAGTCAAAATTAGGAACCTATGGCAATGGGTAGTGTACAAATGTGTGGCAAGACACGGTACCTGCTTTGAAGAGCTGAATATAAAATGCCCTGATTCAGCAAAGTACCTAAGCACATGCCTAACTTTAAGCACATGACTAGTCCCATTGAATCTGACAACACTCTCCCAATTCCATCGGGAAGTCAATAGGATACTCACATGCTTAAACACTTCTCTAAATAAGGCCCAAAATAGGACACACAAAAATAGCGTGAGAAAGGGAAATCCTGTAGCAGTAAAAAGACCATAGTGGTGGCTGGCAATCAAGTTCGTTTCACAGTTATGTATTTTTTGTATGTTGGGGGATGTGTCCTAGGGCATGATGTGAATTGAGGGGAGGAAGGGGATGAGTTAAAAGAAGCAAGGGATAGGAAATGAAATGAACAGAGTGAGGGATACTGAAAGGGAAGACAGGAGAAGAAAAACTAGGAAAAGGATGGAAGGAAGGCTGGTAAGAAGCATGGTGAGGAAAGGTGTGGAGGAGAGTGGGAGGAGGTCAGAGTGAATCAAAAATACATCCTGGAGTCTCAACTCAAAAACCAGACAGCAATGCCCTCACCAGAGAGGAAAGGAATAGGAAGGTGCTAGTGCTAAGCCTACTAGCCTGCCTGGCTTTAAGGGCTTGCTCAGTCCCTGTGAGTTCTTGCTTTTCCCTTCTGTGAGCTCACAAGAGCCTCTCTGTCACTTCACGTACAGAGTACTGACTTAGGGATTGCTGAGGCTCCAGTATAGCCAACCACTATCCATTTGCCCTTTTTGTGCCCACGTGTCTCAGTTGGCACATATGACTTCTTTGTTGCCAAGCCCAAATACTTAAAAATCAAGTCTGGCCTTGAAAAAATTGAGACCGTGTAATAAAGTAGAGTTCTTTTTACTTGGCTTCTTTGCCTTTACAGTTCATGTTTTCAGGCTGTTCTCTTCACCATAGGTGCTCGACTCTGATTTTTTTTTAATGAAAGCTGATTTTATCACAATCACTCATTTCCTAGGACTTTACGAAAAAACGTGAAATATAAACAAGATATGATAAAGTTGTAAGAATTGAAAAAAGTGATACTTTGACCAGTGGGAAACAGCTTTGCATGAAAACATAGCCAGCTTTACTGTTGCCTTGTCTCCCTCTTCATTTCTCTGTTTTGTTTCCTCTTAAAATTCTAGACTCTGAGCTCACAGTAGCAAAGGCCATTCATGTTTTACTTCATTAAGTGCCTGCTATAATGGGGTCCTGAACTCTGATTGTGGACTCCAGGTGCTACAGCATCAGAACTAATAAACTATGTCTACTACTAGGTATAACAGAGGTTTTAGAGCTATGTTATGTACAAGCATAAAAATATCCAAGATGTTATACTTTGGGCAAATAAGTCAAAATTCTTCAAATATAATGTGTTCTCATTGAAAATATCCTTTTATAAAAAAAAATAGTTCTTGAAAAAGTGGAGGTTTTAAGCACTCTCTCTTTTTTGTAAGATTTTTCACATAATTTTAGTTTTCACATAAAACAGTTTTTGAAATTTCCATATACTGAAACCCATTTTTAGCAAACACAACACTTCATTAATAAAAATGTTGATCAAAATGTTTCACAAAAACAAATAAAATAGGTCTATTTTGAATCCTGTGAAACAACTCCCAATTCTGAAAATGTTTATGATTTTTTTTTTTGGAGGGGTCAGCTCTAATGTTAATAGTTGGACTTACCACAGGTGAAACCTGATAGCTAATAAAGCTAGCACTAGTGTTCAGACAGAGAGAGGACTACCTTTTTTTAAATTGTCCTGAGATAAGGAAAAATCTAACTAGACAAGAATTCTTATGCACATCGCATCTCTCAAACCCAAAAGGTAAAAATAATTGTCTTAATACTGACAATAACCTCATTATGCCATTTGGAAAGTTTTCCAGACAGAACCTCTCATGGAAATTGCATTGCTAGGCTGGATTCTTTGCCCTGTTTAAAAAAAAAAAATCATGCATTTTAAATGGTATTATAAATCTCTAACATGAAAGAAGATGTATGGAAAATGCAATTTCTTATCACTGGTCACAATCTCAACCTAGCTGAAATCTTGTAAATTATTGACAAGCTACTAAGTCCAGTTTGACACACTTTGTTCTTTTATTTGGATACTGACACTTTCTTTTCTAGGTCAGTCAGTCACCTGTTTCTGGGTGATTCTTTGTCAAGTTTCAGGTCTCTTCTTTCAGCTGTTTCTAGACAGGAGGAGAATTCTCCTTTTTTGGAAAGATTCCACTTCTAATGAAATCCTGAACTGTTCAGGTCAAGAAATCCAACACTGGCCACAGATCTCAGATAGTAAAAATAATAAACACAGAGCAGAAGGAGCAGTCTCTTCTGTGTCCCTGGATCTCCAAGCAGGTAGCCTTTGACCATGCTCCAAATAAAGTCTATACACTATATGAAAAGCCAAGCCTACCTCCTTCCTGTGTTTTGCTTTACTGCTAACTAACGTTAACAGAACATAAGCCTCAGCCTAATCTTCCTCCCCAAACCTAATGGTTTCAACAGTTTCTTTTGAGACCTCCCTGTCTCACACTACTTCCCTTCCACCAAAGGGTCACACCAGCCTCTCATATCATTAACAAGTCATGCCTGCCACAATGAGTCAGCAGTATTTACCAAGTAGCTTTCCACTGGGTTCTCGCTCTAGTTAACAGGGTTGGTCAACAGAAGCACTGTGCATCCCTCAGAGACACTGACTCTTACTGGGCTTCTCACTCCCTATTTGACTTCTTTGCCCCCATACAGTTTTGAAGCTCTTCTGTTTCTTACACACGCTTCTTGCTCTGTGCGCTGTATTTGTTGCCCAAATACTTCCAAGGATCTTGTTTGAGTTGGTTAAAAAAATTCCACTATATTCCCTATTTTAACAAGCAATATTAATGAAAGTGGCCAAAGCAGTGAGCTGTTTAAATAAAATTATCCACAATGGGTGGGAGAGGAGGCTGTGCACTGGTAAACACTGTCTCCCTTGTGGTCTAAATTTTGGCTTTCAGATCAGAGGGCAAATCATGTTCAAAAGTCAGTAGCATGGCAATAAACTACTTGTTCTAATGCCCACAATCACACAGACACAGCAATACCGTACTACTACAGAAAATGATCAGCAAGCACAAGATTTATTTTCCTTGAGTCATGCTGAGAAATCTCTGCAATTTGTGGCTATGGTTTCTAGCCCTTCACATTTCCTTTCTAATTTGAAATCATATCCTCCCTGTCAGAACATGCTTGGGGGCAAGCCGCTTATGAAAGGAGAAAGCTTGAATCTCAGTGTGTCTAGTCTGAGTCATAACATCTGCCACAATGAGCGTCTACTGCCAAATGCAGGAGTGCTCTTTAGTGCAGTCCCTCTCATGAGATGGTCAGAAGGCACTTATCAGCCAGCAATGCCAAAATTGAGGTTATAGTCTTCCACCACTTCTTGGAGTTTCTGTACAAGAAGGACTAGCATATTTTTTTTCCAAAAAGGAATACACATGTATACACCCGGATTAGATGTAAAAAAAATTCATATGCTTCCACATCAGGTTTCTTCATTTTTGTTTGTTTTGCTTTATGTAGAAAACTGCCAGTACTCTGATTACTTTCCAGGAAGGTAAGCTAATATCATATGTGGGACCCTGAGGCAAAAGCCAGGCCACTGCGCAAAACAATCCAGAAATATATATATATATATAACTAAATTGAGCTAAATTCACATAAGGATTTAGGCACCTAAATCCCAGAATCAGGCCACAGTGAGAGTCACAAAACCCCAGCTCATCTGCAACCAAACTGGTTGATGCCTAAATTCACTCAGTGCCTAAATTTGTGCTGCAAAGATTCCCTGGGTGCCTATGTTTCTTCCTCTGAGCAGGCCTCCAGAGGCCGAAGCCTCAGAGCTAGCATTGCCAGGCGTCCGGTTTTCAACCAGAATGCCCAGTGCCCTCTCCTGCACCCCAGGCCCCTCATCCCCGGCCCCACCCCAGAGCCCTCACCCCCTCCTGCACCCCAACCCAGTGAAAGTGAGTGAGGGTGGGGGAGAGCGAGTGACAGAGGGAGGGGGGATGGAGCGAGAGGGGGTGGGCCTCAGAGAAGGGGCGTGGCAGGGGTGTTTGGTTTTGTGCAATTAGGAAGCTGGTAACCCTGCTCAGAGGACAAACAAAGAAAGGGACAAGCCTCTATCTAACTTGCCCAGGAGGCCTGAGCTGGCAAGCATGCTCAGATCTCACCTACCAGATAAAGCCCGTGTAGGTGAGCTTATATAGCTGGAAGAGAAGGCAGCTTTCCCTCATAACTTTTAGGGCAGTAGTTAAGCTATTCACCTGGGATGTGGGAGCCCCGTGTTCAAGTCCCTGGGAGAAGGGATTTTACCTCCCTCGCCACTGATCTATAGGATATTCTGGTGGGGAGGGGGAGGTGTTATGGGTTCCTCCATGCCTTCTGTGAAGTTGTTACACTGGCTAAATATGAAAGCATTAGGGGGAGTGGGGGGGGGAGCAGGAGAGAGACAGACAGAGACTTTGTAGCCTGGTAACTCAGAGCACTCATCTGGCAGACCCAGAAGCCAGCACCCAGGCTCTTTTTTTGTTTGTTTGTTTTTAAATTATTTAGCCACAGTGGAACAGCTTGAATTAGAGAGACAGAGGGCACTCCACAATCGAATATCCGATAGCCCAGTGGTTAGGACGCTCACCTGAGAAGTAGCAGATCCCTATTCAAATCCTTTCTCTCACCTCAGATGTAAGTGGGATTTGAACCAGGTGTCTCCCTCCTCCCAGGCAAGTACCCCAAACACTGCTCACGAGGGAGGGCCCTAACTGCTCACCCCCCCACACACTGCTTTTTGTAAAAACTGCAGTTGCCTAATGCTAAGAGAAAGTTTTTCCAGCTCAAGCAGGTGGGCTCCCTGCAGTCTGGACTCAGCAGCGAGGCTTAGCACACCCCCCTCAGCTTACATCTCCCATTTGCTGCCTTAGTCAGGGAGACTCCTAGTGTGCTGGCTTTTGTGCTTCCCATTCGGAGGCACCCGTCTCCCTCGATTCGTTCAACAAGGAGCCTAGGCTCCAAACTCAGGCTTTGTGATGCTCAATGTCACCATGCCAAAGTTTCTTTAGGAATCAATATGTATTGCTTCTGTTTTCCAACTACTTTTCTTCTGGGAAATAGTGTAGTTCCAACCAAAAGAGCCACACAATGTAATTGTCAAGCTACTTTAAAATATTAATTTAATACAGAAATTGCTGTATTTTATTAGGTCAGTGGTCCAGCTAATCCAGTATCCGCTCTGTAACAGTGGTCATTACACTTTCCTCTGAAGCAGCCAGTAAGAAACCTTACAGGAGGCAGTTATGGAATAATCTGCCAGAGCAAAATTCTTCCCAAACCCCCTTAGTTAGAGGTTGATTTATACTCTAAAGCATGAGGATTTTAGAGGACTGTATTAGATTCCCTTAACTATTTTCAGTTGTATATAGGGTCAGAAGAACCTACACTATTCAATGGCTCAAAGCCACTGTTTCTATGATTGAAATTTCTTAAACTTCACCTTCAGAAATATCTGTCAAACTTTTATTATGCTTTCAACATATTATTGGCAATTATAAAATGCAATAGTTCATACTTCTAAAAGACTGAATTCGCCCAACAGCATTGGGTCCCTGGAAAGCTGTCAGTGCAGCAGAAGCACGGATTTTATTGGTTTTAAACAGCAAAACCTATATTTTAATGTAAAGTATCAGCTCAGTGCTCACTGATGGTCCAGAAAGCAAACAAGCTGATAGGCTGCTCGAAGAACGGGTTAGAGAAGAATAAAAATTATGGTATTATATGTACTGACGATAGGCCCTCACTTGGAATACTGACTGAGTTCTGCTGTGTTCACCTTACCACCATAATGATGGAGTAGAAATGGAAAAGGACTAGAGAAGGATAGCAAAACATGACTGTATACAAAGATTTCTGTAAGAGGCAAACAATAGGATTAGGACCAGTCATTTAGAAAGAAAAGCCTTAGAGAAGTCCCATGATTGAGGAGTATAAAATAATACATGGTATAGACAAGGTCATATGGGAACTCTGTTTACACAGTGAAATTAGAAGATAGCAAATTTAAAGTGGGAAAATAAATTCACACTAATTAACCCACTGCACGCACTGCCACAAAACATTACTGAGACAAACCATAAACAGTTCAAAAAGAAAGAATTAGCGCTTTATATGGATAATCAAAATACCCACACTCAATAGGATAAAAACGTAAAAGAGTTATAACCTGTTTGTTTCTTAAGGCAAACACTAAGTGGTTGGAATTAAGGTGAACTTCCTCCATAGGCATGTTATTACATGACTGTCTATTGGGCTTTACACTGTCTTTGAGTAACCTGGTATTGGTTACTATGAGAAACAGGACACTGGATTAGATGGTCCACTATTCAGATCTGTTATGGTAATTCCTACCTCTACATTCCCAAAGCAGTTCACAATGTAATGAGTTTAAAAACGGGTAGTGCAGTTTTGTGCTAAGCAACCCCATTCACACAGGTTTAGATGCTGTAACCTGTCAGAGAAGGGATATTGGCCAAATCATTCTATGCACTTCAAAAAGTACTATAGGATTAGAGCTCATCTTGGGCCTAATTTTAAAGCTCGGCCCACACCTAAACCCAACCCAAGCACCCCTGGCCTCAGCCTAAGAGGGTCGAGACGTTTTCAGACTCACCCCAAACCCGAGTCAACACTCCCACTGTCACCTCATCCATGGCGCTCAGCCTGATGGGGGCTTCATGCTCCCCATGTCCCTTGCCCATGATCGGTCTCCAGCCTCCTCCAGCCAATGGGGTTCACTGCAGGAACCTCTGCATACCCCACGCCCACCAGCCACCGCCTCACCATGCTGTGTGCACTATGGAGTGACGGGGCTGCAATTCTGTCACTCTCCAGCACACAGAGACCAGTAAAGTGGCACAAGCCGGCAGAAGCAGGGCATCCACTGCTGCACAGACCTCAAAGGCAGGAAGAGGAGGAGCTCAGAGACAACCCATCCCCGAGAGAGTTGGGTTGTTTTCAGACCCGACGCTGACCCTTGCCGTCAGTTCCCATCAGGTTCCAGTTGGGTTGCAAGGCTCCACATCGGATATTTGCCTGCCAGCTGATCAGATACCAGACATGGCCAGGAATGTTTCTCATAATGTTTCTTCCACAAAGCAAAACAACAACATACCATTTCTGCAAAGGAGTATCATCATCATGAGCCCAAGCTCTAGCATGGTACTGAAAGCTACCACCTTCTGGCCCAGAGCTATCAACCAACACATTTATACTTATACCAACATCAGGCACATCATTTGCCTTTTCTGTGTATTCCAAGTATATTCCACATCCTATTTAGTCACAAATGTTATGATACATTACATGCCATTTTTGGTAGCCAATTCACACAAAACATGTAACTTATTTCCACAGAAAAGGTCCTGCAATAATTCCATCTTTAAAACCAAAAGCTTTCATGTAGGAAATATAACAAGTCACTACAATCTTTGGCTAATTGCTATGTTTTAGGTTTATGAGAAATGAAAGAAAGCTTCTAGTTATTTTTCTCTGCCGAGCTGCTATAAGAATAAGTAGGCAATAATGCTCTCCTTCACTGAAGAAAAAAAAAAGTACAGGTGAAAAATGCCTAGAGTATCCATGTCCACACTTTGGGAAGGGGAACTTTCACAGTACAAGCCCTGATAAAGTGATATGGTTTTCTTAAAGGACTTAATGGGCAACTGCCTATGTGGAAAAAGCACAAGGACTGAACCAATAATTAGCTCTGTACCTTGCATCTTCACCTAAGCATTTTCCTTTCTTACAATCTGGTTTCCAAACACAGAAGCAGCTCTGTAGCAATTTTAAGACAACGATCACCCATCTGAGACTATCATTATCTGAAACACAGTTGTGCTTCTGCCAAAAACAAGTCAAGGTTTCACTGTTCATGTGAAATTATTTCATAACAGGAGCTGGACAATCATATGCCACAGAGCAAACAGACGAAACAGCATAGATTTCCTTTCTGGGTTCTTCAAACAATTCATTCTTAGTGACTTCAAGAAGTCACATTCTAAAGAAAAAAAATCAGGAAGAAGTTGCAATATTTTATGGTACATAGCATTTCTGTCAATGGAATGAAGAGCACATCAGAATCAGCAATGGCAGCACACAGCAGAAAAAGCAACATGTGACAGATTCCAGGCAATGCGTGTCATGCCCTTCAGTTCTGGTTCATGGAGGCAAATGTCACATCCTACAATATGATGCAACCCTCCCCTTATATTATGTGCAAGCAATTTTGATTCCGCTGCCTTCTTTCATGCATGGCAGAATCTAGAAGTTAAACAATGGGAAAATATGGTTTTACTTGGGATTCGTTTCAGAAGTTTGTCAAACTGGGATATGGTCCATCGTCATTAACAAAGGATAGGGTCTAAAACTGCCCTGGTGCTTTTTACTTAGCACGAAACAGGAAATTCAGGCTCCCTCAACACTCTTGCCTTTACCTAGAACTAGTTTTTCCAAAGCAACTATTTTCCATATAACAGTGACAGGAGGTGTTGTTCCAGCAAGCCAGTTTCTACCTCTTTTTCCCCCTCCTCTGCACTTCCCTTTTTCCTGTCCTTTCCACGGTCACCTCTAACATCTTCCACCACCCCCTATATCCTCTTACCCCAGCTATTCTGTCACTCTCCTAGCGGTTCTTCTAGCAGTAAATACTAACTGCAAAAGCTCTCAAACCTGACACCTAGAAGCACTAGCAAATGCAAGGACAGTCACCAGATATTTGGTCACACCACGAGGCTGTATATGAAAGCTGATGCTAGTAGAGTATCATATTTTCATAAGCACTCATCATTGGCCAAAAGATTTCTATTAGTATAAATCGTAAAATTCCTAAGGATCTGAATGGGAGACGAGTTAGGCCAACGATCAGTACTTTAAAAATATCAGCCTCAAACTGCTCTTAGCATGAAACACTAATAGCTCTTGTGAAATTTAACAGAAGTAGCAACACTCAGTGAGCCTGAAAGGACAGTACATCATCCTCTCCCAAAGGGATAAAACACTGGGAGATGAAGGATATGAATTGTGGAACCAGGGTGCAGTCCCGTATCCTGAAATGAACTTGGCTTACACCACATATTTGTACTGGACTTTAGTTCATTTATTTACACTGTACCTGACTCAGGCAGAAAAAGAAACAAAACACTTGCACATGAACAGATGAGTTTCATGCACTGAATTTTAGTTTGTGTACCTAAAATGTTCCAGGAACCATCCCCTTTCTCAGGGAAATTTTGAGTTTGGAGTTTTGAGTTGAAAGATGCATAAAACTCTAAAGGCCAAACACCTTGCTATTGACTAGACATTAAAGGAGTTTACATGTGCATTGTTTATTCCAGTAAGTACCTGGTATAAATAACAAAATAGAAAAAAGTAGTCCTTTCTATGGTAGTATTTGTATAAGGCTAAAATATTTACAAACATGCTTAGCATACATTTTGGAGGAAGGGAGGATCCTACTAAAGTGTTTGGGTTTTTTGTTTTTAATTTAGGCTGTTGCTGGCCTTGTGAATACACAGATATTTCAATATATTCTGATACAGAAGGTCAGACCTCAGAGGAGAGCTGAACATTTGTTGTTTGTTCTCTCTCACCCCGCCCCCAAAAACATCTACACATATTTATGATACACAGAGAATTAAATTGTCATCTTGCTGTGCAGTTGGAATTACATGAGGTTTCACTGCATAGTAATGATGAAGCAGACTGAAATACTGACAATGAAAACTGGCTGTACCAATAAAGATAATTAGATACAAGGCTTACATGCTCTCACTGACGTAAATCAGAGAGATCCCTTGGACTAAAGAAGGTGCAGGACTTGATTTTACATGTTTTTTTTGGGAGTGCAGTGTATTCTGTAGTTATGCTTCTAATACAGCACATAGATTGATTCTGATTTCCAACAGTTCACTAGGATATAGCAGGAAATGAAGCTCAACTTTCCAATTACAGTACCTCCCAGCAGGTGCACTCGGTTTGGGGTAGGTATTACCATAAAAGCATCTTCCAGCAGGGCATGTAGCATATTATTCAGATACAAACAATAGTATAATCAGGGATAATACAGTCCCAGATTTAGGTAAGTCTGAGTGATGGAAATGTGTGTTTCCCACAAATGTAGTAAAGACTCAATTTGTTGAGCTCCTGTTGATTTCAGTGGGAGTCCTGTGAATACTGGGATGGGTCCTGGCTTTGTATTAACTATGGGAGAGCGATTTAATCGTTACCATTTTTACAGGTCACACAACAGTAGTGTAGTTACTTATCTGACTCAGTAAAAAATTGCACATAAAACATTCACTTTGATTTTTTTTTAATTTTCAGTCAGAACAGGATGCAAGTTTAAACCAAAATAGGACAGACATATCAAGCTTTTTATTTAAAAAAAAAAGGTCAGTCTACAATAAGAATTCAAATGCAGCATGAACAAAATGCTTGCAGATGTGATGAGACTAATGTAGTATCCATGATACAAGTGGGCAGATCTCCAAATGGTGTAGATCAGTGCAACTCAATCAACTTAAAAGGTGCTATCGTGATTTACACTAGCTGAGAGTCTGGCCCACTAGATTTATTTTTCAAACTGCTCAAGTTGTAAGTTATATATTGTCACTGGTCTTGGGGTAAAATCCTAGCCTAAGTGATAATGGGAGTTTGGCTATTGACTCAATGAGACCAGGATTTCACCCTTAAGGTACATATACACTGGAATGAAAGGACCCAGGGCACGGCCGCGGCTGGCCCTGTTCAGCCGACTCAGGCTCACAGAGCTTGGGCTGCAGGGTTAAAAATTGCTGTGTAGATGTTTGGACTCAGGCTGGAGCCCAAGCTCTGGGACCCTGCCCCATTGTGGTTCCCCAAGTCCAAATGCTCATGCAGTAATTTTACCGCCCCTCAGCCCGAGCCTGAACCAGCTGACCTGGGTCAGCTGTGGGTGTTTAATTGCAGTGTAGACGTACCTTTGGTTTCCATGTGTAATAAGTATTGATAGAAGTCATATAGATAAGCCACTGTTACATTATACCGACCACACTTACGACTGCCACATCTTCATCTCCCAGGTGTGCTGGAACTATGGGTACTGCTACACCCCCCAGATTGAAGTAGTAACAACAGACACCAAATACATGGTTTCCATCATCAGCACCCTCACTATAAAAATTATTCCAGCACCCCTGCCATCTCCCCTAAGTGTCTGATAAAATAAACATTCTACATTCTATGGAACTGGGAACAAGCATCCAGTTACTTCGCCTCCCCTCCCTCCACCACCTATTCATAATTAGAGTTGCAATTTAAGTGAATGACTTTATAAGTATTATTCCCCCACACCAAATTCAGTAAACACCAAAGCAGTGATGCTCCTTGTGATGGGTTGGATCACAGAAACCAACTTTGGGATTGCTACTTGATGCGTTAAGACAACCCCAGTCTGAGCCAGTTTTCCCTGGAAGCTTTGGATTTCAGAACCCTGCCTGGTTCTGCCAGACATGCTAGCCTGCTATAGACCAGAGTCTGTGTTTGAACTACATCCCCTAAAAGCTGCAGACTTAACTAAAAACAGCTTAAGACATGTTCCTGTCTCCAACCAGATGCCAAGTTCCCAATGGGGTTCAAACTCTTAATAAATCCATTTTACCCTGTATAAAGCTTATACTGGATAAATTCATAAATTTTTTCGCCCTCTATAACATTGATAGAGAGATATGCACAGCTGTTTGCCACCCCAGGTATTAATGCATACTCTGGGCTAATTAATAAGGAAAAAGTGATTTCATTAAATACAAAAAGTAGAATTTAAGTGGCTCCAAGTAATAACAGACAGAACAAAGTGAATTACCAAGAAAATAAAACAAAACATGCAAGTATAAGCCTAATAGAGTAAGAAAACTGAATACAGATGAAATCTCACCCTCCAAGATATTTCAATAAGCTCCTTTCACAGACTAGATGCCTTCCTAGTCTGTGTACAATCCTTTCCCCTGGTACAGCCCTTGTTCCAGCTCAGGTGGTAGCTAGGGGATTTCCCATGACTGTCCTGCCCCCTTTGTTCTGTTCCACTCCCTTATATATCTTTTGCACAAGGCGGGAATCCTTTGTCCCTTTCTGGGTTCCCACCCTGCCTTCTAAATGGAAAAGCACCAGGTTAAAGATGGATTCCAGTTCAGGTGACATGATCCCATGTCACCGTAAGACTTCATTACCCACCTGCCAGCACACAGGAAGTCTTACAAGTAAACAGAGCCATGTACAGTCAATTGTCTGGGTTAATGGGAGCCATCAAGATTCCAAACCACCATTAATGGCCCACACTTTGCATAATTACAATAGGCCCTCAGAGTTATATTTCATATTTCTAGTTTCAGATACAAGAATAATACATATAAACAAAGAGGATGACCACACTCAGATTATAAGCTTTGTAAGGATACCTTACAAGAGATCTTTTGCATGAAGCATATTCCAGTTACATTATATTGAAACTCATGAGCATATTTTCATAACATCATATAGAGTGCAATGTCACACTTCTGATGGACACTTCAGCTAGACTGACTCAAGATAAGTCACCCGGTAGCACAGGTAGTAGAGTATTTTCAGTAGCAGAACTTCATCTTACCAGAGAAGATCAGATGAAGTGTAGTTTGGAACATGTTCAGGTCAAAATGCAAGACTCATAAGATCATCCCCCAATAAGGGCATTTTGGATGGTCCAAATCACTACTGGAGAGAGATGAAGAAATGAAGCAGAATGCTGAGAGGAAAGAACTAGACCCTAACTGAGCAAGATACTTAAGTACATGAGTAGTCTTGATAAAAATCAAAACAATTACTCATGTGCTCACATATCTTGCTGAAGCAGGATCCAGAGAGGAGAGAAAATAAAAACCTACCGAAACATTCACTGGGTTGTAAGCACATTGAGCACTCTGTTTAATTGCCATGTACCATTTAGATAGAACAGTGCATCAGAGTTATCAATAATAAATTATTGAAGAATTTTACAGTTGCTAATTCTTATCAGCAGCAACCCACACGAAAAATTCTGGATGTGAAAGTCTCTGTTTTGTTAGCCGTTGTAAGTTAGCCATTGATTTGTTCTGGCCTCTGAGGGCCAAATCCTGCTCTCCTTGTCTTTGGTCTTATTTGAACAGACCAATTCTTCATTAAAGCTAACACTTTTGGGTAAAGTATCAGAGAGGTAGCCGTGTTACTCTGGATCTGTAAAAGCAGCAAAGAATCCTGTGGCACCTTATAGACTAACAGACGTTTTGGAGCATGAGCTTTCGTGGGTGAATACCCACTTCTTCAGATGCATGTGGTGGAAATTTCCAGGGGCAGATATATATATGCTAGCAAGCAAGCTAGAGATAACGAGGTCAGTTCAATCAGGGAGGATGAGGCCCTGTTCTAGCAGTTGAGGTGTGAAAACCAAGAGAGGAGAAACTGGTTCTGTAGTTGGCAAGCCATTCACAGTCTTTGTTCAATCCTGAGCTGATGGTGTCAAATTTGCAGATGAACTGAAGCTCAGCAGTTTCTCTTTGAAGTCTGGTCTTGAAGTTTTTTTGCTGCAGGATGGCCACCTTGAGGTCTGTAATAGTGTGGCCAGGGAGGTTGAAGTGCTCTCCTACAGGTTTTTGTATATTGCCATTCCTAATGTCTGATTTGTGTCCATTTATCCTTTTCCGTAGAGACTGTCCACTTTGGCCGATGTACATAGCAGAGAGGCATTGCTGGCATATATTACATTGGTGGATGTGCAGGTAAATGAACCAGTGATGGTGTGGCTGATCTGGTTAGGTCCTGTGATGGTGTCGCTGGTGTAGATATGTGGGCAGAGTTGGCATCGAGGTTTGTTGCATGGATTGGTTCCTGAGCTAGAGTTATTATGGTGCGGTGTGCAGTTACTGGTGAGACTATGTTTCAGGTTGGCAGGTTGTCTGTGGGCAAGGACTGGCCTGCCACCCAAGGCCTGTGAAAGTGTGGGATCATTGTCCAGGATGGGTTGTAGATCCTTGATGATGCGTTGGAGGGGTTTTAGCTGGGGGCTGTATGTGATGGCCAGTGGAGTCCTGTTGGTTTCTTTCTTGGGTTTGTCTTGCAGTAGGAGGCTTCTGGGTACACGTCTGGCTCTGTTGATCTGTTTCCTTATTTCCTCGTGCGGGTATTGTAGTTTTGAGAATGCTTGGTGGAGATTTTGTAGGTGTTGGTCTCTGTCTGAGGGGTTAGAGCAGATGCGGTTGTACCTCAGTGCTTGGCTGTAGACAATGGATCGTGTGATGTGTCCAGGATGGAAGCTGGAGGCATGAAGGTAGGCATAGCGGTCGGTAGGTTTTCTATATAGGGTGGTGTTAATGTGACCATCACTTATTTGCACCGTGATGTCAAGAAAGTGGACCTCCCGTGTAGATTGTTCCAGGCTGAGGTTGATGGTGGGGTGGAAGCTGTTGAAATCGTGGTGGAATTTTTCCAGAGTCTCCTTCCCATGGGTCCAGATGATGAAGATGTCATCAATGTAGCGTAGGTAGAGAAGGGGCGTGAGTGGACGAGAGCTGAGGAAGCATTGTTCCAGGTCGGCCATAAAGATATTGGCATATTGTGGGGCCATGCGGGTGCCCATAGCAGTGCCACTGATCTGGAGATATATATTGTCATCAAATTTGAAATAGTTGTGTGTAAGTATAAAGGCACAGAGCTCAGCAGCCAGTTGTGCTGTGGCAGCATGAGGGATAGTGTTCCTGACAGCTTGTATTCCATCTGTGTGTGGGATGTTTGTGTAGAGCCTCTACATCCATGGTGGCTAGGATGGTGTTTTCTGGGAGGTGACCAACGCATTGTAGTTTCCTCAGGAAATCAGTGGTGTCACGGAGATAGCTGGGAGTGCTGGTGGCATAGGGTCTGAGTAGAGAGTCCATATATCCAGACAGTCCTTCAGTGAGAGTGCCAATGCCCGAGATGATGGGGCGTCCAGTATTTCCGGGTTTGTGGATCTTGGGTAGTAGATAGAATAACCCTGGTCGGGGCTCTAGGGGTATGTTGATTTCTTCTGGTGTTAGTGTAGGGAGTGTCCTGAGTAGATGCTGTAGTTTCTTAGTGTATTCCTCAGTGGGATCTGAGGGAAGTGGCCTGTAGAATTTGGTATTGGAGAGTTGTCTGGAGGCCTCCTTTTGGTAGTCAGACCTGTTCATGATGACAACGGCACCTCCTTTATCAGCCTCTTTGATGATAATGTCAGGGTGGTTTCTGAGGCTGTGGATGGCATTGCGTTCTGCACGACTTAGGTTGTGAGGCAAGCAATGTTGTTGTTCCACAATTTCTGCCTGTGCACGCCGGCGGAAGCATTCAATGTATAGGTCCAGACTGTCATTTCGACCCCCAGGAGGAGTCCATGTGGAGTTCTTCTTCTTGTGCTGTTGGTGGGAGGGCACCTGTGTATCAGTGCACTGTTCAGTGTTGTCCTGGAAGTATTCTTTGAGTCAGAGACGGCGAAAGTAGGCTTCCAGATCGCCACAGAACTGTATCATGTTGGTGGGGGTGGCAGGGCAGAAAGAGTCCCCAAGATAGGACAGACTTCTCTTCTGGGCTGAGTGTGCAGTTGGATAGATTGACAATATTGCTGGGTGGGTTGGGGGTACCACGGTTGTGGCCCCATGTGGCAGGTAGGAGTTTAGACAGCTTGCAGTCCTTTTTCCTTTGTAGAGAGGTGAAGTGAGTAATGTAGATCTCCTGTCTTATTCTAGTGAAGTCCATTTGTATAGAAGTTTTGTTATTAATGAGAGTCTCCAGGTTGGAGAGCTCTTTTTTGATGTTTTCCTGTTTGCTGTATTGGATGCTGATCAGGTGGTTCCTCAGTTTTTTTTGACAGAGTATGGCATAATCTCAACCCAAGGTGAAGTGTTTTAAAGATGCATCAGACTTGTAACAATGCAACATGCTGGAGACAAGCTGCATGATGCATTTTAAAAAGTGCACTTTCAAGCTACAGGAATATGCCCCAGGAGGCCAGCCCTTTCTTTTCTCTCTTTTAACGTGCCATGGAAGCACAACATGCAGCATTTGAGACTACTTCTTACGCGTTACTGGCTGAAAATCTGACAGTGAAATGCTATCAAACTGTAAACGCAAAAGGTGTGGGAGAGATATAGCTGGGTGGGAGAAAGAAGCAGAGTGAAAGGGAGGTTGGCCCAATCCTGCAACTCACTCAAGTAATCTTACAAGAGTAACCTCACTGACTTTGACTGAAATTGTAGCTTGAATACATTGTAGGATTTGACCTGTGGAATGTGCATGCTGAGACAACTAGCTTTTAATGATCATTGGTAATTATAGGCACTTGGGGTGGGATTTTCACAAGCTCCTAAATTACTTAGGAGCACCAGTCTCATAGAAAACTATTGAAAGTAAAGGGGACTGGAGTCCCTAAGTCACCTAAGTGCTTTGAAAATCTCATCCCTGTCTTGCATTTTACCACCAAGACCAAATATTTGAAGATTTGGGCTTGAACTTCCGTGCTATGTGCACATCTACTTCCTACCCAAGCAACCGCCAGTGAAATGCATACCGTTAACGTGGAATCACCATGTCCCCCAAGAGCTAAAAATTTGGCCACCTCTAATCAAGATCAAAGGTTACAAATGAACTTATTCCATAAACGTGTGACCCTTATGTAGCCTCCTGCTCCCAGAGGATGGAGCAAGTTCCAGCAGCTACAGAAGGGACCGTCCCTGAGCAGTCAATAAAAGGCAGCTCAGAAAGGAAGCCACAGCTGCAGAGATGAGAACACCCATGGAGCAAAGGAATTTCTTCCTCCTTACTATTCAGAATTCCCAAGCAGAGACACATTGAAGGAGAGGAGAAGCAGGAGGCAGGATGCCTGAAGAGGCCTTAACAAGGCTACAGCTCACCTTTTCCCCTTTCCTTTCTCACAAAGCTTAGGTAGGAAAAGCTATTGAGGAGCTCGTCAACACTGGCTTGACTTCTGCAATTAGGGCATTAAATTTTCTCAGTTCTGAGCTGTTCTTACATCAAGCGAGTTTCATGCCTTTCCTCCCTGGTGAGAATAAACTGCCTGAAAAAAACAGCTGCTGGTTTCTCATCAGGTAGAAGGAAGAGCCCAGAGACTGAGTGTCAGGAAACATTCTGAAAGTTTGAGAATCCTAATGACACTGTTTTTGGCCACTGGCACCCCTTCACAGTTCAGGAGGTTGCTTCCCCTTTGTTCAGCAATTGCTGTATAATCCCATGTCTGGTTGTTCCTTATTATAACACCAGCCATCCATCAGGATCATTAATCATCTCTCACCTCTTGGGTTGGTAAAAAGTCTGGTAGGTCAAGAGGCTGGTAACCCTAGCAAAGGACCAACAGTCTCTACCTTGAGATTAACTCTGCCTGGAGTTCAGCTGCCTTTCTCCTTCAGGCTTTACTAACCCCTCTGCTGGGTTGGTAGGGGAATCCAGGCCCACCCCCAACTCTGCATGCCAGCCCAGGGATCCTGTGGGAAGCTGTTAGAACTGGTTTCTCCTGTTCCCTTACTACTTTCCACCATACCTCTCTTGTAGGCTTTCCCAGACACACAGTCTATGATCCTTTTTTTCTAGAAGTCCAGTTACCCAGGCAGCTTCCTGCCAGTCCATTGCTGAAGGAGCCTGCTTTCTGTGGTTCTCAGCCTCTTTGGCAGTCACCCCTCCCTTCCAACCTGCAGCCTATCGCCTCAGTTGTTGTAGGGCCACCATTCAGCCCCAGCTGAGGGGGCAACTCATCCCCCCTGTTAATGCTTTAGCAGATGGGACAGCATGGGGTCTGTACACCTCATGACAGAAGGCAACATGCCCTTGGCTCTCAAATAAGCACTAGCCTCTCTCTCATATTTGCACTGGGTAAATAATGAAAGCTAAGATTTATCAAATATTGTATTCAAAAAAAGTGTGCCAAAATTGTTCAAACACATGATTCAGCCACTATAGTCACAAATTATTCAGCTAATTCAATAGACTGGAAAATATTAAAAAGTTCTGTGTCATCATTTAGCCTAACAGTATCACAAACACAAGGGAATTCATATGAACAACAATGAAGTCACCGTACTACTCACAGACCTAAAAACAGCTTCTAAACTAAAGCCTTGGTAATTCTGTCTGCATCTATGCAAAACCCTAGTGACTTCCATGAAGCTTTATGAGGGTCCTGCTGGATGGAACAGCTTGCAAGATCGGGGCCTGAGTTACGCTGATTAATATTAGCACAACTATAACACTGTATAATGATATAAACAGTAATGCTCATCTGGTAGCGAACATTTATAATGTATGGCTTCCCCCTTCCCTCTCCAGTTTCAAACTCCATCTCCTGTATTTGGGGATGGGGTGGAGAAAGGGAAACAAATACTTGGAAGCCACATCTACAGGGCAGGGCACAAAACGATCTTCAAATATTAAAACCCCATAAAAGTCCATTGTATTTCTAATTGTGTTGAATGTCCGGTACATTTACCCGGAGGAAGCAAGGGAAATAAATTGGAGATCTTGAGTCAACACCATTTTTTACCATGCACATTTACCTAACGTACACAGGCAATTACTGCCACTACATACACACATAAGGCATTTGTGCATGCAAGTGCATGCAAAAATCAGGTGCAAAAAAAGAGCAAACAACAATTCTTTTTGTGTTTGGGCCTCAGCTTCGTAGGAGAAAATAAAAAAATTCAAACCTTAAATGATGCTCAAATGTCAGACAGCACTAGCATTAAAGACAGAAATGCTTGTAATAGGCTTTTCCTAGAAGGTAAGTAATACTTTTTTCTCAATAAGTGTCAGGAATCAGGGCCTGCAGCAGAATCAGTCTCCCAGCAACCTAAGGAGTGCAGCAGGCCATCTGATTGGATGCACTGCCAGATTGGTTGGAAGAGTCAGCAGACCAGCTCTCAAGTTGCAGTTCAGCAGCTACTCAAAGCATTTGCCTATGGCCATAACAACTCCTCTGCCTGCTTGTTCCTAGCCCTGCTCCAGTTTTGCCTCACTCTGGGTAACCTGGTTCTGACCACGGACTCAGATTCTTGACTCTGGCTAGGACCCTTGGCTCTGGCACCTGGCCTCTGACTCAAGCTCTAACACTGGCCTCTGATTCCTGGCTACCAATGCCTGCTCCAACCAGCAGGCACAACTGTCCATGTCCCAGTGATTGACAATAAGGACTAAATGCCTTCAGTGGTATTGTACCTTCCTTTACTACTTTAGGTACTGGGGCTATTCTTAATTTCTCAGAGGAATGTATACAAATGCCTTGCTCTTTGGTTGTCACAAAATGATATATTAGGCATTATGTGCTACCTCCTATAGTCCACCAGATTCCATTACCACACCCAGCCCATTTGGCTGCATCAGGTTCTCGACAAGGACATCAAATGTGCTTGGTCAGGAAGTCACATGAGGGATCGGAATTGTTCCAGGAATGGGGAGATAACAGATACAAAGTAACAGACAGCAATTCCGTACATTAACAAGGAATGCTCTGCAGATGAGACTGTCATGTTTTGAGGGGATTTTTCCCCCTTAACAATAAAGATAAGGAGACTTAATGAGCTAAAAATATCCATATCCATCCACATAAGACTACTACGATCTGAGGTCTTATGATTTTTCACTGGTTTGGAGCTTTAAGTTGTTACAGCAGTGTTTTTGTGTGTGATTATTTTTAACTGTGGTTTTATTTTGCAGAGTTCAGATCTGTCAGTCTACCTTTGAAATTCCCACTGACCTTGATGGGAGAACTAACAGCAGAATGATGCCAGAATCTAGTCCAAAGTTTCTTGCTATGCATACACCTAGGTTGTTTGAAAACATGACCACGTGTACATAGTTTGTAATACACTCCTGCAAGAATGGTTTTATTAACTCTTATTTACACACTCTGGGAGTTAATCACAGAAGTGGACCCAAAACATGTGGACATTAATGTGATTATTATGTATACTGTGAAAGCATCTGTGAGCACCAGTCATGGACAAGGATCCCGTTGTGCTAGGTGCTGTAAAAACACAGAACAAAAGACAACCCCTGTCCCTAAAAGCTTTCAGTCGAAGCAAAAGAAACATTATTGTAGCCACCATATCTCTGATTCTCACCTCAGTACACCCCCACATGGATTATTTTTACTAGGAGCAAGAATGATCAGCAGGGGTGCTCAAAACCCACAGGGATAACAGCGACATAAGTATACAGATAAATAGTGGGGATGTACAATTCACATTGAGATCAATGGATACATACATACAGATATAAACACTACCATCCAAAATCACTAAGGTCCACCCTGGAAAATCTCTCCATGATTCCAGCCAGGGGCCACACGTGGAGAGCTCTCTCCACAGGTTTTGATTTTAGCCTGAATCTAAACAGAAGTGTCTGCCCAGCCTTCTACCCCATACCAGGTGGTTTTGGCATTGTTGATCAATTGAATAGTCAATTGCTTGACCACACCTTAGTTCATTATGAAATATATTTGAGACCAAATAATCTCAGATAGGTTGATTGCTATAAGCTGACAATATAGTACAGAGAAAAGGTTCAATACAATACCAGTCTCCGGAACTCTGTCTCATAAGCAGCATTGTTACATTTGCCTTGCACAGAAGGTGTGCCCTCAAAGTTACATCCCTAAAGTCATCTTTTTATACCCAACCTGTTCACAAAGAAAAGGTTACTGAGTGCAACATCTGAAACTAAACTTAACCAATCAGCTTTCCATCTTGTTTTTGTGGTACCGTAGTGTACCCCTTATCTCTTCGTTATGAACAAATACATTTCTAGTACCAAGGGGCATGAGGACACCTCCTAGGTTTGTACCAGGGTAGAATATTCATATATCTTGTCCTTTTCCTTTGGGACATTCAAATGCTGTCCTAGGAGACTAACTCCATACCCCTTCCTATGGGGAAACACTTTTTGTCCTGATCCAGATCCATTTTTCTATTTACTTAAGCGAAAAGCTTACGGCAACTAATGCAAAGTGTTATGGGATACCTGATGTGGGTGAACAGAATTGTAGGGAAAGTATTATACATTCAATTAACGTCCCAACACTTTTATTAATAAGATGCCCAATATCTAGGGATTGGCTGACGGGGTGTGCAAAAGCACATAGATAGCCGCAATCAGGCCATATACCATATACAGTAGAACCTCAGAGTTACCAACACCTCAGGAATGGAGGTTGTTCTTAATCGAACAAAACGTTATGTTTTTTCTTTCAAAAGTTTACAACTGAGCAGTGACTTAATACAGCTTTGAAACATTATGCAGAAGAAAAATACTGTTTTTAACAATCTTAATTGAAATGAAACAAGCACAGAAACTGTTTCCTTACCTTATCTATTTTTTTTAAATTTACATTTTTTTTTAAAAAAGTAGTTTACATTTAACACAGTACTGTACTGTATTTAGAGGGGGGAGGGTTGAGAGGGGTTAAAGTAACTTAAGTCTTACCAGTACAGGGGCCCGGCTCTGGGCCCCCATAAGGGACAGGACCTTGGGCAGAAGGGGTGGTGCTAGGGGTCAGCCTCGCCTAGCCACTGCCACCTGGAGCTCCAGCGGCGATTTAAAGGGCCCAGTGCTCCAGCTGCTGCTGTGGTAGTGGCAGCTGGAAGCCCCGAGTCCTTTTAAATCACCGGACCCAGGGCAGCTGCCCCTTTTGCTCCCCCATCTCGGTGGCCCTGGGGAGGGCAAAAGGGGCAGGGATATTAAAGTGCTGCTGCGACAGTGCTTCAAGGACCCTATTGGCAGGGCCGCCGATTGGGGGGAAAGGGGACAAAAGGGGCAGTGACGTCAAAGTTTAACATCGGCTGCACACAGGCCTGTACTAGTGGCCCCTTCTTACCAGTACGCTGCTCACTTTCACCTGGGGCAAGGGAGATTGTGTGTTTCTCCGCTGCTGCCTGATCGCATACTTGTGGTTCCAAATGAGGTATGCTGTTACGGGTCAGTTCATAACTCTGAGTTTCTACTGTATCAATACATATAAGGAGGCAGAAATATTTTAGTGAGGAACCCTTCACACTGAATTTACTGACTTCTCTTCAATCAAAATCTGAACTTTAGTTTTACATTGAATCCCTTTTGTTTTGAATTCATAATATATATTCAATTTGGATCTATTTAAAAATGATAGACACAGCAGTTTTCTACATTCCATATGAAGGAATTATGCATCTAGAGTATAAGCCTGTATCTTGCCATTATTTCAGATGCAGGAACTCCAAGTGGAATTATGGGAGTTTTGATTGCCAAAAAACAAAAACAAACATTGGATATTGTCTTCAAGACACTCTTCAAAAATAATGGCCCAGATTCTGAGTGTTATTGAGAAGAACTATATTATAATATCTTGTTAGATGTTGAGCAGAAAGCAGTTCTTTAGTTAATCGTACAATACATTTTAAAAAATAGGTTATATCTTTGTTACTTGCTGTAATTTAGACTGTCTACGTTTATCTTTCTTTCACTTTGCTGAATCCTAAATCTGTTATTTCCTTTGGACAAAGCAATACACAAAATGCATCTTAAAAAACAAATTTCTGCTACTGGGAACTGCCAAGCAAAGTTCTCCAGTCATATGAACTACAGGATGTGCCAAACTGCCCCGATATAATTTAGATAATCATCAACCTGCATGTTGCATGTTATGTTCCATTTAGTCATAATGAAGTATGATGTAACTCAACATGACCTATCAGGACCTCACATTTCAAGACAGCATGACAAAAAGCATTCAGTGGATGAGTTTCTTTGTTGGGATTATGCTTCCCACTGATTATTTCCTTTCAACAGATGTCTGACTGAGAAAGGACAAATATTTAATTGCAACTTATAAACAGTGAGTATATCAAATTCTGAGTTTCCAAGTAGCAATGGTAGTAATGATTTTTTGTCCCTTCCCTGCTTTTTCATACACATTCTGCTACCCAGCTTCAATACTAGAGTAAGGCACATCGTTTTCAGTAACAGATCATCTGAATTAGTTATGGTGAGGCTTTTGTACTGGCAAAAAATGATGCTTAACTAAAACAGAATTTTCTAGTTTACTGGACAAATACCAGAAGAAAATTGTGAAATCATGTGGGGTTGCTAAGCAACCAATAGTTCCAGTGTCACTTGTTTGTAATCAATTCAAGTCATTCATCAGGCTCTGAAGTACCATGCTAAGGAATTCTAACAAATTTGTTCCTTGGGAAAGCCAGAGACTTCCTGCAACACAACAACACTTTCATTCTTAGAAGATAAATTTAGATGTTCTTTTGATGAAATGTGATATGTTAATTCATTATTCTTAACATACTACTAGTGGGCAAAGCTTTAATTAACTAACCACACCATTATAACACATGCAAGATAAAATGGAGTAATTAGTACTGCTTAAAGTAGTCACTATACTCTCCCACTGGGAAAATGAAGACGAAAGCTTCCTTATCATGCAAACAGTTGTCCACAAAAATCACTATATGTAATTTGCAGCTAGCTTTTGTTGATTTTTTCCCCCAGTGATATGTGATAAATTACATTTTTAATAGCAAACAAAATGGCTGCAGTCCAAACCACACTAGGTAGACCTAAAATGCTGTGAATAATATAATCTTCATTTAAAGAGAATGCTCATCTCTGGGCTTTCTGGAATAAAGGGACGTACTATTATGGCTTCACTCATTAAGTTTAATTACAAATGTGGCACATAGTAAATGCCCATAATAATTGCATTCTCTATAGACAGCCAGTGAGTTAAGGATAAAACTGCTATCAAAATGCACATAATTGAAAACATTGTATCCTTACTGTCTTGTTTCAGTCTCTGGTTCAGAATTCAATGCCTCATATTCTGATTGTTTAAAATGTATTGTATTATCAATTTCAAAGTGTAAATGTAAAAGCTATGCTTATATTTATGGTAAAACTTTTACAAGACCAAATTGCTTACTTTTTTTGGACATGAGCATTTTCCAGAATTTTCATACAAATCCTGCAGTTTTTTTCTCTCCTGTATTGCTTGCATAAATTATTTTGTCCCATGCTTTGCCCTTATCATAGGACCTGGTCTTGTAATCAACTTACTCAGGCAAAACTCCCATTGACAATAAAAGGACCCATGCTTGAGTAACTAATACAGATTCACAAGCCTTTTCAATGCCATTAAAAACAATTTGCCTTTCTGAGAACAAATCATTCAGTAATTTTGAAGTCACCACAAAAGGTCACATTAGGACATCAATGATATATCACGTTATTCATTTTAGGGAGGATTTTTGTTTTTATTCTATATTTTTCCTTTACAGGATGCTGACCAAATTTGGAAACAACATTTTGTTAAGTAAATAAAATCTGCATGCAAAGGATCATGGGTTATAATGTGCCAATGAGCAAATGAACAACTCCAATAAAGCTATGACACCAATGTTTTCAAATTTGGTCAACATCTTTTTAAAAAAATATATAGAATATTCATTTTAGGGAGTGTTTTTTTTTAATGTATAAATCACTATCTTTCTGAGTAATACTAGGGGGTCAATTCATTCTATTTATTCAGTAGTGCTCAGTGGTGCTTATGACATTCTTCCGAATCCAAGTCCATTAACACTTACTTTCAACAACATAATTTAACTTTGCCAGATAAAATAGAAATCCAGAGTCAAACAAAATGAGATTCGTCAAATCACTTGTGCAATTTCCCAACAACGTGTATCAGACTCAACTACTTCTAATTACTAGAAATAAAAACATTTGCATATATATGGTTTACCTGTTAATGATGTATGAAAAGGTACTGCATTTTCAGACATGATTTTACAACTTATCTGTCCACCTGCCTAAAACATGTCATGTCAAAAACTTGAACCAAATAATGTTAATGTTAGTGATGAGCTGTGTGAGAAAAGGCAAAGGCTTGTGTGTGGGCCGTTGGTTAATTTATTCTACTACATTGCATAGAAGCCTACTGAAATTATGCAATCAGAAAATGTAGGTGGAATCACTTAATAAAACTTTGTGGTTATCAAAATTATTATAAACAGGTGCATCTTTTGA